>NC_081185.1:19362869-19727361 GCF_029867415.1 Vicia villosa
ACTCGCATCTAACCCAATCGTTGAACCCTTCACCCAAATCATCCTCTTTGTAATCATTAAGAACAATGTCTCTCCACCATCTAGAATCATCCCGAGTTAGAAGATCCTTGTTAGAAGCTAACACTTTTATCTTCGGATTTTGATATCTCAAACGTAAGAATCTAACTCCATATTGCCTCATCCTCCTTTAGAATTCTCCACTTCCACTTGAGAAGAAGAGATTTATTCATTTCTCCCACATCTCTAATGCCTAATGTAACACCCCAATTCTACCCAGACATATAGGTACAAATATCAGAGTACAAAAATTAAATTCATAAAAACAATTAGGGCGTTACACTTAAGTAACCACATAACCAAACATAACATACTCGCAAAAGATGCGTAACACGAATAATCAAGAGGACGGATACACATAAACACCTGAATGTATTCAAACTTATATAAATGCATCGGTAAACAAAATATCCATAACATTCTTCCAAAATACATCGCATGAGAAGGTATCCAAAATACATAATACGAATGCATAAAAAGGATCAAATATACATCAAAAGGATCCTATAAGCATTATCTACAAAATAAGTGTTCGATCCCCCCCCTAGGTGTTACGTATCACGAGCGGACGACACCAAAACGGACGACTACAAAGAGAGCACCTACACTTGCGGATCACCTGCACATTACCCACGAGTAGGTAACATTAAGGCAGAAGGGTGAGAATACAATTCATAATGAAAGCATGATCAATATAGTAATGCCCACAATTATCATTAAGAATCATATAATAAGATAATCCAATAAGTCAACCACAACCAATATATAAGTAATGCGGTACGTGAATGATAACATAAATTATAAAGACTGACGATGATGAATGAGACTCGACTATGCGTATGCATGTGGTACCAAATCCGGAGTAAAACTCCTCCTTGTCATTATGACAAATACACCTTGCCGAGCATTATGCTGGGACTTCTTTCCCTAAGGAAAATACACCTTTGTCGAGCAGTAAGCTACGACTAACCGTCATCGAGCATCTAGCCCCCACTGATGACCTCTTGCCACTCGGGCAAATACACCTTTTTACCGAGCATTAAGCTCCCACTGGTAATAATTGCCAATTCAGGCCACCTGTTAATAGCATTCCGCCATTAACGTAATGAAATGTCATGCTGTGCATACGAACGACTCAATTACATAACAACAACAACAACAACAACAATATAACTCGGTCACATATCTACATCACACCGGTTATATTATTCTACACGGATATATCATCAAAATTGCCACTCAGGCGTTCATATTCACACAGCACACGTATACCGTCAAAACATACTTGATTAGCAAATATCATTTCAAAAATACATTTATGAAAAATCATTCAACCACCAACACACTCCTCTCTATCATGAAGCATACTCAAGGGTTCTCATAATACTTCAAACGGCGCGTAGAAACGACCTACGGTTCAAAAGATACAACAAAACAAAGTTTGGAAAAACAAAATTTTCACACAGTCCGCTTGAGCTCCGCTCAGCGGACCCGGGCAGAAAAATCACCAAACGAAAATACAAAACCTCCGCTCAGCGGACCCAGACAGAGATTCCTGCAAAAGAACCTCCGCTCAGCGGACCCCCCTCCGCTCAGCGGACCTGCGTAAACCCAGAAAAACCAGTTCTGCAACAGACCGTCTCAGCCCCCTCCAACCCATTCAAAACCCATTTAAACCTTCATCCCAACCCCAATACAACACAAACATGCTATATATACACCTAATCCATGATTATCATATGTTGGATCATCACATGTTGTCTTTGACCTAAATTTCTTCATAAGCAAGAAAACATGGAGAAATGAAAAACAAACATGATCCATGGGAATATCTATCATCATAGCACACATACACACCATAAAATCAAGTTTATATCTTCAAAACTCACAAAACACACAATTTGCCATTGTTGAACAAGCTTGGAAAAGAGGAAGAACAAGAACAAGCATACAAAACTACAAGAACCATACAATCAAGATAAACTATATTCATCCCCCTTACCTTGGTTGGATTCTTGGCTCTAGCTTGGTTTGGATTCTACAACTCTCTTCTTCTCTTTGTTTTTCTCTTCTTTCTCTTCTCTTCCCAAGTTCTCTTTCTTTCTTACTATCTCAAAATATCTCTTTTTCTCTCTTTATCAAAATATCTTTTTTCTATTTCTCTACTTCTCATTTTCCCCCACTCAACTTTCATAATTTCTAATTTTGGCCCAAATGTCACTAAACATTAATTCTAACCAATTAACACCCAAAACATAATAATTACACACATGGAAAGTAATAAGTAAAATATTAACATAATTAATATTTACCGACTGACTCGACTCGAAAACGGTAAAATTAGGAAAATGTAGCAAACATCACAATTAATCAGAAAAACACATTTATGGGCGTTACAACCCTCCCCCACTTAAAAGATTTTCGTCCTCGAAAATAAGATTACCTGCTACAAACAACTCAGGATAGGAATCTCGCATCTTGCTCTCCAACTCCCAGGTCAAACTCTCACCTGCCGCACTTAACCATACGACTTTCACCAAGGCGATCTCCTTGCCTCGCAGAGTCTTAGTCTCACGATCTTCAATACGCACCGGTATCGTCTCAACCGTCAGGTTCTCACGCACTTGCACATCATCCATCTGAATCACATGGGATGGATCCGCAATGTATCTCCTCAACTGAGACACATGGAATACATCGTGCAGATTAGAAAGACTTGGCGGTAACGCCACCCGATACGCAACTTTGCCAACTCGCTCCGATATCTGATAAGGACCAATAAAACGCGGAGTAAGCTTCCTCGATTTCAAAGCTCGTCCAACACCAGTCATAGGCGTAACTCTTAAGAATACATGATCACCGGCTTGGAATTCCAAATCTTTCCTTCGCTTGTCATGATAACTCTTTTGCCTACTCTGTGAACTTCTCATCTTCTCACGAATAAATTTCACCTTCTCTGTAGTCTCTCTTACTATTTCAGGTCCGAGTACCACACTCTCGCCCGATTCAAACCAACACAATGGAGTTCTACACTTACGACCATATAGCGCTTCAAAAGGTGCCATTCCGATACTAGAATGAAAACTGTTGTTGTAAGTGAATTCTATCAACGGAAGATAAGTATCCCACGAACCTCCCTTCTCTAGAACACATGCCCTCAACAAGTCTTCTAACGATTGAATAGTCCTTTCGGTCTGACCGTCTGTCTGGGGATGATAAGCCGAACTCAACCTCAACTTAGAACCTAGAGCCTCTTGCAAACCTTTCCAAAAATCTGATGTGAACCTTGGATCTCTATCTGACACAATACTCAACGGTATACCATGTAGTTTCACAATCACCTTGATATAAATCTCAGCCAACTTCGCAACTGGAAAAGTGATGTTAATAGGAATAAAGTGAGCAGACTTTGTCAACCTATCAACAATCACCCAAACCGCATCGAAACCTCTCACAGTATTTGGTAAACTCGTCACAAAGTCCATAGAGATACTATCCCATTTCCACTCTGGAATATCCAACGGTTGCAACAACCCTGCAGGACGCTGATGCTCCACCTTTGACTTCTGACATACCAAACACGCATACACAAACTGAGCCACATCCCTTTTCAAACCAGACCACCAAAAGATCTTCTTCAAATCCTGATACATCTTATTGGCTCCTGGATGAATACTCAAACTGCTTCTGTGACCTTCCTCTAAAATCATCTTTTTTAGCTCGGAATCATCAGGTACACAAATTCGACCACGGAATCTCAAAACACCCTGACCATCCATTCTGAAGTCGCCATCATCACTTCGATTTGCCACCATAAACAAATCAACAAGTTTCACATCCATTTTCTGTCTCTCTCTAACGGTTGACAGAAAGTCATTCGTCACTTTCAACATACCCAATTTCACACTATCTGGTGTCAATTCACATACCAAACTAAGATCACGAAACTGCTCCAAAAGTTCCCACTCCTCCGCCATCATAGCGGACATATGCAAAGATTTCCGACTCAAAGCATCGGCAACCACATTAGCTTTACCAGGATGGTAATTCAAGCTAAAGTCATAGTCCTTTAGGAATTCCAACCACCTACGTTGTCTCATGTTCAACTCTTTCTGATCAAATAAGTATTTCAAACTCTTATGATCACTAAAGACCTCGAACCTTGCACCGTAGAGATAATGCCTCCAAATCTATAATGCAAAAACCACTGCAGCTAACTCTAAATCATGGGTGGGATAATTCTTCTCATGAATCCTTAACTGCCTCGAAGCGTAAGCCACCACCTTACCTTCCTGCATCAAAACACCACCTAACCCCATATGCGATGCATCACAATACACCACAAACGGTTCCTCAGGATCAGGTAAAACCAAAACCGGAGCTGAAGTCAACCTTCTCTTCAACTCTTCAAAATTCCTTTCACAAACTATGTCCCAAATAAATGCCTTACCCTTGCAAGTAAGCTGAGTTAACGGAAGTGCCAATTTCGAAAAGCCTTCAATGAATCTTCGATAATAACCCGCCAAACCTAAAAAGCTTCTGATCTCAGTAACCGATCTCGGAACCTCCCATTGTAGCACTGCATCTACTTTGGATGGATCCACTGCAATCCCGTTACCTGAAATCACATGACCAAGAAAACTCACCTCTGATAACCAGAACTCGCACTTGGATAACTTAGCATACAACTGCTTCTCCTTCAAAACCTGTAGCACAACACGCAAATGCTCCTCATGCTCTTCCGGAGACTTAGAATAAATCAAGATGTCATCTATGAAGACCACAACAAACTTATCCAACTGATCATGGAATATGCGATTCATATACTCCATAAACATACCAGGTGCATTAGAAACTCCGAACGGCATCACCAAAAACTCATAATGCCCGTACCGAGTCCTAAACGCAGTCTTCTGAATATCTTCTTCCTTCACCCGAATCTGATGGTAACCAGATCTTAAATCAATCTTGCTAAACACACTGGCTCCCACCAACTGATCCATCAAGTCGTCAATCCTAAGAAGCGGATACTTATTCTTAATCGTCACCTTGTTCAACTGGCGATAATCAATACACAACCTCATGCTTCCATCCTTCTTCTTTACCAACAAAACTGGAGCTCCCCATGGTGAAACACTAGGCCTCACAAAATGTTTTTCTAGCAACTCTTCCAATTGTTTCTTTAATTCCACTAACTCTGATGCCGACATTCTATACGGCGCCATAGAAACAGGCCTCGTACCAGGAACTAGATCTATGGAAAACTCCACCTCTCTCTTTGGTGGCACATCAGAAAAGTCTTCAGGAAACACTTCGGGAAATTCTCGCACTACGGGAAAATCCCCAACTGCAGCTCGACTTTCCACAGTCAACGATGCAAACACACCAAACAATTGTGCCCCATCTTCTAACAGTCGATTTAACTCCTTGGTAGATAAGACATCAAATTCCACATCCTTCTCAAGAAATGGAAACCTCACCAACTTATGATAACAATCGATATGGACACGATTATTCATCAACCAATCCATTCCCAGAACCACGTCTAACTCGCTCATCGGCAAACAAATCAAATCAACAGTAAAGTCCTTACCGAAGATTGATACCGGACAATTCTTACAGACTAAAGAAGTAGTCACCGACCCCATTGCTGGTAAATCGATAACCATCTCACCACCCAAATCAGATAGAACAAGACCTAATCTTTTAACACAATCATCGGCTATAAAACAATGCGAAGCACCCGTATCAATAATAGCAATTAAAGAAATGCCATTAATAAAACAAGTACCTCTGATCAGTCGATCACCCTTGTCCGTCTGAGTTCCAGCCAAAGCAAACACCTTCCCACCAGCTTGAACTTTCTTCTTCTGACATTGACCGCTCATGTGTCCCTCTTCACCACAATTAAAACACACTACTCCCTTGGATGCACAGTCGGATGACACATGTCCTACCCTTCCACACTTGAAACATTTCTTTGCGTCACTAAAGCAGGCATTACTTTTGTGGCCAGGTTTACCACACTTAAAACATACAATCTTAGCAGGAGCATCTCCCCCACTAAACCTTGGTCCATAATTCATCTTTTGCTTACCCTTCCCTCCATCATACGGCGTCCCACGATTCTGCGGACCTTTGTTCCTCTTTTCATTAATCACCTTATGATGAGCATTATTATCCTCATCATAAATCCTACAGCTGTCCACCAAATCTGGAAACACCCGAATCTTCTGATACCCTACCACCTTCTTGATATCAGAACGTAACCCATTCTGGAACTTAATGCACTTAGAAAATTCTGCTCCCTCACCAACAAAGTGCGGGTAGAATTTCACAAGTTCATTAAACTTGGCCGCATATTCAGACACAGACATGCTGCCTTGAACCAAAGCCAAAAACTCAGTCTCTTTCTTTCCACGGACATCCTCCGAATAATACTTCCTCAAAAACTCCCTCTTGAACACCGTCCAGGAAATCTCTTCACCGGTTGCTTCTAACCTTGCCAAAGTCTCCAGCCACCAATCATCAGCCTCCACAGCTAACTGATGAGTGCCATACCTGACTTTCTGCTCTTGCGTGCAATCCATCACACGAAAGATCCTCTCCATCTCCTTCATCCAAGTCAAGGCTCCCTCGGGGTCATGCGTTCCCTTAAACACAGGAGGATTCTCCCTCTGGAAAGTCGCTAGACTCCGAGACCTTGCATTCTCATCCGTATGCATAGCTTCAGCCATAGCTTGCAATGCAGCAGCAATAGCAGCGTCGTTACGTCCAGCCATCTCTAAACTTCACAATAACACCAAGAGAAGTAAGCCCAAAAAAAAAAAATAACACAAGAATTGTTAGACCCAACGACACGACACTTGGTCGGACAAGACCGACCCGCTCTGATACCACTAATGTAACACCCCAATTCTACCCAGACATATAGGTACAAATATCAGAGTACAAAAATTAAATTCATAAAAACAATTAGGGCGTTACACTTAAG
Organism: Vicia villosa; assembly: GCF_029867415.1. Taxonomy (NCBI): domain Eukaryota; kingdom Viridiplantae; phylum Streptophyta; class Magnoliopsida; order Fabales; family Fabaceae; genus Vicia; species Vicia villosa. Next base: position 19,369,921 of record NC_081185.1, read on the forward strand.
TAACCACATAACCAAACATAACATACTCGCAAAAGATGCGTAACACGAATAATCAAGAGGACGGATACACATAAACACCTGAATGTATTCAAACTTATATAAATGCATCGGTAAACAAAATATCCATAACATTCTTCCAAAATACATCGCATGAGAAGGTATCCAAAATACATAATACGAATGCATAAAAAGGATCAAATATACATCAAAAGGATCCTATAAGCATTATCTACAAAATAAGTGTTCGATCCCCCCCCTAGGTGTTACGTATCACGAGCGGATGACACCAAAACGGACGACTACAAAGAGAGCACCTACACTTGCGGATCACCTGCACATTACCCACGAGTAGGTAACATTAAGGCAGAAGGGTGAGAATACAATTCATAATGAAAGCATGATCAATATAGTAATGCCCACAATTATCATTAAGAATCATATAATAAGATAATCCAATAAGTCAACCACAACCAATATATAAGTAATGCGGTACGTGAATGATAACATAAATTATAAAGACTGACGATGATGAATGAGACTCGACTATGCGTATGCATGTGGTACCAAATCCGGAGTAAAACTCCTCCTTGTCATTATGACAAATACACCTTGCCGAGCATTATGCTGGGACTTCTTTCCCTAAGGAAAATACACCTTTGTCGAGCAGTAAGCTACGACTAACCGTCATCGAGCATCTAGCCCCCACTGATGACCTCTTGCCACTCGGGCAAATACACCTTTTTACCGAGCATTAAGCTCCCACTGGTAATAATTGCCAATTCAGGCCACCTGTTAATAGCATTCCGCCATTAACGTAATGAAATGTCATGCTGTGCATACAAACGACTCAATTACATAACAACAACAACAACAACAACAATATAACTCGGTCACATATCTACATCACACCGGTTATATTATTCTACACGGATATATCATCAAAATTGCCACTCAGGCGTTCATATTCACACAGCACACGTATACCGTCAAAACATACTTGATTAGCAAATATCATTTCAAAAATACATTTATGAAAAATCATTCAACCACCAACACACTCCTCTCTATCATGAAGCATACTCAAGGGTTCTCATAATACTTCAAACGGCGCGTAGAAACGACCTACGGTTCAAAAGATACAACAAAACAAAGTTTGGAAAAACAAAATTTCACACAGTCCGCTTGAGCTCCGCTCAGCGGACCCGGGCAGAAAAATCACCAAACGAAAATACAAAACCTCCGCTCAGCGGACCCAGACAGAGATTCCTGCAAAAGAACCTCCGCTCAGCGGACCCCCCTCCGCTCAGCGGACCTGCGTAAACCCAGAAAAACCAGTTCTGCAACAGACCGTCTCAGCCCCCTCCAACCCATTCAAAACCCATTTAAACCTTCATCCCAACCCCAATACAACACAAACATGCTATATATACACCTAATCCATGATTATCATATGGTTGGATCATCACATGTTGTCTTTGACCTAAATTTCTTCATAAGCAAGAAAACATGGAGAAATGAAAAACAAACATGATCCATGGGAATATCTATCATCATAGCACACATACACACCATAAAATCAAGTTTATATCTTCAAAACTCACAAAACACACAATTTGCCATTGTTGAACAAGCTTGGAAAAGAGGAAGAACAAGAACAAGCATACAAAACTACAAGAACCATACAATCAAGATAAACTATATTCATCCCCCTTACCTTGGTTGGATTCTTGGCTCTAGCTTGGTTTGGATTCTACAACTCTCTTCTTCTCTTTGTTTTTCTCTTCTTTCTCTTCTCTTCCCAAGTTCTCTTTCTTTCTTACTATCTCAAAATATCTCTTTTTCTCTCTTTATCAAAATATCTTTTTTCTATTTCTCTACTTCTCATTTTCCCCCACTCAACTTTCATAATTTCTAATTTTGGCCCAAATGTCACTAAACATTAATTCTAACCAATTAACACCCAAAACATAATAATTACACACATGGAAAGTAATAAGTAAAATATTAACATAATTAATATTTACCGACTGACTCGACTCGAAAACGGTAAAATTAGGAAAATGTAGCAAACATCACAATTAATCAGAAAAACACATTTATGGGCGTTACAACCCTCCCCCACTTAAAAGATTTTCGTCCTCGAAAATAAGATTACCTGCTACAAACAACTCAGGATAGGAATCTCGCATCTTGCTCTCCAACTCCCAGGTCAAACTCTCACCTGCCGCACTTAACCATACGACTTTCACCAAGGCGATCTCCTTGCCTCGCAGAGTCTTAGTCTCACGATCTTCAATACGCACCGGTATCGTCTCAACCGTCAGGTTCTCACGCACTTGCACATCATCCATCTGAATCACATGGGATGGATCCGCAATGTATCTCCTCAACTGAGACACATGGAATACATCGTGCAGATTAGAAAGACTTGGCGGTAACGCCACCCGATACGCAATTTTGCCAACTCGCTCCGATATCTGATAAGGACCAATAAAACGCGGAGTAAGCTTCCTCGATTTCAAAGCTCGTCCAACACCAGTCATAGGCGTAACTCTTAAGAATACATGATCACCGGCTTGGAATTCCAAATCTTTCCTTCGCTTGTCATGATAACTCTTTTGCCTACTCTGTGAACTTCTCATCTTCTCACGAATAAATTTCACCTTCTCTGTAGTCTCTCTTACTATTTCAGGTCCGAGTACCACACTCTCGCCCGATTCAAACCAACGCAATGGAGTTCTACACTTACGACCATATAGCGCTTCAAAAGGTGCCATTCCGATACTAGAATGAAAACTGTTGTTGTAAGTGAATTCTATCAACGGAAGATAAGTATCCCACGAACCTCCCTTCTCTAGAACACATGCCCTCAACAAGTCTTCTAACGATTGAATAGTCCTTTCGGTCTGACCGTCTGTCTGGGGATGATAAGCCGAACTCAACCTCAACTTAGAACCTAGAGCCTCTTGCAAACCTTTCCAAAAATCTGATGTGAACCTTGGATCTCTATCTGACACAATACTCAACGGTATACCATGTAGTTTCACAATCACCTTGATATAAATCTCAGCCAACTTCGCAACTGGAAAAGTGATGTTAATAGGAATAAAGTGAGCAGACTTTGTCAACCTATCAACAATCACCCAAACCGCATCGAAACCTCTCACAGTATTTGGTAAACTCGTCACAAAGTCCATAGAGATACTATCCCATTTCCACTCTGGAATATCCAACGGTTGCAACAACCCTGCAGGACGCTGATGCTCCACCTTTGACTTCTGACATACCAAACACGCATACACAAACTGAGCCACATCCCTTTTCAAACCAGACCACCAAAAGATCTTCTTCAAATCCTGATACATCTTATTGGCTCCCGGATGAATACTCAAACTGCTTCTGTGACCTTCCTCTAAAATCATCTTTTTCAGCTCGGAATCATCAGGTACACAAATTCGACCACGGAATCTCAAAACACCCTGACCATCCATTCTGAAGTCGCCATCATCACTTTGATTTGCCGCCATAAACAAATCAACAAGTTTCACATCCATTTTCTGTCTCTCTCTAACGGTTGACAGAAAGTCATTCGTCACTTTCAACATACCCAATTTCACACTATCTGGTGTCAATTCACATACCAAACTAAGATCACGAAACTGCTCCAAAAGTTCCCACTCCTCCGCCATCATAGCGGACATATGCAAAGATTTCCGACTCAAAGCATCGGCAACCACATTAGCTTTACCAGGATGGTAATTCAAGCTAAAGTCATAGTCCTTTAGGAATTCCAACCACCTACGTTGTCTCATGTTCAACTCTTTCTGATCAAATAAGTATTTCAAACTCTTATGATCACTAAAGACCTCGAACCTTGCACCGTAGAGATAATGCCTCCAAATCTATAATGCAAAAACCACTGCAGCTAACTCTAAATCATGGGTGGGATAATTCTTCTCATGAATCCTTAACTGCCTCGAAGCGTAAGCCACCACCTTACCTTCCTGCATCAAAACACCACCTAACCCCATATGCGATGCATCACAATACACCACAAACGGTTCCTCAGGATCAGGTAAAACCAAAACCGGAGCTGAAGTCAACCTTCTCTTCAACTCTTCAAAATTCCTTTCACAAACTATGTCCCAAATAAATGCCTTACCCTTGCAAGTAAGCTGAGTTAACGGAAGTGCCAATTTCGAAAAGCCTTCAATGAATCTTCGATAATAACCCGCCAAACCTAAAAAGCTTCTGATCTCAGTAACCGATCTCGGAACCTCCCATTGTAGCACTGCATCTACTTTGGATGGATCCACTGCAATCCCGTTACCTGAAATCACATGACCAAGAAAACTCACCTCTGATAACCAGAACTCGCACTTGGATAACTTAGCATACAACTGCTTCTCCTTCAAAACCTGTAGAACAACACGCAAATGCTCCTCATGCTCTTCCGGAGACTTAGAATAAATCAAGATGTCATCTATGAAGACCACAACAAACTTATCCAACTGATCATGGAATATGCGATTCATATACTCCATAAACACACCAGGTGCATTAGAAACTCCGAACGGCATCACCAAAAACTCATAATGCCCGTACCGAGTCCTAAACGCAGTCTTCTGAATATCTTCTTCCTTCACCCGAATCTGATGGTAACCAGATCTTAAATCAATCTTGCTAAACACACTGGCTCCCACCAACTGATCCATCAAGTCGTCAATCCTAAGAAGCGGATACTTATTCTTAATCGTCACCTTGTTCAACTGGCGATAATCAATACACAACCTCATGCTTCCATCCTTCTTCTTTACCAACAAAACTGGAGCTCCCCATGGTGAAACACTAGGCCTCACAAAATGTTTTTCTAGCAACTCTTCCAATTGTTTCTTTAATTCCACTAACTCTGATGCCGACATTCTATACGGCGCCATAGAAACAGGCCTCGTACCAGGAACTAGATCTATGGAAAACTCCACCTCTCTCTTTGGTGGCACATCAGAAAAGTCTTCAGGAAACACTTCGGGAAATTCTCGCACTACGGGAAAATCCCCAACTGCAGCTCGACTTTCCACAGTCAACGATGCAAACACACCAAACAATTGTGCCCCATCTTCTAACAGTCGATTCAACTCCTTGGTAGATAAGACATCAAATTCCACATCCTTCTCAAGAAATGGAAACCTCACCAACTTATGATAACAATCGATATGGACACGATTATTCATCAACCAATCCATTCCCAGAACCACGTCTAACTCGCTCATCGGCAAACAAATCAAATCAACAGTAAAGTCCTTACCGAAGATTGATACCGGACAATTCTTACAGACTAAAGAAGTAGTCACCGACCCCATTGCTGGTAAATCGATAACCATCTCACCACCCAAATCAGATAGAACAAGACCTAATCTTTTAACACAATCATCGGCTATAAAACAATGCGAAGCACCCGTATCAATAATAGCAATTAAAGAAATGCCATTAATAAAACAAGTACCTCTGATCAGTCGATCACCCTTGTCCGTCTGAGTTCCAGCCAAAGCAAACACCTTCCCACCAGCTTGAACTTTCTTCTTCTGACATTGACCGCTCATGTGTCCCTCTTCACCACAATTAAAACACACTACTCCCTTGGATGCACAGTCGGATGACACATGTCATACCCTTCCACACTTGAAACATTTCTTTGCGTCACTAAAGCAGGCATTACTTTTGTGGCCAGGTTTACCACACTTAAAACATACAATCTTAGCAGGAGCATCTCCCCCACTAAACCTTGGTCCATAATTCATCTTTTGCTTACCCTTCCCTCCATCATACGGCGTCCCACGATTCTGCGGACCTTTGTTCCTCTTTTCATTAATCACCTTATGATGAGCATTATTATCCTCATCATAAATCCTACAGCTGTCCACCAAATCTGGAAACACCCGAATCTTCTGATACCCTACCGCCTTCTTGATATCAGAACGTAACCCATTCTGGAACTTAATGCACTTAGAAAATTCTGCTCCCTCACCAACAAAGTGCGGGTAGAATTTCACAAGTTCATTAAACTTGGCCGCATATTCAGACACAGACATGCTGCCTTGAACCAAAGCCAGAAACTCAGTCTCTTTCTTTCCACGGACATCCTCCGAATAATACTTCCTCAAAAACTCCCTCTTGAACACCGTCCAGGAAATCTCTTCACCGGTTGCTTCTAACCTTGCCAAAGTCTCCAGCCACCAATCATCAGCCTCCACAGCTAACTGATGAGTGCCATACCTGACTTTCTGCTCTTGCGTGCAATCCATCACACGAAAGATCCTCTCCATCTCCTTCGTCCAAGTCAAGGCTCCCTCGGGGTCATGCGTTCCCTTAAACACAGGAGGATTCTCCCTCTGGAAAGTCGCTAGACTCCGAGACCTTGCATTCTCATCCGTATGCATAGCTTCAGCCATACCTTGCAATGCAGCAGCAATAGCAGCGTCGTTACGTCCAGCCATCTCTAAACTTCACAATAACACCAAGAGAAGTAAGCCCAAAAAAAAAAAAATAACACAAGAATTGTTAGACCCAACGACACGACACTTGGTCGGACAAGACCGACCCGCTCTGATACCACTAATGTAACACCCCAATTCTACCCAGACATATAGGTACAAATATCAGAGTACAAAAATTAAATTCATAAAAACAATTAGGGCGTTACACTTAAGTAACCACATAACCAAACATAACATACTCGCAAAAGATGCGTAACACGAATAATCAAGAGGACGGATACACATAAACACCTGAATGTATTCAAACTTATATAAATGCATCGGTAAACAAAATATCCATAACATTCTTCCAAAATACATCGCATGAGAAGGTATCCAAAATACATAATACGAATGCATAAAAAGGATCAAATATACATCAAAAGGATCCTATAAGCATTATCTACAAAATAAGTGTTCGATCCCCCCCCTAGGTGTTACGTATCACGAGCGGACGACACCAAAACGGACGACTACAAAGAGAGCACCTACACTTGCGGATCACCTGCACATTACCCACGAGTAGGTAACATTAAGGCAGAAGGGTGAGAATACAATTCATAATGAAAGCATGATCAATATAGTAATGCCCACAATTATCATTAAGAATCATATAATAAGATAATCCAATAAGTCAACCACAACCAATATATAAGTAATGCGGTACGTGAATGATAACATAAATTATAAAGACTGACGATGATGAATGAGACTCGACTATGCGTATGCATGTGGTACCAAATCCGGAGTAAAACTCCTCCTTGTCATTATGACAAATACACCTTGCCGAGCATTATGCTGGGACTTCTTTCCCTAAGGAAAATACACCTTTGTCGAGCAGTAAGCTACGACTAAACGTCATCGAGCATCTAGCCCCCACTGATGACCTCTTGCCACTCGGGCAAATACACCTTTTTACCGAGCATTAAGCTCCCACTGGTAATAATTGCCAATTCAGGCCACCTGTTAATAGCATTCCGCCATTAACGTAATGAAATGTCATGCTGTGCATACAAACGACTCAATTACATAACAACAACAACAACAACAACAATATAACTCGGTCACATATCTACATCACACCGGTTATATTATTCTACACGGATATATCATCAAAATTGCCACTCAGGCGTTCATATTCACACAGCACACGTATACCGTCAAAACATACTTGATTAGCAAATATCATTTCAAAAATACATTTATGAAAAATCATTCAACCACCAACACACTCCTCTCTATCATGAAGCATACTCAAGGGTTCTCATAATACTTCAAACGGCGCGTAGAAACGACCTACGGTTCAAAAGATACAACAAAACAAAGTTTGGAAAAACAAAATTTCACACAGTCCGCTTGAGCTCCGCTCAGCGGACCCGGGCAGAAAAATCACCAAACGAAAATACAAAACCTCCGCTCAGCGGACCCAGACAGAGATTCCTGCAAAAGAACCTCCGCTCAGCGGACCCCCCTCCGCTCAGCGGACCTGCGTAAACCCAGAAAAACCAGTTCTGCAACAGACCGTCTCAACCCCCTCCAACCCATTCAAAACCCATTTAAACCTTCATCCCAACCCCAATACAACACAAACATGCTATATATACACCTAATCCATGATTATCATATGGTTGGATCATCACATGTTGTCTTTGACCTAAATTTCTTCATAAGCAAGAAAACATGGAGAAATGAAAAACAAACATGATCCATGGGAATATCTATCATCATAGCACACATACACACCATAAAATCAAGTTTATATCTTCAAAACTCACAAAACACACAATTTGCCATTGTTGAACAAGCTTGGAAAAGAGGAAGAACAAGAACAAGCATACAAAACTACAAGAACCATACAATCAAGATAAACTATATTCATCCCCCTTACCTTGGTTGGATTCTTGGCTCTAGCTTGGTTTGGATTCTACAACTCTCTTCTTCTCTTTGTTTTTCTCTTCTTTCTCTTCTCTTCCCAAGTTCTCTTTCTTTCTTACTATCTCAAAATATCTCTTTTTCTCTCTTTATCAAAATATCTTTTTTCTATTTCTCTACTTCTCATTTTCCCCCACTCAACTTTCATAATTTCTAATTTTGGCCCAAATGTCACTAAACATTAATTCTAACCAATTAACACCCAAAACATAATAATTACACACATGGAAAGTAATAAGTAAAATATTAACATAATTAATATTTACCGACTGACTCGACTCGAAAACGGTAAAATTAGGAAAATGTAGCAAACATCACAATTAATCAGAAAAACACATTTATGGGCGTTACACCTAACCCTCCTTTTCCTTTAGGCTTGCAAATATTCTCCCACTTCACCCAATGAATGCATCTTGATTTCACATTCCCGCTCCATAAAAAATTGCTAAGGAGACTTCTTATCGCATGGAGAGTGTAATACGGTGAACTGACTTTTTATTAATCGGAATGTCGCGGTAAGCAAGAGTCGCCACCGACTTTTATTTTATCCAAACAATATTCGGAAAGGCAAAAAGAAACAGAAAAAAAACCTTTTAAGAAATCTAAGTTCGGGGGGTAATTTATGCAAAGGGAAGGTGTAAGGCACCCTTTGCATCCATGGTTTTCCATGGGCTCTTAATTGCTTTGCTTGCTCGTTTGTTTAGAAAATGTAGATGAAAGAGATAGGGACTTTAGCTTGTGAATAAGCGTTGCCCTTTTGAAAAATTATGAGAAAGAATATAATAAAAAGGTTTGAGCATTGCAAGGCAATTAGGGGCAATTACCTTAAACTCAGATGATAGGTCTCTTTTTAGCCTTTCAGAATGAAAGGGTCTATCCTAGCCATAAGAGGGCAGGAAGCCTTTCGTTTGGAGGTTGAAGGGTCATCGAAGCATCCTTTGCCATAAGACTGTCCCATGCCATAGAAGGGCAGGTAGTCTAAGGCAAGGATCAGAATAAGCCATTTCGTAAGCAGCCAGAAGATACCTCAGCTTTTTTCCGTAGGCAACTTCCGAGGGTCGAGGTCATTTTTGTGTATCGAAGGCAGCATCATTTAGGGTCGTATGACCTTTTAATTATCGAGGCAACAGGCTGAGGTATCCTCGTATTCGAGGGACGTGGCTTATTCTGCAAAAAAAACGAAGGCAACAGGCAACAAGGCAACAGAGAGGTTACCCCAAAAGGGTGTGTGTGTGTGCACCAATCATGTGATTATATTCAAATATATTATCTTGTAAATTTAGTGATTCTATGTTCAATTCAAAGGTTGCACTCCCTAGGATTACTAACCACGCATTTAAATAATATAATCAAAACAGATATGGGGGAGGGAAATTGTAACCAGCGGATCCCTTAATAGGGTTTGACATAAGTAATAATAATTAAAGCATAAAATATTGAAATTAAGTTTTAGGGTTACCAAACTCGTAGCTTTGGCGATCAACGAACCCTGAAAAGGCAGACAAACAAAAATAGAGTGAGTGTATGGCTAATTCATTGACAATTAGAGTTAACCCTAACTTAAGAAAAATGGCAAAAAGAAATAAAATACGAATAAGGACTTAGCTTCGCATTTGATCTGATAGGGTTAGTAGTCAGAGGACGCTTTAAGGTTAACCCTGAAAAGAGGCAAGGCGGAGGCAGAAAAATTGAGTGTAGGCAATGTTTATTTAAAAAGACAAACCCTAAGAACAAGAAATAAAATAGATTTTCAATTTTTAGCGTCGAATACTTAGCTTCGGTTTTTCGAAGGCGCATGATCGGGAGGATCTTTGAAGAGTAGACCTGAAAAGGCATAAGAAGAAAACATTCAGTGTAGGGCATGATCATCGTAAACCCTAATTAGGTTACGAATTAAATAAGAAAACACAAATGATTTAAATTAATTAAATCGGTGAAAAATAAAACTTGGATTAAATTACCTAACAATTAACAACTAAATTAAACTAGTTATTTAATTCTTTAAATCAAATAAAATTAGTAATTGAAATTTATTTACTATATATATAAAAAAAAAAGTTTTGTTTTTTTTTTTTAAAAAAAAAAAGGGACATTTAAAAGGAATTATAAAAAAAACATTTACTAAACAATAGAAAATAAATAAAAAAAACATGTTATAATTAAAAGTAAATAAAAAATAATAAAAAATTAACAAGACTCAGCTTATGATCATGTGTGGCTGTCTGTGAAGCCCCATGGTGGACCTGCGTCCCTTGTACACTGGATTTGATATGCGTAGAGATCTGATGGTGTAGCTGTGACGGCATACCGTGATCTTGCCTGGGCGTGTATCATAGAATCTATGAGTCTGCACAAGTAAGAGAAACTGAACAAAAATAAGAGGAGACGCTGGGTATCGAACCCAGGTCTCGATGGTTGCAGGTTCACTCCCTCTACCATACGCGCTGTCTGCCTTAGTTGATAATAGCTGCAAATAAATATATAATAAAAAGAAAGAGAATGTTTAAAACATTAAAACACGCGCCCAAGGAACAGTCTCCTTCTTCGTCGTATATTTTTCCAGCAGATATAAACACTTTTACCTACGGTTGCATGTTTGTAGCCATAGCCCTGCGACAATAAATCTCACACAATACACCATATGAATTCAAGGTAAAGGCGTGAATCAATCAAACAAAGGTATCTAAAACCATAAAACCCATCGATTTGGTCCAATTTGGACTAGATTCGGAATTCCTAATTTGAGCTCAAAAAAAACCTAACAATGGCAACCTGTTAATCCAGCATCCAAACTCGAAACTACCAGCCCAGAACTCATTCATACATCCATACGAACACAAACATATGATTATAACAGGAGTATGATGCGCAAATGGCTATAATCGAATGAAAATTAATTTGAACAAACCGTGAGTGCAAGGTGTTGGTTCTGGATGCGTGGGACTTCCGAGAATGATTGGAATCGCTTCTTGAATTCCCCAGGGATCGCTTTTAAACCTTCAAAGGTCTCTAATTCTCCTCCAATTCGGGAAACCGATTTTGAGTTTCTTCTTGAATTTGTTTGAGATTCATGATGCTCTGGCCGCCAATCCTCGTTGTTGCTTTTCCTGAAAACAACAAAAATAGACAAACATATTGCAATAGGTAATAATAAGTATTTTGGGAAGGTTCAAGGCTCGTTTGAATGTTGATAGTTTTGGTTCTGTTATGAAGCAATGATGATATGTGGTTTGGTTTCAAAGGGAGATTTTGCGATGAGGTTGATGTTGGCAATGTTGTGTGTTTTATTACTGGCAGTGGTAAAAAGAAAAGGGTGATGATAGTAAAACGTATACACATACACACATGAAAGAAGACTTTTTTAGGATTGACTCTACAAAACACAAAGGGATTTTAATAAAAAAATATGTACAGAGTAAGGGTGATAGGTTAGAGAATTGGTTAGTCGGTCCTTTCCCCCATAGGTTAGGGTTAGAGATGTATTTATATTACAAAAACTTAGGTCAAACAATAGAAAAGGAAAATATATTTTCATTAAAATCATTAATACAAATTTCATTTACATTGATCTTGGTATCCAAAGTTAATATTTTTTATTTTAGATTCTTGAGCTATAAAATGCATAAAATCAACATTTAAATGAAAAAATAATATTTTTAAAAATACTCTAAAATGGAAAACGAAAATAAGACTTTAAATAATAAAAAAACTTATTTTTTTTATTTTTAATAAATAAGTGGAAATAAAATTAGAACTAAATTAAACAAATAAAAGGGAGAAAAGTTAGAAGTGAGATTCGAGCCCGGAACCTTGTAATCGCAAGCCTTAAACTCTTACCAGCTGGACTATGTCAATTATCTGAAATAAAATGACATTAGTAAATATATGAGGGCAAATTTTGGGGTATGACAGCTGCCCCTGTTCAATTATCTTAGACCTGAAGATGTAGAGTGGTTTGTATGCCAGTCGGTATCTGAAGGTAGAAGGTGATTGAACACTAGAATACTAAGAAATTTGCCCTAGCTGAAGGAGGGACTTTTGTCGGAGATGGGCTTGTAGATGCCATCTGGTAGTTGTTGGAGTATTGATTGTTGCGAGGTTTCTGTTTTTAGTCTTTGAATGTTGAGGAACCGTCTGAGGTTTCGACTCAAGTCTGAATTGGATTATTTAAGGAACCGTCAAAGGTATCGACTTAAATTCGAAGCATATCACTGAGGCACCGTCAAAGGTATCGACTCAGATATGAAGGTAGATTATTTAAGGAACCGTCAAAGGTATCGACTTAAATTCGAAGCATATCACTGAGGCACCGTCAAAGGTATCGACTCAGATATGCGGATAGATTGTATAAGGAACCGTCAAAGGTGTCGACTTATATCTGAGGTATGTCGTTAAGGAACCGTCAAAGGTGTCGACTTAACTCTTGACGTGGGTTGTTAAGGAACCGTCAAATGTATCGACTTAACTCTGAAGCATATCATTGAGGCACCGTCAAAGGTATCGACTCAGATATGCGGATAGATTGTATAAGGAACCGTCAAAGGTATCGACTTATATCTGAAGTGTGTTGTTAAGGAACCGTCAAAGGTGTCGACTTAACTCTTGATATATTAAGGAACCGTCAAAGGTGTCGACTTAATACTTTAAAATAGAGGTAGTAGTATCCTGAAAAGTAGAGGTTAGTTTTCTTATGTCATGATGCATGTGTTTATGTAATGAGTATCTCAAAATAAATGAGAAACTTCATATGTTATGGATTTGTTATGCAGTGATGTATGCGATGTATGTTTGTGTCATGTGGTATGCGAATATGATTTATGTTATCTTCGTCGAGAAAATAAATCTCCAGGTCTTTGTGTTTTTGATGTTTGATTTCGTCTTGAAGATGCTCAGCTGGGGATTTATGGTTTTTGCTTGGGGATGATCAGTAGTTTGATGTACCCTGATTTAGAGATAAACCATGTTGGAGAAGAGCAACATGTTGGATGACCGGTAGTGTTGAATATGTAAGTTCTGTTGGGGAGCCATGTCTTTGTCGGGACGAGTATGTTTGAAGATATCTTCTTAATGATTACTCTGTGGGGATATGATCTTGTGAAGCCAGAGTTGTGGGAAGGCATGGATGCCTTGAACATTGCCCCCAGTATTATAGTAACTACCATTCCTGGATTTGTATTGATTAGGACACACCACTGAGTATTGATCAAGATGTCAAACTGGACTTGCATAGATTTGCCCCAGTTAGCAGGAACTTTGGAAAGATTCGCCTCGCGAGGACTTTATGAGATGTTCAATATGGGCGATATGCCCCCAGTAATCATAGGCTCGTGACAATGTCTCACGTTGATTGGGGAGTAGCTTTTAGATATACTTGGATGCATGCCCCTGATTGTTCGAGCATCCATGAGAGATTCTCGGAATCTTGACTTGATTGCCCCAGATTGATCGTGGGAATAATTTGAAACCCACTTGGGATATATGCCTTTGACTATTTGTTATTTGAGAGATTCTTGGAATCTTGACTTGATTGCCCCAGATTGATTGGGCAAAACGTGCCATGTCCCTTGTATACGTAGGAGACATTGCTTCTTTGGTGTAATCTTTGTTTGTCGGGATAACTTTCAGTCATTAGCCATACCCTATGCAAATTTATTCTGATGCTAACATTTGAAATTATGTAGCAGAATATGTTTAATAATGAATTCATGGGATGCAATGTATACGTCTGTCTTGAGTTTTTGAAAAACATTAAAACTGGAGATGTAAAATCATGATATTTATAAAACATGATGTTTGTAAAAAACAGGATATCAACTTAACATTTGTAGTAAACCTTAAGGAGTCGGGATACCTTTTTGGTGACAGTATGCTTTCGAACTAACCATGCTTCAATTAGGACTTTCAAGGGTTGTAACGTGGCTTGGTTCACGATTTTAAGAAACAAAGGATAATGGCTCAAAATTTGATTGTACCCACCCCTCTTCGTGATGATCTTCAGTCCTAAGCTCAGTCAATTCAACTTATGCATTCAGGTTCCAAGAGACTTTTGGATTTGCGCTTTTGATAACGATGATGGTTCGTAAGCTAAGAGAGCCTTTGAGATGGCAGTCACTTCTTCCTTTTGGTAGTCACAACATTATGTTGTTCAGGAATTTATTGACTTCTCTGTTTTCATTTTTTTTTTGATATCCCTAACTTTTGCCTGAACTGTCTATCTTGAGCTTATAGTCAGCGGGATGCCTTGATTTTTGCCTAAGTCTTCTTTTTTGACTTAGCAGGCTTTTCATTGTATATATGTTTTTTCATTCATTCATTTATTTTGAAAGATATTGACGGCCTTGCTTAATGGTTGATGAACCATCATTGGCTTTTGATTGACATCTCCAACACTTCTTTGATGTGTGCGGATGAACGTTTGTGATTGAAACCTTTGTTGAAAGGTGCACTGAACGATTCTCTTAAAATAGAATGCACAGCCAAATTAACTGAGAACTATCCTGCCCCAGGTTATGATCAAGGTTTTTAATTAGTACCAGAAATAAACTTCTACTTCTTAGGCTCAAAGGGGTTGACGAGGGATTAACATCCTTATATCTCCACGGTTTAGGAATTGAAACAATGCCTGTACATCGTCAGCATAGTCCGCTCAAAAGTATACTGTATGAGGTTACGGTATCGTTTTCGTCATCCTCCCTCGAAAGGCATACAGCTTTAACAGGAGTTGAATATCACAAAACATATGCAAAGTAGAGACATAATTTAAAATGAGTGATAGCGAAATAATTTATTCAAGACAAATATATGCAATGCACTGATGATGATTATTAAAACAGATAATGTCTATCATGAGTCGAATGTTTAAACAAACAGGAAAGAACTTGCAAATGAAAGTAGATCTAATGATCCAAAAGTTCGTCCGTCGAGACGTCAATCAATCATGTCATGACTAGGCATAGGAGCGGTGATCACCACAGGGGTTTCAGGAGGGTTGGATTTGATTTCTCCGTCATTGATCAGATCTTGAATCTTATTCTTTAATGTCCAACAATTGTTTGTGTAATGTCCAAGACTGTTGGAATGGTATGCGCACCTCGCATTGGGTTTATAGTAGGTGTTAGAATTCGTTGGCTCGATTGCCCTGAGCGTCTGGATCATATGAGTGAATTGATTGTTGTGACTCAGTTGTCGTGATTCCATTATCGTGACTCAGTTGTCGTGATTCCATTATCGTGACTCAGTTGTCGTGATTCCATTATCGTGACTCAGTTGTCGTGATTCCATTATCGTGACTCAGTTGTCGTGACTTTGTTGTCGTGACTCAGTTGTCGTGACTTCGTTGTCGTGATTCCATTATCGTGACTCAGTTGTCGTGATTCCATTATCGTGACTCAGTTGTCGTGACTTTGTTGTCGTGACTCAGTTGTCGTGATTCCATTATCGTGACTCAGTTGTCGTGATTCCATTATCGTGACTCAGTTGTTGTGATTCTATTATCGTGACTCGGTTGTCGTGACTTCATTGTCGTGGTCTTTTCTGATTTGAGTATCATGATTAAATCTTTAATGGCACGCTTCAACGGTCTACCATCCTTTACACCATAACCAGGATTGTTCGAATAATAAGCGCATCTCGCATTGTAATTGTACCCCAAGAATAGGAGTGCTTTTAATTCTTCTTGCCCCTTGGCCAAGTTAAGGATCATCTCTCGGAACTGGTTGTTCTGAGCCTGAAGATTTTTGACTGATTGCTCGAGATCCATTTGTGCTGAATTAAACAGCGAGGAGGTGAGAAACCTGTGGTGGAAACCTGTGATGCAATGTTATGAATGCAAATGCAATATTTTCAAGGATCTCCGGAAATTTAGTTAGCAACGAAAAAAAAATGATTTGGTCGCTTCTTCGTTTGAAGAACTCTGATTTTTGGATGTTCTTCTATGGGAATCAAGATCACCATGTCGAGTGGGTCATAGCCTCAGATTCGGGAAATTCTGAATTTGAAGGTACATGGCTAGAGGAAAATAAATCCTCTTGCCCCTTAATAGGTACAGCGTCTCTGAATTAGGAGACATGTGGCTAGAGGAAAATAAATCCTCTTGCCCCTTGATTAGGAATTCAGTCCTTGATAAGAGCACCTGAAATTGTGCGCCCTAAATCCGTAAGATCCTTGAAAGGGTTAGTTAAATCATGTTATGCGTATGATCTCATGATGTCATGATGTTATGCAATGCATCAGGCAAAGCGTAAGATAGTAAGGGCGAGTGAGTCCTACAAGAAAAACCTGCAAGAAAACCAAAGGGTTAGTAGCAAGCACAAACAAGTCACACAAGTGTCCTTATGTTTAAAGGCTTGCGTGAAGTTCGTAGGTAAGTACCCTCCCCACTGAAGTTAAGTTGGTTCAACCTGTCCTAGAATAGTAACTGGGTTATATGGTGCTCATATCCCTGATCTTTCTCGCGGGCATTGTCTCAACATGGCACTCGATCGGCCAGCCAAAAGCATCCCTAGAGTCCAATCTCAATGAGTGTAGCATCGAGTATCAACCGGCTTCAGTCAGGAATCCAAAGCCAGCTATCTCGCTACTTCCTATAGGCCAAAGTCAAGTTCAACTAAGGTTCTAAGGGCGAATTAGTGCTTGTGACACCACGCGGTAGCCAAATGTCTCCTCGATCATATTCAAGGGCCATCAGGACAAACCAAATTGTCGCACTAATGGTGGCCACCAGTTCAACCATAACGATACATGTCGTACAGCCTCCCTGGTCTCATGCCACATACCTAAGGTACACTAGATCCGGGTGTAGGATCTTTCACACAGCAGAATACCCAAAACAGCCTTTAAAGATAAAGCAAACAAGTCAAACAAATTTAAAGTGATCCTAGCTCTAAGGTAACCCCTCTTTTATTCGAAAGCGTCCCCAGCAGAGTCGCCAGTTCTGTAATACGGTGAACTGACTTTTTATTAATCGGAATGTCGCGGTAAGCAAGAGTCGCCACCGACTTTTATTTTATCCAAACAATATTCGGAAAGGCAAAAAGAAACAGAAAAAAACCTTTTAAGAAATCTAAGTTCGGGGGGTAATTTATGCAAAGGGAAGGTGTAAGGCACCCTTTGCATCCATGGTTTTCCATGGGCTCTTAATTGCTTTGCTTGCTCGTTTGTTTAGAAAATGTAGATGAAAGAGATAGGGACTTTAGCTTGTGAATAAGCGTTTCCCTTTTGAAAAATTATGAGAAAGAATATAATAAAAAGGTTTGAGCATTGCAAGGCAATTAGGGGCAATTACCTTAAACTCAGATGATAGGTCTCTTTTTAGCCTTTCAGAATGAAAGGGTCTATCCTAGCCATAAGAGGGCAGGAAGCCTTTCGTTTGGAGGTTGAAGGGTCATCGAAGCATCCTTTGCCATAAGACTGTCCCATGCCATAGAAGGGCAGGTAGTCTAAGGCAAGGATCAGAATAAGCCATTTCGTAGGCAGCCAGAAGATACCTCAGCTTTTTTCCGTAGGCAACTTCCGAGGGTCGAGGTCATTTTTGTGTATCGAAGGCAGCATCATTTAGGGTCGTATGACCTTTTAATTATCGAGGCAACAGGCTGAGGTATCCTCGTATTCGAGGGACGTGGCTTATTCTGCAAAAAAAACGAAGGCAACAGGCAACAAGGCAACAGAGAGGTTACCCCAAAAGGGTGTGTGTGTGTGCACCAATCATGTGATTATATTCAAATATATTATCTTGTAAATTTAGTGATTCTATGTTCAATTCAAAGGTTGCACTCCCTAGGATTACTAACCACGCATTTAAATAATATAATCAAAACAGATATGGGGGAGGGAAATTGTAACCAGCGGATCCCTTAATAGGGTTTGACATAAGTAATAATAATTAAAGCATAAAATATTGAAATTAAGTTTTAGGGTTACCAAACTCGTAGCTTTGGCGATCAACGAACCCTGAAAAGGCAGACAAACAAAAATAGAGTGAGTGTATGGCTAATTCATTGACAATTAGAGTTAACCCTAACTTAAGAAAAATGGCAAAAAGAAATAAAATACGAATAAGGACTTAGCTTCGCATTTGATCTGATAGGGTTAGTAGTCAGAGGACGCTTTAAGGTTAACCCTGAAAAAGAGGCAAGGCGGAGGCAGAAAAATTGAGTGTAGGCAATGTTTATTTAAAAAGACAAACCCTAAGAACAAGAAATAAAATAGATTTTCAATTTTTAGCGTCGAATACTTAGCTTCGGTTTTTCGAAGGCGCATGATCGGGAGGATCTTTGAAGAGTAGACCTGAAAAGGCATAAGAAGAAAACATTCAGTGTAGGGCATGATCATCGTAAACCCTAATTAGGTTACGAATTAAATAAGAAAACACAAATGATTTAAATTAATTAAATCGGTGAAAAATAAAACTTGGATTAAATTACCTAACAATTAACAACTAAATTAAACTAGTTATTTAATTCTTTAAATCAAATAAAATTAGTAATTGAAATTTATTTACTATATATATAAAAAAAAAAGTTTTGTTTTTTTTTTTAAAAAAAAAGGGACATTTAAAAGGAATTATAAAAAAAACATTTACTAAACAATAGAAAATAAATAAAAAAACATGTTATAATTAAAAGTAAATAAAAAATAATAAAAAATTAACAAGACTCAGCTTATGATCATGTGTGGCTGTCTGTGAAGCCCCATGGTGGACCTGCGTCCCTTGTACACTGGATTTGATATGCGTAGAGATCTGATGGTGTAGCTGTGACGGCATACCGTGATCTTGCCTGGGCGTGTATCATAGAATCTATGAGTCTGCACAAGTAAGAGAAACTGAACAAAAATAAGAGGAGACGCTGGGTATCGAACCCAGGTCTCGATGGTTGCAGGTTCACTCCCTCTACCATACGCGCTGTCTGCCTTAGTTGATAATAGCTGCAAATAAATATATAATAAAAAGAAAGAGAATGTTTAAAACATTAAAACACGCGCCCAAGGAACAGTCTCCTTCTTCGTCGTATATTTTTCCAGCAGATATAAACACTTTTACCTACGGTTGCATGTTTGTAGCCATAGCCCTGCGACAATAAATCTCACACAATACACCATATGAATTCAAGGTAAAGGCGTGAATCAATCAAACAAAGGTATCTAAAACCATAAAACCCATCGATTTGGTCCAATTTGGACTAGATTCGGAATTCCTAATTTGAGCTCAAAAAAAACCTAACAATGGCAACCTGTTAATCCAGCATCCAAACTCGAAACTACCAGCCCAGAACTCATTCATACATCCATACGAACACAAACATATGATTATAACAGGAGTATGATGCGCAAATGGCTATAATCGAATGAAAATTAATTTGAACAAACCGTGAGTGCAAGGTGTTGGTTCTGGATGCGTGGGACTTCCGAGAATGATTGGAATCGCTTCTTGAATTCCCCAGGGATCGCTTTTAAACCTTCAAAGGTCTCTAATTCTCCTCCAATTCGGGAAACCGATTTTGAGTTTCTTCTTGAATTTGTTTGAGATTCATGATGCTCTGGCCGCCAATCCTCGTTGTTGCTTTTCCTGAAAACAACAAAAACAGACAAACATATTGCAATAGGTAATAATAAGTATTTTGGGAAGGTTCAAGGCTCGTTTGAATGTTGATAGTTTTGGTTCTGTTATGAAGCAATGATGATATGTGGTTTGGTTTCAAAGGGAGATTTTGCGATGAGGTTGATGTTGGCAATGTTGTGTGTTTTATTACTGGCAGTGGTAAAAAGAAAAGGGTGATGATAGTAAAACGTATACACATACACACATGAAAGAAGACTTTTTTAGGATTGACTCTACAAAACACAAAGGGATTTTAATAAAAAAATATGTACAGAGTAAGGGTGATAGGTTAGAGAATTGGTTAGTCGGTCCTTTCCCCCATAGGTTAGGGTTAGAGATGTATTTATATTACAAAAACTTAGGTCAAACAATAGAAAAGGAAAATATATTTTCATTAAAATCATTAATACAAATTTCATTTACATTGATCTTGGTATCCAAAGTTAATATTTTTTATTTTAGATTCTTGAGCTATAAAATGCATAAAATCAACATTTAAATGAAAAAATAATATTTTTAAAAATACTCTAAAATGGAAAACGAAAATAAGACTTTAAATAATAAAAAAACTTATTTTTTTTATTTTTAATAAATAAGTGGAAATAAAATTAGAACTAGATTAAACAAATAAAAGGGAGAAAAGTTAGAAGTGAGATTCGAGCCCGGAACCTTGTAATCGCAAGCCTTAAACTCTTACCAGCTGGACTATGTCAATTATCTGAAATAAAATGACATTAGTAAATATATGAGGGCAAATTTTGGGGTATGACAGAGAGTTTTACTCGGAGCTTTATAAAAGGATAGAGTAGAAATAGGAATAGCATTAAGCACGGATCCAATTAGAGTCATCCTCCCACCAATGGATATGTTCCTTCCCTTCCACTTAGATAATCTTGATTTTATGTTGTCAATCACCTCTTGCCAAACCTTTTTCTTATATGCACCTTCACCCACCCAAATACCAAGGAATTTAAACGGGAAGCATCCTTTTTTGCAAGCTAGAAAAGATGTCGCCGACTTTGTGTACCACTCTCCAATGTGAGTTCCAAAAAAATTACTTTTATGGAAGTTGATCCTCAATCCGGAAACCAATTCAAAACCTCTTAACAACACTTTTATACTCCAAAGATTATCATAAGTAGGTTCTCCTAGAATGATGGTATCATCCGCAAATTGTAAAATATCCACAAAGTCATTTACACCGTACTTGAAAGGCATAAAATCTCCCACCTCCACCGATTTCTTAGTTAGAGCGGTTAGACCTTCCATAGCAAGAACGAATAAGAAAGGAGATATGGGATCTCCTTGTCGTAAGCCTCTTTGAACCTTGAACTCTTTTGTTGCGCTTCCATTAACCAACACGGACATGTTATTGGTAAAGATACTAGACTCCATCCATTTCATCCATCTTTTACCAAATCCCATTCTCACCAATATCCACCTAAGATAATTCCATGAAATCGAGTCGTACGCCTTTTCGAAATCCACTTTAAGAAGTAAACACCCCTTCTTCTTCTTTTTTGCCCAATCAAGAATTTCATTAACCATTAGCACCCCGTCCATCATGCTTCTTCCCGGAACAAAGGCGGTTTGGTTGGTAGAGACCAACTTATCCACCACACCTCTCATTCTAGCCGCTAAAATCTTTGCAATAATCTTGTAAATACTCCCCACCAAACAAATAGGGCGATATTCAAACAAGTCTTGCGGATTCTTCTTTTTAGGGATGAGAGCAAGGAAAGAAGAAGTTATGGATTTGACAAGAGTACCTTTGCTATAGAAGTCATTGCAACACTTCATGATGTCTCCTTTAACTAGATGCCAATACTTTTTGTAGAATTCCAAGGAGAATCCATCCGGCCCCGGGCTTTTGTTTCCATCACACGACCAAATAGCATCCTTCACTTCATCTTCCTCGAAAGATTTCTCTAAAGCCAATGAGTCTTCCGAAGATAGTGTGTTAAAATTGATCCCTCTAGGCTCCGGCCTAGTAGGAATTGCTTCCTTAAAGAAATTATCAAAATGCTTGAAGGTGAACTCTTTAATTTCATCTACTCCTTCCAATCTTCCCTCCGATGTGTCAATAGAGCTAATAGAGTTTCTTCTTCTTCTATCCTTTAAAGAATTGTGGAAGTAACGAGTGTTGTCATCTCCTTCGGAAAGCCAAAGTTGTCTCGACTTCAATCTAAGGATGCCTTCTCTCTTGTTAATGTTATCCAAAAAATCCTCCGCCACTTTTATTCTTTTTGCTACCACATCTTCCGGGACGTTACCTGCAAAATGAACAAACATGTTATCTAAAGAGTGTAGCTTTTTCCCATCATTGTTGATTTTGAGGTCTATCCACCCATAAACATTCTTGTTCCACCAAGTTAACCGGTTCTTTAGAGTTTTCAACTTTTCGACCAAGCAATAATCACCTCTTCCTTTGATAACAATCTTCTTCCACTCCTCCTCCACAAAAGTATCCAAATCCTCATGTTTGAGCCACATATTATTGAACTTGAAAGGTTTTGGACCCCAATCCTTCCTATTGTCTTTCACCCAAATTGGAGCATGGTCGGACACATCCCTCTCTCCAATATATTGGCTCTCTACTTTCCAATCTTCAACAAAACAATCCGATAGAAGAAATCTATCGATCCTACTCATACTCTTGCCATTACTTTTAATCCAAGTAAACTTTCCTCCTATAGTCGGAAGGTCCACCAACTCCATGTCCTCTATAAACTCTTTAAAGCTTGTTATCTCCCTCCTATAGCTACGAGTAGATATCCCAATTCTTTCTTCTAAAGAGGTGACAGAATTGAAATCTCCTCCAACGCACCAAGAACCTTTACTATTATTGTTTTTGAACTCACATAACCTATCCCAAGTTCTTTTCCTAGAGGTTAAGTCACAAGAAGCGTAAACATTCACAAAGTAAATTAGTTTTCCTTCCTTCTCCACACAAAGGCCTAGATACCCCTCACCTCGGAAACTAAAGTTTAAGTTGAAGAAATCCTTTTTCCACATCGTTAGAATGCCTCCCAACGCTCCGTTGGCGTCCAAATGCGACCATTCCACTTGGTTATCTCCCCACATTTCTTTTACTATATTACATTCTATGCCACTTAGCTTTGTCTCTTGTATGAAGCAAATATCAACGTCCCCTCTTTGAATGTGATAGCCAACTCTCTTCCTCTTGGCTCGACTTCCTCCTCCTCTCAATTTTAAGGAAAAAATAATCATGGGGGTGATCGAGTATTGGTCCCCGTCTTCTCCGCATCCCCTTTGCTGTCCCTAAATTCCATTTCCTTTACTTTTGCTATTGGATCAAATTTGTCAGATATGTTCTTGATGCCCAGTTTAACCATAGAATTCCACAGCCCCTCCGCCGCCTTGTTCATCACTCCGGTAGATATTCTTTTGTTGCAGTTTGTAATATCAGTACTAGAAATTGACTCACAAGTTAAAGGTAAGCCTCCTGACAAATAATTCGACTTTATGAAAAGCTTGTTCTAGTTGGTTTGGGGAGAGACTCCCATCATAAGAGAGTCATTCCCTTCTTCTTGCCGAATCTCAACTGGGTAAAAGAAATTTTCTGCTTGTTTCCCTAAATCCAGCACCTCTCTAATTTTCTTTCTTTTCTTTTTGCAATTCTTCACCCTTTGGCAATGCTCATCAAAGCATAGGGTCTGATTTCCTTTGTTCACGTGATCTTTCTTCTTGAATTTTTTAACGGCTTTCTTGATAGGAACAACAAAATTTTTGGAGTTTTTGTGTTGTATTCGGGGGTTTGAGACCGAACTTGCATGCATGCAATCTGTTCCCACAAAACTCTCAATTTCTTTCTCTCGTTGACCCACCTTTAGAGATAATGGGCCCACCTCTTCTAATGTTTCTTTTGAGATTATATCCTCCGCTTTTGTCTTATTTCCCATAACCGTGGGGTCCACCTCGTTTTCTTTCTCCTCACAAGGAAAAGTAGCGCCCCCTATCTGTACTTCCTTCTTTTTGTTTTTACTCACCTCCACCTCATCAGCATCGTGTGACATTAAATTAATTTGATTATTAGAGATAATCAAACCACCTGGTCCCACCATTTCAATTTCCTTGTTTAATGGACTTTTGACTCCTTCAATTTGAAACGCCTCCTTCACACTGTGATGGGTTTTCACAGAAATAAGATCTGAGGTACTAATCTTGTCTGAAAGTCTAAAGGATTTCTCCCCCAAAATATCTTTGCAATTAAAGTTTTCTGCTCTTTCTCTCCTTTTCTGAGTAACTTCGTTTTCCTTTAGCAGGTTTTCCTCTCCATTGTCAACATCATAATAAATGCTGTGGTGCGGATTCCTAGGTGTGTGGCACTGGTTCGCGCGGCGCCTCGGAGACTCCTCATCGCCGCCGTGAGATCCCTGGTGAGAGACCGAATTCTCCCCGTCCGACGAAGGGTTGTTAGAGGAAAAGGTTTCATCCGGAACTCCCGATTCCTAGATCTGATCCTCTAAGATGAGAATGTTGAACCAACCCCCATCGATGCAAACCCTAACCCTGCTTCTTATGGATTCCAGGTGATCAGTGTAAATCATCACTCTGAAAACGTCCAATCGGTTCTCCTTTTGCTTCATAATTTGTGGATTCAACATTTTTCCGAAATCAGCTAATAGAGTATTCATGAATCTTTCGTTTCTGGTGAAACAGGGGACACCATAGATGGACACCGACGCTACTCTTGCACATTCAACATCTGTTGTCTTCCACCTCCGGACATCTTCAAACCAGAAGTTTATCCAGTCTCTCCCTTCACGAATCAACGTTCCAAGCTCTCCTTCAGCACTCTCCTCAAGAAGGCAAA
This sequence comes from Vicia villosa, assembly GCF_029867415.1. Lineage (NCBI taxonomy): Eukaryota > Viridiplantae > Streptophyta > Magnoliopsida > Fabales > Fabaceae > Vicia > Vicia villosa. The sequence goes on from NC_081185.1 coordinate 19,394,819, forward strand.
GACGTGGACCCAGAGCTGTTGCCGACACGGTGAAAATGCCTTCCTCCAATAAACTTTCTGCCACTGCATAAGCGTCTCCGACCCGTCTTGTGACTCCAACCATTGCTTTGTTAAATCTCAACTTCTCTGTTTCGTTGGTTGTAAAGAAAAAAGATTGATTGGCTTCTTTTTCCTCCACAGGGCTCATCGATTTGCCTCCTTTGATGATATCCGCGTAAGATTTCGAATTACCCGCTCCTCCACCAACCTTAGAGTCCAGAGTAACGTTTCTAGTAACATCTGCAGAGAAGTTGGCCCTTTTGATTAGAAGGTTCTGCTCTTTAATCTTTGGCATAGCTGGATTGTTGTTTTTCTTCATATCTTTCCTTTTTATTCTGGATACATTTGCACTTAGTTTATAACCCTCTAGCCAAACATTATCCATTTTCGTCTCCAAGTTCTTCTCGTCTGCAACGTTAATGAATCTTACGAACCCGAATCTTTGACCGCGCCAATCTCTTTTTGGAGGAATCACAATTTCTTCTATCAGGCCTAGATCTTTGAACTCTATGAATAGATCTCTAGCACACCATTTCTCCCCAAAATCTGTAATGAAAATGGTTAGAACATTCCTCCTGTTTGATACAATCTCCTTCCTCAAAATGTCCCATTTAGGTCTCTCCAACATTCTGTTCCTCTTCCCTGTTACCCTGCACCACTCTCCTTCCATGATTAAACTGGTAAAAAGTCTGAAAACTCAATGAAAACTGATGCTTGGTGGAACTCCTACTCTCTCATTTTTCTCTCTCATTTCTTTACAGCATCATCAGTTGTTGGCGCATACACCTGTCTGACATTGCACGTCTATACTAAGAATTAACTGCCTTAGCTAACCGAATTGTCTTGACTCTTAATTAACTTTACCACAAAGTTCGAAAATAAAAACAGCAAATTCCGAGTTATCAACATGTGTAGCATGAATAGACTTCATAACATATTGACAACCACTTTCAAAAATAATATGAGATAACTAGAGGGAAATTGCTTTTTGGATTGCTTCCTTCAAAGCTGTAGCTTCACCTTTAATGACGGAAAAAAAGACACACATCTCAAGACACACCTGACACACTTGCGAAGATAAACCTTCTTAAGTGATCCCTAAAACACCACCCTTTATCTATAGTACCACATACATTAAAAAAAAAATGAATATAAAAAAACTTATAATATTTTGAAAAACGGTTTTAGAAAATTTATTTTAAAAAATACAAAGAAAAAATCCATTTTATTAAAGTTAAAACAAACATGTCTTTAATCTAATACCTCAATCACTTTGATAAATCAATTATATTTTCTTTAACAAATAAGTGCGTTAATATTGATTCTAGTATAACAAAACAAATACAAAAATGTAATATTAAAATTCTAAAATTTTAAGATGTATTTAATTTTAAAAAACACATAATTTACAATTTTATCTTTAAAGTATTTTATTTATTTATTACAATTTCAAAATACCAAATTAAAATCAAACAAGATAAAACTGTTTGTTTTATTTCTTTACACAATATAAGTGTTTGGTTTAAAACATTTAATATATTCAAATTAAATAACAAAGCAGATTTCATTTAGGGTGTGATTGATAGTAGAGAGAAAGTGAAAAAAGATAATATAAGAAGAGAGAAAGTAATAAGAAATAGAATAGATTTGATATATAGTTGGTATAAAAGAAAGAAGAGATAAATAGAAAAAATAAGCACTCCTTGATTTAAAAGTATACTACAACATTATTGAAATTTAATTTATTTTTCACTTATTTACATTAATTTCATAAACAAACAAATATTTAAAGTCAATTCTAGAAAACTAATTCATTTATAAATTACTTTATTTAATTAGTTTTTTTAAAACAATTTAATTAATTAATAGGAAACAAGTTGTATTATTTTTAAAAAAATTAAAAACTGAAAAAGAATAAGTTACAAAACGTACCATTTACAATGTAATAATTTGTAAAGCATCAACAAAGTGTAGAGATAGATATTTATTAAAAAAAAAATTAAATATCAGAAATTGTTATGCAAAATTAAAGGTTAAATTAGAAAAAGGCTAAAAATTGAGGCACTCTGCACTCTCTCTCTCCTCTTTCTTCACTTCTTGCATTCGAATATTCTGCACTACATGTGCGTCCGATTTGGATACTTGCTCAAAGACAAAGGTAATCATCCCCTTTATTTTCTCATTTAGCTGTTGTGGGTGTTTTTTTTGTAAAAGACAAAAACTATATTAAAAGCAACACAGCATAAGAAATGCTGTGAAGAACCAATATAAAGTTACATACAGACTCATATCACTTAAGAAAACCACCAAAGCTGTTGTGGGTGTTAGTGACCAAAGCTAAACTAGGGTTTATAGAAAAGAAAGGGGAAAAATCACTAAAAGAACTAGAGAAGATAAAATTAACTAAGGAAGATTCATTTCTTTTTCTATCTTTCTATGTCTCAAAGAGATTACATAAATAGTACCAATAATGAATAATAAATTAAAAGGCCTAAATATTAATAAGAACTCAATTCAACAACATTCTAGAAAATATTACCGAATAAAAATTATTATAAATTCTACTCCTAATTTAATATCTAATATATGTATTTAATTATAATTCTTCCTCTATCGGTTAGAGTTATCGGTTAGAGTTTGTGCCTTCCATCTCATAAAATATTAAATTTAGATTGTGAGTAGTTTTTTTAACACGTTCGTAATTCAATAGTACATTTTTTGGCAAAAAAAACAAAAATTAATACTTCAAACACCAATTTTAAATGAGATGGTATAATAATGTTGTTAAGTACTAATGTTTTTGTTAGTATGCGATATAGTTATAAAATATTAATGTGTTAGACAAAAGGTTGGGATTGAAAAAAGTGTACCTTTGTAAATGTCCATTATCAACTTTGTTATTTAATGTGAACAAAACAAAATTAAAGTATTGTTGTTTATTAGTTTAAAAGTGTAATGATTTAGATTTATGATAGAGTATGAATTATGATTAAATAAATAGTTTAATTATTAAAGTTAGAAGTAGAGTTTATTTTAGTTGGGCTTTTACTAGTATTTGGGTCTTTAAGTTTAAGACCCACTAGAAGTATTATATATTGTAGTCTTTAAGTTTAAGACCCACTAGAAGTATTATATATTGTAGTCTCATTGAGACATTAGGGAATCAATCAAAGAAATCAACTTTATCTTTTATGTCTATTTTTCTTAGCTTATTTTTAATGTCTTTCTCTTTTTATTGTTGAACCCTAAGTTGATAGTTTTGGTAGGATAACTTCCTATCAATTGGTGCTTTCATTTCGATCTCATTCTCCCAAATTATATGGTTGTTCCAGAGTTCTATGGAGAAGAAGAAGAAGATGCATATTGGTGGATTCTATGTTTGGAGAAATTTTTCAAGGAGCATGAAACACCCAAGTCATTGAAGGTTTTAAAAGTTGTTGGAGCATTGAGAGGATATGCTTTTACATGGTGGATATGGTGGTCTCGTGTTCATCGCAGATATAATTGGGATACTTTTACAACAACACTATTATGGAGATTCCAGCCGGAGTGGAGACCCATTTTACCGCTGGACGATGAAGAAGAAGAGCCACACCAGGAGCTTCAACTCGTACTTACGGAACAAGAGGAAGATGAACATGTTGCGGATATAAACTACAAACTTACTATTTGAGATAAATCAGAAGGTGAGTTGCCTCTAACGTTAAATACTTCGGACATAGTCTCATCCAATGTTAGCAATCTCATAAATGCATCTTTACACGAGCCACCCTTTTCTGTTCAAAGCCCTAATTTCCTAAATTTCCTTCAACATTCCTCGTTAACACTTTCCACGCCCTTTGTCACGAATTCTTCTCCAAAACCCATTTACTTTGAAGCAAAACAACAAGATTTGGACAATCCTATTCTTTTAATCGATAAAGGGAACTCACCACTGGATCTACCCCTGGCAATGCTTGCCAATCAACCTCCGGTACCGCCGCCACCCTTGAAACCACTTGATCAAAGTGTTGCTACAGATCTAAATCGTGCACCCATTGAGGAATATTTAGAAGAACCACGAAATCTGTGTAGAACACAATCGGAGCAACCCAATTTGTGTGGAACCCAACCGTCAGTGTTCGTGGAGGAGTCGAATTCGGAGTTGAAGTATTGTTCCACTTCTCCATCACCTTCAAAGACATCCTATTTCAACTCGTATGAGACTGATGAGAAGTTATTGTTGTTTCTGACATATTCAACAAGATCCATCATTGTGTTGGATGCTGCAATCCCTAACACTGAGCCATATGACGCAGGGCAACCCAAAGCTCCACTCACATCCACAACAATGATTCTCATAAGGTATTTTTCTTCAAGATTATTTGCACATATCATTTTCATGATGTCCAATTTAACACATCTCATGGGGGTTGAACTAAAGAAATGTAGTATGAACTTTGCAAAACTGCTACTAACAGCCACTCTGGTTTTTGACCCGGGACCCCACCAATTGACGCAAGGTCGTGTCACTGTTGATGTTACTTGTTTCTCGGGGAAAACCATATTGAGAAAGACAACACAGTTAAGAGATGGAAGACTCAAGATGATTGGCAGTGATAATGTTGAAGGAATTTTGATTTCTTATAAGCAATTGCCTTACAAATTCTTGGAGTTCCTACAAAGTCAAGGGCCTTTAGTTGGTGTTTTAAATGATAATTATATCCAAGATGGACTTCTAATTCTTTGGGAAGTTTCTGAAGCTAAAATTGTGTTCCTTGATGGTGAAAATGATCTAGAATTGCAATATGATTGTGATAACAGTTTTGAAATGGACACCAATTTCCCAACTGATAATTTAGAGCAAAGTTTGGTTTCTGGAATTGAGCCTTTGGTGTCGTTTAAGGATGTTCCGAATGGTGAGAAGCTGAACTTGTTTGTGAGTAAATTGAGTTTTTCTTGTTTGACATTTGATTTCACTGACCTTGGTAAGAATATTGCTGAGAAAGATGTGAAAAGGAAAACTTTGGTTGAACTTGTTGATTTTGTTGCTAGTGGATCAATGAAGTTTAGTGAACCTGTTATTCTTGCAGTGTGTAGAATGTGTGCTATTAATTTGTTTAGAGTTTTTCTGCCTAATTATAGAGTTAATGGAGTTGTTGCTAGTGATGGTGAGAATGATGATGATGACCCGATGTTTGATCCGGCTTGGCCGCATTTGCAACTTCTTTTCGAATTGCTGCTTAAATTTATCTCTTCTCTGTGCCTCAATGCTAAGGTAGTGGAAAAGTGTATTGACCATTCGTTCATTTCGACGTTGCTTGAACTATTTGATTCTGAGGATCCCAGAGAAAGAGACTGTTTGAAGACAATTCTGCATAGGGTTTATGGGAAGTTCATGGTGCATAGCCCCTTTATTCGGAAAACAATTAACAATATATTCTATCAGTTCGAGATTGAGATCGAGAAACATAACGGGATTGCTGAGTTCTTTCCTCTTTATGGATTTACAAATCTGCCTGACTTACATGAATTTGATCTGTCGGAATTGGATTTAGATTGTTATACAGAGGAGTCGTATTTACGTGTGCTTGAGGTTGAGGATTGGAAGGATCCTATGACGACTAAGCTTGAGAATTGTGATGGATACTCTACTGCTAGTTCAAAAGACAATGATAATGAAGACGGTATCTCGCATACCGATGGTGGTCATGGACCTGGACTTTATAAAGATAGAGGAATGCAGTTTGAGCCTCAGCCACCACATCCAGCTTCTTTCCAACAGAGATCTTCTGCAATTTTGACATCACAATTGCCACATCCAACAAGGCCAAATCATCCTCTTTATGCAACAAACTTTTCAACTCTTCTCAAGAATCATATAACTGCACCAGCACTTCATTCAGGCCACAACTTTACACCACAACATCATGAACCCCCAACAAGACCATATAACCAAGTTCCTGAACCACTTTTCTGTACTGGAGTTATGCGGGTTGATATGATAACAAACCTTCCATCACATGCTCCTGAAGGTTTTGGCGTGGAGGATGAAAGGTTCAAATCTTTCCAAATTCCTAGTCAACAAAATATTGATCGAAGAGAGTTTGAAGATGCTCAAGTTGTAATGATTATTCTGTTTCAATTTAAGCAGTGGGATCCCAGAAGAAAAACAAATTAGTGCATTAATTTTACAACCTTGAGGACAAGGTTGTTTTTGAAGGGGTTAGTAATGATAGAGTATGAATTATGATTAAATAAATAGTTTAATTATTAAAGTTAGAAGTAGAGTTTATTTTAGTTGGGTTTTTACTAGTATTTGGGTCTTTAAGTTTAAGACCCACTAGAAGTATTATATATTGTAGTCTTTAAGTTTAAGACCCACTAGAAATATTATATATTGTAGTGTCATTGAGAAATTAGGGAATCAATCAAATAAATCAACTTTATCTTTTATGTCTATTTTTCTTATTTTTAATGTCTTTCTCTTTTTATTGTTGAACCCTAAGTTGATAGTTTTTGTAGGATAACTTCCTATCAGTTTATGAATGGCAATTTACTAATGAATTTTCAAAAATATTAAATTTGTAATTATATATTCATAAAAACATAATAAAATAAAATAACCTAATTTAAAAATGATTAAATATTATTTAGCTCGGGTTGGTGTTAGACTTTGCTCCTTCCATAGTTCCATCTTATAAAATATTAAATTTATATTGTGTGTAGTTTTATTAACACGTTCATAGTTCAATACATTTTTTTGGCAAAAAAAATAATTAATACTTCAAACACCAATTTTAAATAAATGACATGAATAATTTTTGTGTTGTTCTTTTTAAAATATTTTAATGATGTACGCAGTTGTTACCAAAATATTGAACTGTAAACTTAATAGTTAAGTAATATATCTCTATTGTATTGGATTCTTGACATTTTCTCTGGTCACGTGAGTACCCAAAGGCTCAACTTTCATAGGTCACGTGAGTACCCAAAGGCTCAACTTGCATAGGTCACGTGAGCATTACTTATTCAAAGATTTATATTTAACACTAACTTTTTTTTTTTAATATCTAACCATTTTTTTTCACAAAATATTTATTTTGGTCTTTTAACTATACTTTTGAGTACAGATTGGTCTCTTAATTCTATTTCATGTCACTTTAGTCTCTTAACTTATAAAATGTTTTAATTTAGTTTTTTTTGTCTAATTAGAGACCAATTTAGCGACCGAATTATAAAATTTTCTGTCGCTAATTGGACAAAAATGACTAAAATGAGACATTTTAAAATTTAAGGGATTAAGGTGACACGAAAAAAAATTAAGAGATCAATCTAAACTCAAAACTATAATTAAGGGGTCAAAATGAATATTTTGTTTTTTTTATTTATTTCGCATCATTTATTCACCCTTATTGAATAAGATTAAGTTAGATTTTATTAAATCGTAAAATAATTATTAATAGTAACTTACGTATTTAATTTGTCTGGTATATAATTTTTAGTTAGTTATGTAATTTTATTTAGGGACTTTTTGGCCTTTTTTCTAGATGTTTTTCCTTTTTGGTGTAATGTTTAGGCTTGGGGGTTGTCTTATGGTTTGACATGATGATGTTTGGTCCACAAGGAGATCTCTGAATAATATAATGTTTGCGAAAGACGTGGAAGATGTTAACATACTTTTGACTTGGAAATGATATCTTGGCAGGTTCGTGGAGAACTCTTTTGTTTTCTCGGCCAACCTTGAGAACCCTATCTAGCATATGAGCAAATAGAAACGTGAGTGTCTTCGGCCTCCTTCTAGTGTGTTCTTGTTGCTCAATGGTGATTGATGTTGTTTATTGCAACTTTTTGGATGGGGAGATCTAGATTATGTTTCCTTATAATGCTCTTAGTTTTTTCTTTTCTATGACTTTCTTATCTTTGTATTGATGTTTTTCGTTATTTGATCATGTTGCACCAGTGTTCTTCATGTTTTGTTTATTATTTTGTTTTTGTTTTTGTTTTTGTTTTTGATTTGCTAGTTGTTTGACACTTTTTTTGCGCCACCGATCAACCTCTTGTTTTGTATTATTGGCCTTTAGTGTCTCCTATTTATATATAGTTATATTTTCTTTTAAAAAAGGTACAAAACATAAAAAGTTCCCTAGAACTACTAAATAAACTAAAGAAAGCAACAAAACAACAAAAACCAACAAAACATCAAATGGGCTAAGGAATACTACAAATAAAGATCTAGACTACTAAATACCAACCTTACTGAAAACATATTAGATCTCAAACTGACAACTCCACCATTAACATATTAAAACCCATCGAAAGAGCACCAAAATCATAAGCCATTACCTACCTTTAAATCAAGAAAACACTCTATCTGCTATAGGTGCAAGTAAATGATAGAGTTCTAAAGTCAATTAGAGAAAGTGCAAGAGTTCGCCTTTGATTTATTAAGAAACAATTTCCATGCCAAAAAAAATTCTTTTCTCGTCCACCTCTTTTGGCTGTAGTTTTTGCAATTGACAAGTTTCGCTCTTACTTGGATCGTTTGAAGATAATTTTCTATAACAATCATGTGACTCTAAGCCCGAACTAATCTATTGGATCTTTCTACTTCAATAGTTTGATCTAGAAATTAGAGATAAGAAAGGTACTAAGAATGTGTCGCAGATTACTTATCTATGCTAATTGATAAGAGGAAAGAGGAGTTGCCTCTAGACGACTCTTTTCCTTATGACAAGTTGTTTTCACTTATTCATCATGAAATGCTTTGGTATGTTTACATTGTCAACTACCTTGCAGACAGAGTCTTACCTTCGGATATGAGTCATCAACAAAAGAAAAATTTCTTTTCAAACCTTAAACACTAATATTGGGACGAACACCTTCTTTTTAAGAGAGGCACCAACCAAACCTTCCAAAGGTGTGTCCCTAAACCCTACTACAAAAACACTTTTCACCTTGGACGCAAAATGTATTTAACCCCGGCTAAAGAAGCGAGGTAACGAAGGGCATCATAAAAAGATGCCACTTTACCCCTCGGTTTTTAAAACAACGAGGGGTGAAGTTATCCGTACCTGGGTTCAAACCCCAACATATGCACTTTTTTGTTCTTTCAAAACTAGCGCATCATACCTCTTGGTTTATAAATAAACCTGAGGGTAAAAATAGATTGGTTTTTAAAAAGAACTCGTTACATTGTTTAAACAGAATATTAATAAATTAATTTGTTTATAAACTACATTGTTTACCCAGAATATTACATTGCTTACACAAAATATTAAAGCAAAAATTAATTTGTCAGTGAAGATAAAATGTCAGATCTTCGAATCATTGAATTTAGGGAAAATCAAATGCTGAGCGCCAAGATATTTGCAATTGCTTTAGCTTGCATTTTTTATGATATAAAATAAACAAAAAAGTGTTAGATAAATATATGATTTTCTTCTCAAATAAATATTTAAGAACACAAACCTTAAAATGGTTAATCAGAGTAAGTAAGGAATGTAAGTTTGAGAGTGCACCTAAGAGGGGGGTGAATTAGGTTCTTTAAAAATTTATCGGTTTTTAGTGAAGATGGAATTATGGTTATGAAAGCAATAAAGGACACATGATGTATACTGGTTCCCCTCACTGTCTGAGAGTACTCCAGTCCCCTTTTGATGGGCTAATTTATGTACGTGCAAGTATACACGGTCAAATTAGTAGCAAGTGATAAGAAAAGTTTCGATCCCACGGAGATTGTATTAAGCATAATGATTTTCATAGAAGAATTTGTAAAGTAAACATGAGAAAAGGTAATAAAATAATGGTATGTGTCACATTCAGTTTCACTTAAAATAGATCTAAAACAAAGTAAGAGAGTGGTGGAAATATATCAAGAGTGTTTGAGTTGAGCATAGATCTGTTAATATTTTAGAAGTGAATATGTGCGATGATGAGCAGTGTCGTGACATGTGAGGTCAAAGTGATCAAGTGGTGTATTTCTACAACATCAAAGCATGCATATAAAGGGAAAGGGAAAAAATCTCTAAGCCTCACTTGTAACCCTAATATGCGTCTATCTGTATTATGAAATCCTCAATAGTTGCAGCTCCTTATCTCTAAGCAAACTAGGTAAGTGAATATCTCTATCCTACTCATTCAACCATTTTTATTAAGAAAACCACTTATTGTTGGATCTCTCACAACAACAAGTTGTTATCTATTCCTAAGTTGGCCAAACAAAGAAAAAGATTTATAACAAGTTAACATATAATAAAACAAGTCACTAAACCACACAACATGTAACATAAAAACAACTTAATATTAACTTCGCATTGCTCAACTACAAAAGGATTAGCTCATGATGAGCTGAGTACAAACTACAAGCATGGTTCTCAGAAGCAACACCTCTGAACAAAATATGAAAAAGAGATATAAACCTAAGAGGAATTTATAAGCTTCTTGAGACGGATAATCTTCAAGAGACACTTCCCGCCGCGCCAGAGCTCGTCTGCACGTACAAAACTGGGCGAGAAGTAGAAAACTGTATCAACTCTCCACGTACTCACACTTTCTATCTTCTGTATTTTCTTTATGAATTTCTGAACTCCTTCTCAATCTCATCAAGGTACTATTTATAGACTTGAGCTAGTGTTTGTGTTGCATTGGATCATGGGCTTAAAATGAGAAAATCACATCAAGCCCATTTCCTATGCTTAGCCAACATGGAATCTGGTACAAGACATGTGTGGACAAAGCATTTTGTGGAAGAGTGTCAAAGCAACAGCAGCAGAATTGCAGCAGCAGCAGTAGTGGGGCAGCTTTTTAGAATTTTGTCTTGTAGTGCTATAAACCTTATCCTTTGAATTTGAATGTTTTCTCTTTTCAACTCAGCAAATATTCCTTCCAATGCTTTATTCCTTCCACGTTGTCCCTAGAATAAAGCTGGTTTCAATATTAATTTCCATTTTTCTAAGTCCAACTTCTCTCTTCAGCGTGTGCTGTTCATCATAGACGACTAGAATCTTGTCTTAGCTCGACAAAGTTAACCTTAAATTAAGAAAAAACACATTAAAACAACCAAAAGGAGCACCTATTGTGCTCCAAGCTAAACATGTAAAAACAACTAAAATTCAATGAAATAACAATTAAAAAGCAAATTAAAACATAATAAAGACAAAGATTAAGGTATGTATTAACTCACAAAATATGGGTTAACACACCCCAAAATTAGATATATGTTTATGGTTATGCACTTTTTCCTTTTTCCATTTGGACTCTTATTTTGTTCTTAAAACATTACTGATCAACTTGAACAATAAAAGACTTAAGCCTCTCTTGGACTATGGTTACTATTCCTTGGCATTTTGGAGTTTTGGACCTCTTGGACTTAGTATTAGGAGCATTGTTACTTTGAGACCTTTGGACCTTGTGCTATATTATTTTTTTGCTTGTCTGAAGTCCATGGAGTTCACTCCAAGGCATTGGGAATTTTATTTGTGTGTAGATACTTTGTTTGTTATGAAAAGGCTTTGTATGCTATGTTAATGCAAGTTCATCTGAGGCAAAAACCAAGATTTGTGAAGCTATGCTTAAACGGGATTATTATCTTGGAGTTATGGTTATGTTGTTCAAAGTTCTTTGCTTGCTATGTTGGTTGAGTTAAATCCAAAGGAAAAGAATGCTCATGTTGACTTAATGTCAAGTGTTGGCTTCTTGATTGGTTAGATTATTCTTGTACTTAGTTTTTATTTTATGCTTTATGATAGTCCCTTCATCTCCTCCCATCTTATTAATTTTAAAAACTTCTCCATCTCTTTCAAAATTTTCTTATGTTTAGTCAATCTTTATTATGAATAAGGAAAACTTTAAAACAATGAGACAGTGTTAGCTAAAGATTTTGACACCACCTTCGAAGTCATTTGATTCGAAGAAAGGATGGCCTTTAAAAGGCTATCTCTAAGTTATTATGAGTGAGGAAGTTTTTTAGTCAAAGCAAATAACCGTAATTCCTCTTTGAAGTATAAGGGGTAAAAGACTTAGAATATTCTGACATATTACAATTACGCTGCTTCGCGTCGAAGCGCTTCGAGCGGGAGGTTTTGAATTTTAAACGCCTTCATTTGAAATCAAAAGAGACACGTGGAATGCTAGGAATTCGAAGCGCATGAAAAAGAAAGACGTGGCATTTCATTAGAGTAGGAACGTTAGAGTCGAATTAGTATAAATAAGGGTCTTAATGGTAGGATCCAGGGGTGTTCATTTTGTACAAATCACTCACAGATCAATCAAGTATCAAGCGTAAGAGAAAGAGTTTTTGCTGAGAAATGTACGTGTAACACCGTTATACTTTCAATATTTATCTCTCGTTTTATAAAAACAAAGTCATTTAAATTCCTTTACATTTCTTCGTCGAATCATTTATATTTACAATATAATCATTTCGAATTACTTTCTGCAATTTCTTTCGTTGCATTGTATTTCACATTATTTTACATCAAGTCATAGATTAGGTTCTTTTCTTTAAAAGTAAAACCCAGAAATATGAGTTTGACTATCTTAAAAGACACATTTTCGACACATGTCCTAGGATCAATCTAGTCGATCCTGCGAGTAACCAAAGTATATTCAATAGTTTGGAAGACTAACGGTTGTTTACCGGAAATCACCGTAAACAAACAGTTATATGGATAGGCTAATGATCACATCTCATGGATCATAGATAAAGTGTTACATATCAGAGCAGACGTCAACTCAACAAAAGCATAACGAAGAGTAATCTCTTCCACTCACTTTTATGCCTCTATTAAGGATTATCTGCACGATGTATATGGGAAGGCAACATTCAAACAAAAGGGATGAGATATCAAAATCATACTATGAAACTACATATTAATATGTAAGCTCGTAATTATCACATACATGATCACCCATTTAACAATTCACACTCCACACAATCTAAACATAATAATACAATATATATGCAATGCAATGAGACTCAACTCTATGACTCAATGAATGTAGTACCAATTATGAACGCTCAGGTTGATTTTGCTCTCGATCCCAGTCATAAAATCAGAGCACACCAAAAGTCGTTACCATTACCATAGATAACGCTTCATCAATTCTCACCAAAAACCAGCTACTCGCACCCAATCCCTACCATAGGATTGAGGCTCACCAAAAATGGACCATCGTCTAAACACCATGATGCATGATTCATAACTGACATGCAACAACGTCAAACACGTAGAGTGATACTCACCTTAACCAATATACCACACCAATACCAGCCACCAAATACCATACATATGCTATAAGCATTCTGTAGCGGTGAAAAATTGAGACTGAGACCATTGGACTGACCCAACTCATTATTTTAGTGAAAGTCGACACCGCATTTTATTGTTTCCAAAGGAAATGGGAAAAAGAGTGAAATAAAATCCAAAGAAGTTTTTAAAATCAAAACTAAAAAAGTAAACCAAGATCTTACGTTCGGGGGTTGGTTATGTAAAGGGAAGGTATTAGCACCCCTCACATTTGTAGTACTCTACAGGAACCTCTTTGAAAATATATATATATATATATATATATATATATATATATATATATATATATATATATATATATATATATTTGCTATTTTGGTTGTTTAGTGTTTTGTAAAATAGAGTGGGATGGTGTGAAAAGAAGATTTTTTAAGTGTGCTCGGCAAGACATTGCATCTTGTGCCTACATACCCTTTTAACAATAAGGAAGTCGGAGCATTTATAGTTCCCCTTAAAAGGAAAAATAAAGAGCCAAGTGGCAAAATCTTTTGGGGTGTTGAGCTTTAACAATAGTCAATGGGTTTTTAAAATACTGAGCTTTAACAATTCATAGTAAGTTTTAAAATGTGTCAAGCTTTAACAATACAAGGCAAAAGTGATATAAAAGAATGGTGGTTGAGCTTTAACAATACAAAATCAGAGTTGATTTAAAAGAGGTTCAACTTTAACAATACAAAACCATTTTAAAACAGGGTGAAAAGTGCTAAGCTTTAACAATACTAAGCACAAATTAAAAGAGAGAAAATAAAGTGAGTACATTGACAATTTTAGTCAATATTATCTCATTCCTTCGGATTTAGCAACAATGAGGAACCACACATCTCAAGCAAACATTTAAGGACACTAGTGCAAAAATAGTAATATAATTTTAAAATTTACACCCGATATACTAAAAACGGGTGTAAATAAGAAATAAAGTGGCAATTTCGTAAGTAAAATGTCATTTTAAATTTATCACGTAATAATATATACCCTATTTTTAAAAAACGGGTGTAAATTAAAAATATTATTATAACAAAATCTCTATTTACTCCCATTAAACTTAAAACGGGTGTAAATTTAAATAAATTAAAAAAATAATCTACATATTAAGTGAACATTAATGAATGTAAATTTATTAATTGAGTATTCTGAAAATAAAATATTCAAAACATATTAACAATTACAGCAATATTTTCTTCAATCAAAACACTCATTCTTTCATCGCATCCGAAACCCAAATCTTCATCGCTCATCACACTCACAACCTTTCTGAAACCTCAACCATGAAATCGTCTTCATCGCTCTTCTCATCACACATTCATTCTCTCTACTCTCGTCGCTCGACAATTTGCTCACTTCACAAGGACATTGCACAGGTCGATGAATGTGGGTAGCAGTGATGACATACACGATGAAGAAACCTGGCAAAATTTTCAGTGCTGGGTTTGGATTCAACCAGAGCTTTTTCGCGGTTAAGATTTTGCATTTGAGCCAAATTTTTGGTACAGGTTTGTTTTGATTTCAAATTGACTTTTGTTTCAGTTCAAAATTTGAACTACGTTTTATGTTCAGAATTGGTTGCGTTTTGGAATTTTTGCATTTTTACGGTTTCGATTCAATTACGGGTTCTACTACAGTTTGATTGTGATTTGATTTCGGTCCAAATTTTATTTTAAATTAAAATTAAAAGTATACATCATCATAAAGCTAAATTGGATGAGCACTTACTAGAAGAAGAATATAGATTTTGTCCTCGTCGCAAAGTGTTCGATGAAATGTCCCAACCAGATTTTTTTTTTTTGCTTTAGTTTTGATTTCTTATGTTGTGATGTTGATGATTAAGGAGCTCTTTATTTCAAGTTTTTTATACTTTATGGTGGTCATGTTATACATCAAGGAGTTCTATCTTTTGTTTTATTCTACAATATCTCAGTTTTCTTTAGTATTAGATACATTATCCCTTAAGGCCACTGAGAGAATGAATACACAGGTGAAAAGTTTCTATTGAAAAAGAAATACATCAGAAATGTGAAGTTCCATAAATACCTTTTTTTAAATAAAGCTTTCTACTTTTGTATTCTTAACAATAGTCCTGAGGGCTGATGTTAATAGAAGAAATTTTCTTATCATATTTATATACAGAATTTGTTCATTAATGGTGTCTTTTTATTTTACTACTTCAGGGTGCACTTGTTGCGAATTATCCTTGGGACGGTACCGATGATAAAAGGTGGTAAATTATTCTAGTACAATATGTTCAATGACCTGCTCCTCCCGACCTGGGCTCTTGTATTGGATTTGTCTATATTTGTATGAATAAATTACATGACGTTCTACTATGGATGTGCCGACGATGAAGCATTTCGATTCCTGGCAAGTATATATAGCCATTCCCACTATAATATGTCTTCAAGCAAGGAATTTGTAGATGGAATCACAAATGGAGCAGCATGGTATGATTATTTGAAAGTAATGCGTAGAAGTTCATTACTAGAGTCTATGTTCTTTCAATATATGTTCATAATTACTAAAGATATCAATGCAGGTACCCTTTATACGGAGGAATGCAAGACTGGAACTATATACATGCTGGCTGTTTTGAATTGACCTTGGAAGTTAGTGAAGGATAGAAAAATACTTAGAAAGGGGGGTTTGAATAAGTGTGACTTTAAAAACTCTTAAGATAAAAACAATGAACACAAATATTTTTATCCTGGTTCGTTGTTAACGAAACTACTCCAGTCCACCCCCTTAGAGTGATTTACCTCAACTGATGATTTAATCCACTAATCAATATGATTACAATGGTTTTCCACTTAGATAACCTCTAAGTCTTCTAGAGTATGCTGATCACAACCTGATCACTCTAGGAAATCACCACTTAGATAACCTCTAAGTCTTCTAGAGTCTACTGATCTAACTGATCACTCTAGGAACCTTTTACAATCAATGTAAAATAAAGATTACAAGAGTTTGAATTGCTTCTTAGAAAGCTATAATCACAACAGTGATATTTCTCTTAAGTTCTAAGCTTAACACTCACTAAATATTACAAGAGTTTGTGAGGTTGAAGATGAAGTTCGTGAGCTTTGATTTTGACAGCGTTTCAGTATTTTTGCAAGAGTTGGTTATCCGCTTCTGATCAGAACTTCCATATTTATAGGCGTTTGAGAAGATGACCGTTGGGTTGCATTTAATGCATTGCGTGAATAGTACAACGATGCATTTAATGTTTCACACTTTTGTCAACTACCTCGAGCCATGCTTTTGCTGCTTTTACTGACTTTGCCGTTTGTAGCTTCTAACGTTCCTTTTGTCAGTCAGAGATTAGACTTAATAGCCTGTCATCTTGTACTTGCTTCTGATCTCAGATTTGTGAATACAACGTTTGAATATCAGAGTCAATCAGCTTGGTGCAGAGCATCTTCTTGTCTTCTGACCTTGAAGTGCTTGAGCGTGATACCATTCCGAACATCAGTGATTCTGCTTCTGACTTCATGTTCTTCTGATGCTTCATAGTTCATGTTTTGATTTTGCTTGACCATCTTCTAATGTCTTGCCAGAGGATGTTCTGATGTAGCCATCCAGAACCTTCTGAGTCAGTGCTTCTGAGCGCTGAATTGTGCATACTCTTTATACATTTCCTGAAATGGAAAATGAAAAGGACTAGAGTACCACATTGTCTTATACAAAATTCATATATATTGTTATCATCAAAACAAGAATATTGATCAGAATAAATCTTGTTCTGACAATCTCCCCCTTTTTGGTGATGACAAAAACATATATAATTGATATGAATTTGCAATCAGAATATCAGATGACACAAGACAATTACACAGTTATAGCATAAGCATATAATCAGAGTGTGTGAATATGTCTCCCCCTGAAATAAATACTAGAAGAATTTATAAATAAAAAACTTCCCTGAGTATTTTTCCATTTCAGTAGAGACTTTCACTTTTCCTAGATCTTCAGAATATTCAGAGCCTCTGCTTCTTGCTTCCATAGGACAGCTTCAGAGCTTTGAATTTCTTCTTTATAATAGCATGCTTGATTGAATCAGAACATTCTTGAATGTATCAGAGCATCATCAAAGCATCTTTACATCCTGAAATGTATCAGAGCATACTAGACAAAAAATGTCAGAGCATGAATGTATCAGAACATTCTTAAGAAAGAAAATGTATCAGAGTATTCAAAAGAGAATATATCAGAGCATTCTATGAATGAATACCAGAACATTCTTCTTCTTGCTTCTGATCTTGAAGCTTCACAGCACTAAGCTTGCTTCAATTCTTTAAGAACATGCTTCTTTATAGAATTGCTTTTCCCCATGTATTTGCTTCTCATGTTGAACTTTTTCAGAATATCTTCAATCCTGCAAAAAATATGAAAGACATAGAACTTGCAAATAATATTAGGAAATGTTGAGACTTAATCCCAGCAGCTGATATAATAAACCAAACCAGTTATCATGTTTCTCCCCCTTTTTGTCATAACATCAAAAAGCATCAAAAGATTCAGATGATAAAAGACACATAGAAGATAATGATTTCATTGATCAAAAATATCAGAAGTACAAAAGATATAGAAACAGATGCAAGGAACATATGCATAAAAACAAGAAAACAACTAAGACCAAGACAGACTACGACGGGCCAAGCTTAGAAGCTAAGAGGGCCAGAAGGTTTTTAATCTCAGTAGTGTCTTCTGTTTGCGTCTTCATGAATGATCTGAACTCATTGTGAGTATCCTTATGCTTGTCCAGACGAGAAGCTAGACCAGCTTGATTCTGTTGAAGAGCCTTCATGGTGTTTATCAAAACAGAAGGTCCAGCAGAAGAAACATCGAAGCTATTATCCATGACAGGAGGATTCTCAGCATGTGCATCGACCATGAGAACATCAGCTTGATTTTCCTTAGCAGGAGATTGCTTAGCAGGATAATTCTCAGTATCTTGATTCTCAGCATCAGCTTCTGATTCAGAAGCATCTTCCGCATATACCGGAGCAGGGATAGCAGCATCTGGAGTTTCTAGAGCCAGAAGAATGTCAGCTAGATTCTGAGGAGGTATTGGAGCCACTGGTTCTAATGGATATTCAACGCTTGGATATACCATATCTAGTGCTTTAACAGAGGGATTGTCCCTTAGCCAGTTGAATTTGGACTGAAAGTCTCCAGTCAGAATGTTGTAGTGAGGCTTCCACACAACCATAGCAAGAGGATGAACTTCTTCAAGCTCATCAACCAGTTCTTTCTCTTCAAGAGATTTCCAGCTCCTGGTGGGAAAGAAATATCTTTCTTCAAAATCCCTTAGAAAACTAGAAGGACCAGGAGCTTCTGCTTCACATGCTTTCTGAAGCTTCAGGAAGTCAGAATTTAGCTCCCTTTTAAAAGCTCTCCAAAGACTCCTAGTAGCAACATAATCCGTCCTGGCATTATGTGCAACTTTCAAGGCATCTAATCCTGCCTGTACCTTCAGCTTTAAAAATTCAAAACTAACACCAACAGATAGTTCAGGGTTATGGGTTTTGAATTTGGTGGTTGAGGAATCTGGGTTCAGAATGAAGTAGGGTTCAGGTTCTCTTGAGAATAAAACAGAGGTGAAAGAAGAGGTTAAAGATGATGAAGAATCTGCGGTGGAGGTGGTTGAATGATCAATTATAGGTGAGATTGTAGAAGGAATGGATGTTGTAGAGAATATATTTTCAGAAGGTATTGGAGGAAAAACAGCATTTAGTGGTTGGGGGTTAAGAATTGGTAAAGAAAGGAGTTAATTTGAAATGGTGGAAGAAGATGGAATTTCAGAAGGAGTAGGATTTTTCTGAGGGGGAAGGGCAGAGGTAGATTGAGAGCTAGAATAGTCTGCTTTAAAAGCATATTCAATGAGCTTCTGAAACTGTTCAGAAGTTCTGGGTACTTTAAGAGAATCTGTTGATATACGTTTAGAATTAGTAGCGGGTACAGATTCAGAAATTACAATACCTAAAGGTTTCTTCTGTTTCTTTGCTTTCTTAGCATTAGGTCCTTCTTCTGTGACCTTTCTCTTCAGCTTCTTCTGTTTCTTCTTCTTATCCTTCTTCCTTAACTCATCCAGAGATGGAAGAGTTCTTCCACGAATCCAACCAGGATCAACAGAAGTTTGTGCTTTAACACATGATTTCAGATAACGTTTGACAATTTTATCTAGCTCCTCTTTGAACATATGTAAGAATCCAACAACAGGAGTTCTTCTTGTCAGAATATCTGGAAATACTTTTGGAGGAGTGGTCACGTTTTCAATCAATAACATCCTTTTCAGAGACTGAGAATTTAGAATACTCCCACGAATTGCAGTAAAGTTCTGAGAAAAGCCAGCAGCTCTCAGAGTTTCTAACAATCCACTTTCAGTCAGAATACCTGATATCATTCTTCCAAAAGGAATAGTATTCTTCTTAAACTGATACTTCTTATGTTCTTCATCCCTTGATTCTTCAACATTTGTCTTCAGATGCTGAAACACAATGTGAGGAAGATTCACTCCCATGCCTTTTCCAATGCAGAACAAGACATACTTCTGATCTTGATTGATGTAGGTAGCAGAACTTGATGATTTTCTGTGATAGAGAGATCCCAGAATGATCTTAGCCCATACTCTGTAGGGAGGCTTCAAGTCAGTAGTGTAGGGAGAGGCAACACCAGTAGAAAACAACTCTCGATCAACAATATCCCAATAAGTTCTTCCATGAAGAGCTCCAGTAATTCCATCTATACCATCAAGACTATACAGTTTCCTTATCAGCTTCTCAGACACAACAACTTCATGCCTTAGCACGAAGGAGATGATGGCAGTTGAAGTAACCATAGCATGTGTCCAGAATTCCTTAACCAATAGAGGGTAAACTGGTCCAATCAACCTTTCAAAGAAATTTGTCCATCCTTGTACAAGCATTCTAGTTTTGATTTTGAAATCAGGAGCCAAAATATTTTCAAAATCTACCATTGTTTCACAGAGAACCTCCAGTTCATCATAAGGAATCGAACAAGACTTCAAAGGAGGGTTTGCAGATTTCTTTTGTTGAACTTGGTTTGAAGATGATACCTTGCGTTGAACATTTGAAAAGGAAGCCATTGATTCACACTGAGATTTAGGGTTTAGAAACTTCTCTTTATGCAAAGAGAGAGATAAACAAACACAGACAAAGAACAATGAGAGAGAATGGAAAGAGATGAAATGATATGGAGATGAGTTTATATAGGCACGGATTTGAAATGAAATGCAATATGATTCTGAATGAACAAGATTATAGAGATTGAATCAGTTAACATTTAATGATGAGCGACGTTAGGGAAAAATGTGATATTTGAAATGATTTGCACAGTTACCTAGGGCGGCGTCTCATCAACTGCACACATGCTTGTCCAATTAGAGTGAACACGTGTTCATCTTCTGGAATAGTTGGTGACAACTATTTTACTTTAAATGAGATTCTAAATCAACTTAGACATATGAAATGTTAGCAATAACAGAATCAGAATATCTAACTGATCAACAATCAGAACTTCTTATAAAAGAAATAAATGATCATTTCAAATCTAATCCATATATCAGAACTTCTCATCCTTTCATTCTGGGCATAAATCCATACTGATATTCTTCAGAATGAACTTAAACCTATCTTCAGCAAGGGGTTTTGTAAAGATATCAGCCCATTGATGGTGTGTATCAACAAAGTTTAAAGATAGAACACCCTTCTGAACATAGTCCCTAATGAAATGATGTTTAATCTCAATATGTTTAGCTTTGGAATGTAAGATTGGATTCTTAGATAAACAAATAGCAGAAGTATTATCACAGAAGATAGGAATGTTACTCTCATATATCTGATAATCTTCTAGCTGACTCTTCATCCAGAGCATCTGTGTACTACATCCAGCAGCAACAACATATTCTGCTTTTGTTGTAGAGAGGGAAATTGTAGCTTGCTTCTTGCTGTACCAGGAGATCAGGTGACTTCCAAGAAATTGACAACTTCTAGAAGTACTTTTCCTTTCAACTCTATCTCCAGCATAATCAGCATCACAAAATCCTACTAAGTTGTATTCTTCAGATCTTCTGTAGACTAAACCAACATTACTAGTACCTTTCAGATACCTCAATTCTCTTAACAGCTGTTAAGTGAGATTCTCTAGGATCTGATTGGAATCTTGCACACAGACAAACACTGAATAAAATATCAGGTCTAGAAGCAGTAAGATATAGAAGAGATCCAATCATACCTCTGTAGAGCTTCTGATCTACCTTCTTACTAACCTCATCCTTACCTAGAACACACGTTGGATGCATAGGAGTTTTTGCTTCTTTGCTTTCTGAAAGATTAAACTTCTGAAGAAGTTCTTTCACGTACTTGGTCTGATGAACATAAGTTCCTTCAAAAGTTTGATTGATCTGGATCCTAAGGAAATACTTGAGTTCTCCCATCATGCTCATTTCAAACTCAACCTGTATCGACTTAGCAAACTCCTTTCCAAGTGTAGCATTAGAGGTTCCAAAGATAATATCATCAACATATATTTGGCAAATTAAAATATCCTTTTTAAAGGTTTTACAAAAGAGAGTAGTATCCACTTGTCCTCTAGTGAAACCATTATCCAAAAGGAAAGAACTTAATCTTTCATACCAAGCTCTAGGAGCTTGCTTCAGGCCATATACTGATTTCTTTAATTTGAAAACATGTTCTGGAGACTTAGAGTCTTCAAAACCAGAAGGTTGGTGGACATAAACTTCCTCATCTATATAACCATTTAAGAAGGTACTCTTAACATCCATCTGATACAGAGTGATGTTATGTTGAGTGGCAAAAGAAATTAATAAGCGAATAGATTCTAACCTGGCCACTGGTGCAAAGGTTTCAGTATAGTCAATACCTTCTTGCTAACTATAGCCCTGAGCAACCAGTCTGGCTTTATTTCTTACAACTTCTCCTTTTTCGCTTAGCTTGTTTCTGAAGACCCACTTAGTTCCAATGATGTTAAATCCTTTTGGTCTTGGAACAAGATCCCATACATCATTCCTTGTAAACTGATTAAGTTCTTCTTGCATGGAAATTATCCAGTCAGCATCCTCCAGAGCTTGATCAACAGAAGCTGGCTCAATAAGAGATACTAGACCAAATTGACATTCTGCATTGTTCTTAAGGAATGCTCTTGTTCTGATAGGATCTTATTTCTTCCCAATGATACCATCTTCTGAGTGAGCAGAGTTGAGTCTAGAAGATCTTCTGATAGTTGGCTCTTCAGAAATTATGAGATTCTCTAATGAAGCAGCAACTTGATCTTCTGAAACTTTGCTTCTGGGTTCTTCAGAGTCTGAATTAGAGATTTCTATATCTGCAAAATTCTCAAACTGCTTTGGCTTTTCAAGACCAAGCTTATCATCAAATCTGATATTGATTGATTCTTCAACAATCAATGTTTCAGTATTGTATACTCTGTAGCCTTTTGAGCGTTCAGAATATCCAAGCAGGAAAGACTTCTGTGCCTTAGAATCAAAATTATGCAGATGATCTTTAGTGTTCAGAATATAACATACACATCCAAATGGATGGAAATAAGAAATGTTGGGCTTTCTTTTCTTCCACAATTCATAAGGAGTCTTATTAAGAATAGGTCTTATGGAGATTCTATTATGAATATAACATGCAGTGTTTATTGCTTATGCCCAGAAATGCTTAGCCATATTGGTTTCATTGATCATGGTTCTGGCCATTTCTTGTAGAGTCCTATTCTTTCGCTCTACAACTCCATTTTGCTGTGGAGTTCTAGGGCAAGAGAAATCATGGGCAATGAAGGATAGAAAAACACTTAGAAAGGGGGGGATTGAATAAGTGTGACTTTAAATCTTGGACGATAAAAATAAATTGCACAATTATTTTTATCCTGGTTCGCTGTTAACGAAGCTACTCCAGTCCACCCCCGCAGAGATGATTTACCTCAACCTGAGGATTTAATCCACTAATCGCACGGATTACAATGGTTTTCCACTTAGTCCGCAACTAAGTCTTCCAGAGTCTTCTGATCACACACTGATCACTCCAGGAACAACTGCTTAGATACCCTCTAAGACTTTTCTAGAGTCTACTGATCAACACGATCACTCTAGGCTTAGTTCACTCCTAAGACTTTCCTAGAGTATTCTGATCAACACGATCACTCTAGTTACAAACTGCTCAGCCAACTGCTAAGACTTCCTAGAGTATACTGATCACACGATCACTCTAGTTCCTTACAACTTAATGTAATTCTAAGAGTATTACAATGCTTCTTAAAAGCGATAATCACAACTGTGATATTTCTCTTAACGTTTAAGCTTAATCTCACTAAAATATTACAACAGCAATGTAGTGAGTTGATGAAGATTCTGAGCTTTGATTGAATAGCGTTTCAGCAAGTTTATTTTCGTTCAGAGTTGTTAAGAGTTGGTAACCTTGCTTCTCATCAGAACTTCATATTTATAGGCGTTGAGAAGATGACCGTTGAGTGCATTTAATGCTTTGCGTGTTCCGTACAGCATTGCATTTAATGTTATACGCTTTTGTCAACTACCTCGAGCCTTGTTCACGCTGTGTCTACTGACGTTGCCTTTAGTAGCTTTAACGTTCCTTTTGTCAGTCAGCGTAGACTGCCACCTGTACTTCCTTCTGATCTGATGTTTGTGAATACGACGTTTGAATATCATCAGAGTCAAAACAGCTTGGTGCATAGCATCTTCTGATCTTCTGATCTTGAAGTGCTTCTGTTGCGTGATACCATCTTCTGATCTTCAGTGCTTCTGATCTCATGTTCTTCTGATGCTTCCATAGACCCATGTTCTGATTCTGCTTCGACCATCTTCTGATGTCTTGCCAGACCATGTTCTGATGTTGCATGCTGAACCATTTGAGACACATCTTCTGAGCGCTGAATTATGTGTACTCTTTATATATTTCCTGAAAGGGAAATTGCATTGGATTAGAGTACCATATTATCTTAAGCAAAATTCATATTATTGTTATCATCAAAACTAAGATAATTGATAAGAACAAATCTTGTTCTAACAATCTCCCCCTTTTTGATGATGACAAAAACATATATAAATGATATGAATTTGCGATCAGAAAGAGTAGACGGCAAAAGACAAATTACACAGCTATAGCATAAGCATATGAATATGTCTCCCCCTGAGATTAACAATCTCCCCCTGAGATAAATAATCTCCCCCTGAAATAAATACTCGAAGAACTTTGATAAAAGACTTCCCTGATTATTTCGGTAGAGACGATCATATAAGCTTCTGCCTTCAGAGAATTCATAGCTTCTGACTTCTGCTTCCATTGGACAGCTTCAGAACTTGAATTTCTTTAGATCCTTAGAACACTCACAGCTTCTGATTCCTGCTTCCATCGTGGACAGCTTCAGAACTTGAATTTTCTGGATCTTTTAGAACATTCACATCTTCTGATTTCTGCTTCCCTCGGATAGCTTCAGAACTTTGAATGTCTACTAACATCACTTCATGCTAGATTTGTATCAGAACATTGTTGAATGTACCAGAGCATCATCAGAGCATCTCTACATCCTGAAATGTTACAGAACAAAAACTAAACGACAAAAGTCAGCATGAACGAGTTAGAACATAAAATGTATGTTTGAACACATTATATGTATCAGAGCCATATAGGCTGAAATAATGTATCAGAGCAAATAATGTATCAGAGCCATAACATTATATGTATCAGAGCAAATAGAATTTTGTCAGAACAAGATAGACAATGATATTCAAATTCTATTATCAGTGCTTCTGATTCATTCTTCTTTCTTGCTTCTGATCTCTGAAGCTTGACAGCACTCAGCTTGCTTCAGTTTCCAAGAGCTTATTCCTTTTACAGAATAACGCTTCTTATGGTTTTGCTTCTAGTGTTTGCTTCTGAAGATTCACTTCACTTCTCTGTACCTGCAAAACACTTAAACCATATAGAACTTGCAGTTCTTGTTAGTGAATGTGTGGGAGCCTCTACCCAGCAACTGATAGATTTAATCAAATCATTTATCATTTATCTTCTCCCCCTTTTTGTCATAACATCAAAAAGAATATTTAAAAAGATTCAGATGTATAAAACGACAAATAGAATCACTGGAATGTAAATCAAAGAAACTTTTCATTGATAATTAAAAAGGTTTACAAGACATTCCTATGTTTAACAAGCAGAAGCAACAAGGAAAAGAAAACTACAAAGACCAAATCCTAGGACCCTAGCTAAGACAACGTCTGTGCCAGCATGCCATGAAGGAGTGAAACGCTTCATTGACTGCTTCTCGGGCTTTCAGGCGAGGAGTTAGGGAGACTTGGTTCTGATGCAGATCTTCCACCATCTTTATCAGAGACAGCATTCCCAGCAGGTGAAGATGAAGAGATTTCTTCAGAAGAGACTAAGGGAGAGGAAAGGTTAGATGAAGAGGAAGCTGAGTCTTGAAGGTCGAAAGATGAGGAAGAAGATGGAGATGATGGAGGGCTTTCACCAGGAGGATGAAACACACGTCTAGAATAGTTTCCAGACAACATTGCTTCGAATGGATTCACCTTGAGAGGATCATAGGTGATTTTGATCTTTTTGGGTTTGGAAGGTGATGTTTCAACAGCTTTTCTTTTGTTGTTTTGATCATTTTCATGATTTCCTGGGCTTGATGAAGAGTTCATGATGGATTTGCAGAAACTGAACAGGTAGGGTTTGATATGAATGTAAAAAGATAGAGTGAATAGAGAAAATATGAGAGGGAAGGAGAAGTGTTTGAAGAGTATTTAAAAAGAAATAAAATGAAACGAATGATGACTAGCATTTAATGTTACGTGACGTGAGGAGAGTTAATAAAGACAAATGAGGTGACTAGCACAGTTACCTATGGTCGGCGACCCTTCAACTGCACGCGCGTTTATCCATGAATAGTAACGACAGGTTTACCATCCCGAGATAAAAACGTAACAGCTGTTTTGCTTTAAAAGAGGTTCTGAATCAACTTAGACAATGAAACGTTAGTAATAACCGAATCATAATTTCTAAAAGATTTTAATCAGAACTTCTGATATATAAAAAATAATCCATTTTCATTTCAGAAGTTACTCATACATAAGAACTTCTCATCTTCTCATTCTGGGCATAAATCCATACTGATGTTCTTCAGAATAAACTTAAACCTATCTTCAGCCAGGGGTTTTGTAAAGATATCAGC
Source organism: Vicia villosa (assembly GCF_029867415.1). NCBI lineage: Eukaryota > Viridiplantae > Streptophyta > Magnoliopsida > Fabales > Fabaceae > Vicia > Vicia villosa. The sequence goes on from NC_081185.1 coordinate 19,421,377, forward strand.
CCATTGATGGTCTGTATCAACAAAGTTTAAAGATATAACACCCTTCTGAACATAGTCCCTTATGAAATGATGTTTTATCTCAATATGTTTAGCTTTTGAATGAAGAATAGGGTTCTTAGATAAACATATAGCAGAAGTATTATCACAGAATATAGGAATGTTACTCTCAAATATCTGATAATCTTCTAACTGACTCTTCATCCAGAGCATCTGTGTGCTACAGCCAGCAGCAGCGACATATTCTGCTTCTGTTGTTGATAGAGCAATAGTTGCTTGCTTCTTGCTGTACCAAGAGATCAAATGACTTCCAAGAAATTGGCAACTTCCTGAAGTACTTTTTCTTTCAATTCTGTCTCCAGCATAATCAACATCACAGAATCCTACTAAGTTGTATTCTTTAGATTTTCTGTAAACTAAACCAACATTAGTAGTACCTTTCAGATACCTTAGAATTCTCTTAACAGCAGTTAAATGAGATTCTCTAGGATCTGATTGGAATCTAGCACACAAACAAACACTGAACAAAATGTCAGGTCTAGAAGCAGTCAAATATAGAAGAGATCCAATCATACCTCTGTATAACTTCTGATCTACCTTCTTACTTACCTCATCCTTACCTAGGATGCATGTTGGATGCATAGGAGTTTTGGCTTCTTTGCAGTCCAGAAGATTAAACTTCTTCAGAAGTTCCTTCACATACTTGGTTTGGTGAACATACGTTCCTTCTGATGTTTGATTTATTTGTATTCCGAGGAAATACTTGAGTTCTCCCATCATGCTCATTTCAAACTCAGCCTGCATAGACTTAGCAAACTCCTTTCCAAGTGTAGCATTAGATGTTCCAAAAATAATATCATCTACATATATTTGACAAATTAAAATATCCTTTTCAAAGGTTTTACAAAAGAGAGTAGTGTCCACTTTTCCTCTAGTGAAACCATTATCTAGAAGGAAAGAACTTAAGCGTTCATACCAAGCTCTGGGAGCCTGTTTCAATCCATACAATGATTTCTTTAGTTTAAAAACATGATTAGGAGACATAGAGTCTTCAAAACCAGGAGGTTGATGGACATAAACTTCTTCATCTATATAACCATTTAAGAAGGCACTCTTAACATCCATTTGATAGAGAGTGATGTTATGTTGAGTGGCAAAAGAAATTAATAGACGAATAGATTCTAATCTGGCCACTGGTGCAAAGGTTTCTGTATAGTCAATCCCTTCTTGCTGACTATAACCCTGAGCCACCAATCTGGCTTTGTTTCTTACCACTTCACCTTTCTCACTGAGCTTGTTTCTGAAGACCCATTTTGTACCAATTATATTGAATCCATCTGGTCTAGGAACAAGATCCCAAACATCATTCCTTGTAAACTGATTCAGTTCTTCTTGCATAGCAATTATCCAGTCTGGATCTTCTAGAGCATGATCAACAGAAGTTGGCTCGATCATAAGATACAAGACCTAATTGACAGTCTGCATTGTTCCTAAGGAATGCTCTTGTTCTGATTGGATCATCCTTCTTTCCAAGAATGACATCTTCTGAATGACCAGAGATGAGTCTGGATGATCTTCTGACAGATGGTTCTTCAGAAATACTTAGATCCTCCAGAGAAGCTGATACTTGATCTTCAGATTCTTTGCTTCTGAGAAGCTCTGCTTCTGATGCATTGCTTCTTGGCTTAACAACTTCTGATATGTCAATATCATAACCTGCAAAATTATCAACCTGCTTTGGTTTTTCAGAACCAAGCTTATCATCAAACCTGATATTGATTGATTCTTCTACAACCAATGTTTCAGTATTGTATACTCTGTAGCCTTTTGAGCGTTCAGAATATCCAAGAAGAAAACATTTTTGAGCTTTGGAATCAAACTTACCAAGATGATCTTTAGTGTTCAGAATAAAACATACACATCCAAAAGGATGGAAATATGAAATGTTGGGCTTTCTATTCTTCCACAATTCATAGGGAGTCTTATTTAGAATAGGTCTGATAGAGATTCTATTCTGAATATAGCATGCAGTGTTTATTGCTTCTGCCCAGAAATGCTTAGCCATATTGGTTTCATTGATCATGGTTCTGGCCATTTCTTGCAGAGTCCTATTCTTTCGCTCTACAACTCCATTTTGTTGTGGAGTTCTAGGACAAGAGAAATCATGGGCAATACCATTCTCTTTGAAGAATTCTTCAAAAGATCTGTTCTCAAATTCACCACCATGATCACTTCTGACCTTTATGATTTTACACTCTTTTTCAGATTGAATCTGAATGCAGAAATCAAAGAACACTGAATGAGTCTCATCCTTGTGTTTCAAGAATTTTACCCACGTCCAGCGACTATAATCATCTACGATGACTAATCCATATTTCTTTCCTCTGACAGATGCTGTTTTGACTGGGCCAAACAGATCAATGTGCAAGAGTTCTAATGGCCTTGAGGTAGAAACAACATTCTTAGACTTGAATGCAGGTTTGGAGAACTTGCCCTTCTGACATGCTTCACAAAGAGCATCTGATTGGAATTTCAGATTAGGGAGTCCTCTGACAAGATTCAGTTTGTTAATCTGAGAGATCTTTCTCAAACTAGCATGACCTAATCTCCTGTGCCAGACCCACTGCTCTTCAGAAACAGACATAAGACAAGTCACCTTCTGACTCATAAGATCTTGCAGATCTGTCTTATAGATGTTGTTCTTCCTCTTGCCTGTAAATAGGATTGAGCCATCCTTCTGATTTACAGCCTTGCAAGACTTTTGATTGAAGATTATATCATAACCATTGTCACTTAATTGACTGATAGATAAGAGGTTATGAGTTAATCCTTCTACAAGAAGTACTTTAGAAATGGAAGGAGAGTTACCAGACTTTATAGTTCCAGAGCCAATTATCTTGCCCTTCTGATCTCCTCCAAACTTGACTTCTCCTCCAGACTTAAGCACCAGGTCTTGGAACATAGACCTTCTTCCTGTCATGTGTCGTGAGCATCCAGAGTCCAGGTACCATGACATGTTGTGCTTTGTCCTTCTTGCAGCCAAGGATATCTGCAATAGGAATAATCTTATCCTTAGGTACCCACATTTTCTTGGGTCCTTTCTTGTTAGATTTTCTCAAGTTCTGATTGAACTTGGGTTTGACATTATAAGCAATAGGAGGAATAGCATGATAATTTTTAATATGAGTTTCATGATATTTCCTAGGTTGTGTCACATGCTTCTTGGTGTGTGTTATGTGAAAACTTTGTGCATGTGAAGTGTGCCTAATATCATGAGAGTGGCCATACTTGAACTGATCATACAATGGCTTGTATGTGAGTTTCATTTCATCAACAGGTTCAAGTTTGTATGGGGTTTCACCCTCATAACCAATGCCGACTCTTTTGTTTCCAGACACAGCATATATCATAGAAGCTAGCTGACTTCTGCCAATACTTCTAGATAAGAACTTCCTGAAACTTAAATCATATTCTTTCAGAATATGGTTTAGACTAGGAGTGGATTTTTCTGAATCAGAAGGAGATCCAACATTATTGGATAATTTTAAAAGTTTTTCTTTTAATTCAGAATTCTCCAACTCAAGCTTCTTTGTTTCAAATTCAAATTGCTTTTTCAGCTTTTTGTATTTGAGACTAATCTGAGACTTGAGTTCCAGAAGTTCAGTTAGACCGGAAACTAACTCATCTCTAGTAAGTTCAGAAAATACCTCTTCAGAATCTGATTCTGATGTAGATTCTGATCCGTCATCTTCTGTCGCCATCAGCGCACAGTTGGCCTGCTCATCTTCTGAATCATCTTCTGACTCATCCCAGGTTGCCATAAGACCTTTCTTCTTATGAAACTTTTTCTTGGGACTTTCCTTCTGAAGATTTGGACATTCATTCTTGTAGTGTCCAGGCTCATTGCATTCATAGCACATGACCTTCTTCTTGTCAAATCTTCTTTCATCAGAAGATTCTCCACGTTCAAATTTCCTTGAACTTCTGAAGCCTCTGAACTTCCTTTGCTTGGTCTTCCAGAGTTGATTTAGCCTTCTGGAGATCAGGGACAGTTCATCTTCTTCTTCAGATTCTGATTCTTCAGGATCTTCTTCTCTAGCCTGAAAAGCGTTAGTGCATTTCTTGATATTGGATTTTAATGCAATAGACTTACCTTTCTTTTGAGGCTCATTTGCGTCCAGCTCTATTTCATGACTCCTCAAGGCACTGATAAGCTCTTCCAGAGAAACTTCATTCAGATTCTTTGCAATCTTGAATGCAGTCACCATCGGACCCCATCTTCTGGGTAAGCTTCTGATGATCTTCTTCACATGATCAGCCTTGGTGTATCCTTTGTCAAGAACTCTCAATCCAGCAGTCAGAGTTTGAAATCTCGAAAACATCTTTTCAATGTCTTCATCATCCTCCATCTTGAAGGCTTCATACTTCTGGATTAAGGCTAGAGCTTTAGTCTCCTTGACTTGAGCATTTCCTTCATGAGTCATTTTCAAGGACTCATATATATCATAGGCTGTTTCCCTGTTTGATATTTTCTCATACTCAACATGAGAAATAGCATTCAGCAAAACAGTTCTGCATTTATGATGATTCCTGAAATGCTTCTTTTGATCATCATTCATTTCTTGCCTTGTCAGCTTTACGCCACTGGCATTTACTGGATGTTTGTAACCATCCATCAGAAGATCCCATAGATCACCATCTAGACCCAGAAAGTAACTTTCCAGTTTATCTTTCCAGTATTCAAAGTTTTCACCATCAAATACCGGCGGTCTAGTATAACCATTGTTACCGTTGTATTGCTCAGCAGAGCCAAATGTAGATGCAGGTGTAGGTGTAGACTTTTCACTTTCATCAACCATCTTTTACTGAAGCGTTTTTCTCTTCCTGAATCTTTTCTAAACACGGTTAAGTGCTTGCACCTTAGAACCGGCGCTCTGATGCCAATTGAAGGATAGAAAAACACTTAGAAAGGGGGGATTGAATAAGTGTGACTTTAAATCTTGGACGATAAAAATAAATTGTACAATTATTTTTATCCTGGTTCGCTGTTAACGAAGCTACTCCAGTCCACCCCCGCAGAGATGATTTACCTCAACCTGAGGATTTAATCCACTAATCGCACGGATTACAATGGTTTTCCACTTAGTCCGCAACTAAGTCTTCCAGAGTCTTCTGATCACACACTGATCACTCCAGGAACAACTGCTTAGATACCCTCTAAGACTTTTCTAGAGTCTACTGATCAACACGATCACTCTAGGCTTAGTTCACTCCTAAGACTTTCCTAGAGTATTCTGATCAACACGATCACTCTAGTTACAAACTGCTCAGCCAACTGCTAAGACTTCCTAGAGTATACTGATCACACGATCACTCTAGTTCCTTACAACTTAATGTAATTCTAAGAGTATTACAATGCTTCTTAAAAGCGATAATCACAACTGTGATATTTCTCTTAACGTTTAAGCTTAATCTCACTAAAATATTACAACAGCAATGTAGTGAGTTGATGAAGATTCTGAGCTTTGATTGAATAGCGTTTCAGCAAGTTTATTTTCGTTCAGAGTTGTTAAGAGTTGGTAACCTTGCTTCTCATCAGAACTTCATATTTATAGGCGTTGAGAAGATGACCGTTGAGTGCATTTAATGCTTTGCGTGTTCCGTACAGCATTGCATTTAATGTTATACGCTTTTGTCAACTACCTCGAGCCTTGTTCACGCTGTGTCTACTGACGTTGCCTTTAGTAGCTTTAACGTTCCTTTTGTCAGTCAGCGTAGACTGCCACCTGTACTTCCTTCTGATCTGATGTTTGTGAATACGACGTTTGAATATCATCAGAGTCAAAACAGCTTGGTGCATAGCATCTTCTGATCTTCTGATCTTGAAGTGCTTCTGTTGCGTGATACCATCTTCTGATCTTCAGTGCTTCTGATCTCATGTTCTTCTGATGCTTCCATAGATCCATGTTCTGATTCTGCTTCGACCATCTTCTGATGTCTTGCCAGACCATGTTCTGATGTTGCATGCTGAACCATTTGAGACACATCTTCTGAGCGCTGAATTATGCGTACTCTTTATATATTTCCTGAAAGGGAAATTGCATTGGATTAGAGTACCATATTATCTTAAGCAAAATTCATATTATTGTTATCATCAAAACTAAGATAATTGATAAGAACAAATCTTGTTCTAACAGGCAATACCATTTTCTTTGAAATAAATCTCAAATAATCTGTTCTCAAATTCGCCACCATGATCACTTCTGACCTTTATGATTTTACACTCTTTCTCAGATTGGATCTGAGTGCAGAAGTCAAAGAACACTGTATGAGACTCATCCTTGTGTTTCAAGAACTTTACCCATGTCCATATGCTATAGCCGTCTACGATGAATAATCCATATTTCTTCCCTCTGACAAATGCTGTTTTGACTGGGCCAAACAGATCAATTTGCAGAAGTTCTAGCGGCCTAGAGGAAGAGACAACATTCTTAGACTTGAATGCAGGTTTGGAAAACTTCCCTTTCTGACATGCTTCGCAAAGAGCATCTGATTTATATTTCAGATTTGGGATTCCTCTGACCATATTAAGTTTGTTAATCTGAGAAATCTTTCTCAAACTAGCATGGCCTAATCTTCTGTGCCAGACCCATTGCTCTACACTAACAGACATAAGACAAGTTACCTTCTGATTCTTAAGATCTTGAAGATCAATCTTGTAAATGTTGTTCTTTCTCTTGCCTGTAAATAGGATTGAGCCATCCTTCTGACTAATAGCTTTACAAGACTTTTGATTGAAGATTATGTCATAACCATTGTCACTTAATTGACTTATGGACAATAAGTTATGAGCTAATCCATCTACTAGCAAAACATTAGTTATGGAAGGAGAGTTACCAATACTTATGGTTCCAGAGCCAATGATCTTGCCCTTCTGATTCCCTCCAAACTTTACTTCTCCAGCAGATTTAAGCACCAGGTCTTGGAACATAGACCTTTTCACGTCATGTGCCGCGAGCACCCAGAGTCCAGGTACCATGACATGTTTTGCTTTGTCTTCTTTGCTGCCAAGGATATCTGCAACAAAAATTATCTTCTCCTTAGGTACCCACATTTTCTTGGGTCCTTTCTTGTTAGTTCTCCTCAAGTTCTAATTGAACTTGGGTTTAGCATGATAATTAACAGGAGGTACAACATGATATTCCTTATTCTGAGCAACATGATATTTTCTAGTATGTGTCACATGCTTCTTAGTGTGTGTAATGTGAAAGCTTTTAGCATGTGATGTGAGCCTAATATCATGTGAGTGGCCATACTTGAATTGATCATACAAGGGCTTGTATGTGATTTTCATATCATCTATAGATTCAAGTTTGTATGGGGTTTCACCCTCATAGCCTATGCCAACTCTCTTGTTTCCACTAACTGCATATATCATAGAGGCAAGTTGACTTCTTCCAATACCTCTAGATAAGAACTTCCTGAAACTCAAGTCATATTCCTTAAGAATATTGTTCATGCTTGGAATAGACTTTTCTGAACTAGAAGATGATTCACCATCTTTGGATAATTTTAAAACTTTTTCCTTAAGTTCAGAATTTTCTAATTCAAGCTTCTTAGTTTCAGATGCAAAGAGCTTTCTCAGCTTTTTGTATTTGATACTAAGCTTAGCCTTGATTTCAAAAATTTCAGTTAGGCTGGAAACTAGCTCATCTCTAGTAAGTTCAGAAAATACCTCGTCAGAGTCTGATTATGTTGTAGATTCTGATCCATCATCAACGGTGGCCATGAGCGCAATGTTTGCCTGCTTGTCTTCAGAGTCTGATTCTAATTATGATGAATCTGAATCATCCCAAGTTGCCATAAGTCATTTCTTCTTTTGAAACTTCTTCTTGGGCTTTTCCCTCTGAAGCTTTGGACACTCATTCTGGTAATGTCGTGGCTCCTTGCATTCAAAGCACGTGACCTTCTTTTTGTCAGATCTTCTGAGTCCATAAGATTTTCCTCTTTCAAGCCTTTTGGAACTTCTGAAGTTCTTGAACTTCCTTTGTTTGCTCTTCCAGAGTTGGTTTACTCTTCTGGAGATCATGGACAGTTCATCTTCTTGTTCCTCTGATTCTGACTCTTCATAATCTTCTTCTTCCGCCTAAAAAGCGTTAGTGCATTTTTTATTCAAAGATTTTAAAGCAATAGACTTACCTTTCTTTTGAGGTTCATTAGCATCCAGCTCTATTTCATGACTCCTCGGTGCGCTGATCAGCTCTTCAAGAGAGACTTCATTCAGATTCTTAGCAATCTTGAATGCAGTCACCATTGGGCCCCATCTTCTGGGCAAGCTTCTGATGATCTTCTTGACATGATCAGCCTTTGTGTATCCCTTGTCAAGTACTCTTAATCCAGCAGTCAGAGTCTGGAATCTTGAGAACATTGCTTCAATGTTTTCATCTTCCTCCATCTTGAAAGCTTCATACTTTTGGATTAAGGAAAGAGCTTTGGTCTCCTTGACTTAGGCATTACCTTCACGAGTCATCTTCAAGGATTCAATGATGTCATGAGCAGATTCTCTGTTTGTTATTTTCTCTTATTCAGCATGAGAAATAGCATTCAGCAGAATAGTCCTTGACTTGCGATGATTTTTGAATAGCTTCTTTTGATCATCACTCATTTCTTGTCTTGACATCTTTACTCCATGAGCATTTACTGGATGTCTGTAACCATCCAAGACTAGATCCCATAAGTCACCATCTTGACCAAAAAAGTAACTTTCAAGTCTATCTTTCCAGTATTCAAAGTTTTCACCATCAAATACTGGTGGTCTAGAATATCCATTGAAACCATTTTCATTGTTGTTTTGATCATTAGAAAAAGGTGTAGCAGTTGATGCAGATATTTCAACCATATTGACTTTGTGTTTTTCTCCCTGAATCTTTAATCTAACATGGTTAAGTGCTTGCACCTAGAACCGGCGCTCTGATACCAATTGAAGGATAGAAAAACACTTAGAAAGGGGGGGGGGGGGGGGGGGGGGGGGGGTTTATAAGTGTGACTTTAAAAACTCTTAAGATAAAAACAATAAACACAAATATTTTTATCCTGGTTCGTTGTTAACGAAACTACTCCAGTCCACCCCCTTAGAGTGATTTACCTCAATTGAGGATTTAATCCACTAATTAATCTGATTACAATGGTTTTCCACATAGATAACCTCTAAGTCTTCTAGAGTATATTGATCACAACCTGATCACTCTAGGAAATCACCACTTAGAAAACCTCTAAGTCTTCTAGAGTCTACTGATCTAACTGATCACTCTAGGAACCTTTTACAATCAATGTAAAATAAAGATTACAAGAGTTTGAATTGCTTCTTAGAAAGCTATAATCACAATAGTGATATTTCTCTTAAGTTCTAAGCTTAACACTCACTAAATATTACAAGAGTTTGTGAGGTTGAAGATGAAGTTCGTGATCTTTGATTTTGACAGCTGTTATACCCCAAAATTTGCCCGCATCTTTTTCAAAAAGAAGGCAACAGACTTCTGTCTAAAAATTGGGAGTTTCATATAATCTTGGATTTTATTTCATAAATATCCTGATTTTATGAATACTCGGTTTTTAGAATATTTCTGATACGGTATTTTGGTTCGCTGTTGAATTTATTCTTACACAAACGTCAAATACTGTTTATCACTTCACACACGCTGTTTATTTGAGATTTATTTGCAGATAAATAGTACTGACGCAATTGGTACAGAATTAAATTTTTGCCGGCGCAGAGTCCGAGGATTCAGACTGTGCTGGTAACAAGTAAATTATTATTAGTTTTTGTTTCCCACTAATTTTTGTACTATATTATTATTTTCAAAATCTCTTCCTTTCTTTTCAAATCTCTTTCTTTCAAATCAAATCCTAACTTTATTCCATACATCTCTCTTTTCAAACCCTACCATGCACTTTCTTTCAAATCCTACTACCACTCAAATTTTCCTTTTTTTGTACGGTATCACTTTATTCCCCAACGTCTCTATCCTTCTTTTCACTCTATAAATACCCCTCATTTTTTCCATAAATTCTCACATCAAATTTCACTCATTTCTCAAACTTCTACCTCATAATTATTTTCTCTTCTTCCCCGGCAAAAATGGCAAAGTGGATGGATACGTTTTTTCTTATGGTCATCACTGTTTTGATGGTGATCATGTCCTTTTTCTGTCTGCATAGTCCTGAAAAATGCGGACCTGGGTTGCTTGCACTCCCGTTCATATATATGTTGTTATTTATAGCATTGGTTTTTATCGTCATTTTTAAAGTTTGTCGTATCTTTCGCTTTCAAATAATGTACCGTTTATTTTATTTGTCGTACTGTTCATTATATTATGTATTATTTGTACTGTCAGTATTAAATGTCGTACTATCTGTCGTACTGTCGTTTAATTATTAAGATAATATTATGTGTGTTTTCTGCTAGTTAAATATTTATTTTTCTGTGCATTAAATATTTTTCAAGGTTATTATCGGTAATTTCGTTCGCGTACAGTATATTTTATTTATTTATTATGTTTGTGTTTTTCTAACAACTCATGTAAATAAATTTTCACCATTAACACAACAAAAAAACAAAAAGAAAAAATTAACTTTAACTGTTGAATTTTCACTTTAACTGTTACGTTAATGCCCGGACAGCCAATTAATAGTCAAACCCGCTGACAGCACGATTCTCCGTGTTTTGTATCACCATTCAAATCAATATTTTGCATTTCAAAATTCCAAGATTTTTGTTCTAGAAGTCTTCTGATAATCACATGATCAGTAGAGACTCAACACTACACAAAAATCAGGTACGCTTAACTGTCTCCTACACAAACAGTCCCTAACTAGGGTTTTCGTTTTTTTCAGGAGAACAAGTTTTTTGAGACCTCAAATGGATTTCACGGACCTCCATATGTCTCAAAGTACCACCAGAAAAATTTTCAAACTTCAATTCGCTCAGACGCACAGTCAGCAGCTCAAACAGTCAACAGACGACCAGTTTGACTGAAAAGTCAACATATAGTCAAAAATGAAATTTTTTGTCAACATCCATATTTTGTCAAAAGATTCATCACTTGAACAATGTTTGATCATAATTCATCAAGAAAAGATCAGAAATCAACAAAACCCTAAGTTTCAAAATTAGGGTTTTCTCCTAAAAAGTCAACTGAACTTTGACCGGCCATAACTCTCTCCTCGTTCATTCAAAAAACTCCAACCAAAGCTTGTTTTGAAGGAAATTCAATTATATTTCAAATGCAATTGATCCCATGGTCATTGGATTTACCATTTGGAAAATATGAGCCAGGACATTACATGTCATTTTAGAAGTCAACAAAATGTGGTTTTTTGTCAAAGGCCATAACATCAAGACAACTTCTCCAAATGCAAAAAAGTTTCCAAAGTAGCTTGTAGAGGACATCTTGAGGTTTCTAAAAAGTACAAGAACTCCTTCATATGATCAAAATTGAGGGAGATATGCCTTGTTGAAGTTAGCTATTTTTTGGGAAAATGCATGAAACTAGCATTGATCAAAATGATTTTTTTTCCAAAAGAGGCCAAGTTGTCATGATCCAAACATGTTCCCAATAATGTTAAAGGGCTTCCACGACCAACATTGGGCCCATAACGTTTTTATTTCTTTTTTAATTTAATTTCATTACCTTTAAAATTAAATTAAAAAGAAATGGTGCAAGATCATTATCCAAAGCTTTTGTCTCTTGCTTAAGTCACCAAGGTAGCTTAACTTCTGAAATATAGAGATGGTACAACAGGCCTAGAGCAAGAGGGTGAAGAAAATTCAAAGCCATGGCCAAAGAATTCAAAGATTTTTTATATTAAAAAATTCAAAGGTTCAATGATCATCAATGCAAGATAGCTTAGCTTTGCAGCACATTCATTGCTTATAAATGAAGTAGAACACTTCAGTAAGAGACACACGAATTTAGAATCAAATCCATGCTTGTAACACACTTGTATCATACTTGAAATTTTGCAAGAAATTTGAAATTAGAATTTTAAGTTTCAGCTCAATTCAATCCAAATTAAATACTTAAACACGATCCTTGAACATCATTGAACCTTTCCAAATCAATTTCAAGCCTTGAAGCTCACTGAATCGAGCTCAAAAGCTCACGGTTTGTCCAAACTGAAATTTACAAAAATACTATTATTCATGCATATTCAATAAGATGTAATCCCATATTTGTGTTTAGTTTTGTGCTCTGATCGTTTCTGGAGCTTTAATTTAATTTTTATGAAGGTTTGAAGCATATACCATTTTAGGGTTCTTGGAGCTCGAAATGGGATCCTTCGATTTAGGCAAAATTAGAATAAACCAGAGGCATATTCAAGTTCAGTGGATCTGGACGAGTCAAATGGACATGTCGTGAAATATTTTTGTATAGGCTTGCCCCTATTCGTTATTTTGCAGGGATGAAGGAGGTGTATTACAGCGCTTTTGGTAAAAAAAGCTGTTAAAAGTAGAGGCGAGAGGAAGAAGACGACGAGGTGTCATCTCCTGATTGGCTGATTCAAATTGGTTCGCGCGCGTTTTGATTTTCGTTTGCAGATGGATCACATGTGACATGAAACACGCGTTAGCATGTACCCTCGCACCATCAGTCCTCAGATCTCATTAAAGTTTCATCCAACGTGCCAGAAGCTACAACGCACCATGGACTCTCAAAGCTTTGCCACACAGAATGAATCATAATTTAATATATTTTCTATTTTATTTAATTCTCTTTGTGAAATTATTTAAAAATATTTTTAAAAATCAGAAAAATACACAAAAAATATTTTTAGGTTAATAAAATATTGTATTAATTTTTGACACAAAAATATTTTATTTTTCTTAATAATTAATATATTTTGTTTAATTAATCAATATATATTCATATATTTCATTTAAATTATTTCTAACCTATCAAAAAATCAGAAAAAAATATTTTATTTTATTAAATTGAGTTTATATATTATAAACTAATTTTGTACATATTTAGAATATTTTCTCTTTAAGTTTAATTTATGTGTATAATTACTTGTATAATTATATGTTAATTAACTTAATAATTTCAAAAAAAACAATTTCAAAAATCCCAAAAAAAAATTAATTTTATTTTAAAATTAATTAACAAGCAATATGAACATATTTTAGACTTAATTTTTAGGTTTAAATTTTATTTCTACCTTTTTCTCATTTAATTAAATTAATCATGCATTAATTCTAATTAAAATCAATCATCAAAAATCCAAAAACATTTTCCCTTTATCTTATTGCAATTTAAATTCATAGATAAGTGTATAGGTTGTAAAATTCATGTAAATAGCTTAGTTTACATTTCTTGCACAATCGATGTAATAGCGTAGATTTATTTTCCGCATTTTACATTCCCGCACTTTAATTTCTGTACATATAAAACTGCGTGTATGTCGAAGATAATAACTGAAACGTTAGATCACTAATTTCAAAAGACAAAAATATCTGAAAATAAAACACAATCACACTTGCACCTCTTAGGGTAATCCCTCCGTTACTCTTTCCAAAATCAATTCTACTGTTTCAAATACAAATTCAAATAAATCCTTTCTGTATCCAGTCAAAGAAAATTTTCTAAAAGAAAATAGGAAAGGACCTTATAAATTTAGGGTAGATCTCCTAATTGCTTGCTCAAATCAAACAAAACAACAAATGTTTCACATATCACTGTTTTTCCAAAACAAAACTTTCAAAAAATACAACATTTTGTATATGTCCAAACAAGGATCATTACGAAGTTAAAGATCTTTTTTTTAAAACATCTTTCGAAAGATAAAACACTTTGTATACATCCGCACAAGGATCATTACAAAGTTAATTCTTTACAAAAGTATTTAAAACCATATACAAGCATTTCAAAGCAAGACAAACGATTTAAACAAGTGAGCTAAGCAATTAAGAGCCCATGGATAACCATGGATACAAAGGGGTGCTAATACCTTCCCTTTGTATAACCTACCCCCGAACCCAAAATCTCTTAAAGGTCTTTTTCTGTTTCTTTTATAAACCTTTCCTTAATTGGATAAAATAAAAGTCGGTGGCGACTCTCTGATTTTCAAAATCTCAAAAATAAAAGAAGAGTCAGTTCGTATCCCACGAAAAAAAACCGAGGACGACATAACTGGCGACTCTGCTGGAGATTTCAAAAAAAACAAAATGTTTTCAAAAGGGGTTACCTTAGAGTTTAGATCACTTCGATGTTTTCAATTGCTTGTCTTGATTGTTCTATTTTTTTTAAAGGTTTGTTTGGGTATTTACTTGTGTGAAAGATTCTAACCCGAATCTCGAGATACCTTAAGTATGTGACAATAGACCAAGGAAACTGTACGGCATGTACTGATACGGTTAATCTGGTAGTCACCGTTAGTGCGACACTTTGGTCTGTACTGATATCCCTTGAAAATGATCAAGGAGTATGTTAGGCTTCTGAAATGTCATCAAGCACTAATTTGTCTTAGAACCTTTAGTTGAACTTGACTTGTGGCCTATTAAGTGACTGGCTTTGAAGTTGATCAAAGTTGGTTATCCTCGAGGGATGTTTTGATCGGCCGTCCGAGTGCCGTATTGAGATGTTGTCTCCAAGGATCATAGAACCCGAATACTATTTTAAGACAGGTTTAAACCAACTCAACTTCAGTGGGGAGGGTATCACATATAAACCTCGTGCAAGCCTTTAAACCTAAGGCTATTGTGTGATTTGTTTGTGTGTGCCACATGTTTGACATCATGACATCATAAGCATCATAAACATATCATTTTCTCACTAATCATTTCAAGGATCGAAGAGTTTACTTTTGTTCTGTTGTTGCAGGTAATGGCTCCCGCTACCAGAGATTATATCAGGATCAACATCTCAATAGTACCATCTGAACTTAAGGACTTAATATCAGAATTTCCCAGAAATGCTCAATTCACTGAAAAGCACGGTCACCTACTCCATTTGGTTACCTCAAAATTTGAAGAAGACATGATACGAGTCCTGTTCCAGTTCTTTGATCCCGAACATCATTGTTTTACATTTCCTGATTACCAGCTAGTACCCACCTTGGAAGAGTTCTCTGAACTAATTGGGTTACCTGTTCGAGATCAATTACCTTTCATTAGTTTAGAAAAGATTCCAAAACCTGAAATCATTGCTGCTGCCTTACATTTACGAAAGTCAGAAATCGAGTCCAATTGGGAAACAAAGAGTGGAGTCAAGGGTTTACTTGCTAAGTTCTTAATGGGAAAGGCTCGATCACTATTAAAAGATAGAAGTTACCAAGCTTTTGAAGAAGTTGTGGCTCTTTTGATTTATGGGATGGTTTTATTCCCTAATCCCAACCAGTTCATAAGTGTGCACGTTATCAACATTTTCTTAACCCGCAATCTAGTACCTACTTTACTGGGAGACATTCTACATTCTTTACACACTCGTACTATGAAAAAGCGAGGAACTCTTATGTGTTGTATACCACTACTGGCTAGATGGTTTACATTACACCTTCCCCGATCAGTGTTGAGAAACGAGCAAAGGATGCAATGGTCTCGCAGGATTATGTCTTTGTCTCATTCAGATATCCGGTGGAACAACTTCTTTCAAAGAGACATCACTCTCATTGACCATTGCAGGGAGTACCCTAATGTACCACTCCTTGGCATTAGGGGAGGCATCACTTACAACCCCTCTTTAGCTTTGCGCCAATTTGGATATGCACGAAGAAACGGTCCTCATGACATGATTATCCATGGCATTGTGTTCGACTACGAAGATGATTCCCAAAGATATCGACGAAGGTTTATACATGCCTTGGGCAGTGTCTACAAAGTAGAAAGCAAGACCTTAGGACAATGGAACTCTATTCCCATGGAGCCTTACCTCAAATGGGTGTGTGCTCGTGCTCAGAAGTTCATCATGCCATATCCCGCTATCCTGCCTGTGACCATTGAGCCAGAAGTCGAAGGGGAGGAACCTCGAGTTATTCTACATCCAGACATGCCAACTGACCTAGAAGAGCTGCGGAAATCTTGGGTTCAACTAAAAGGAGAAAAAGACACCTTCAAAGCACACTGTCAAGACTATGAGAGGAAAGTGTTGGAGTTCACTAGACAACTCCATGAAGAACAGCAGATCAACATGTTCTTGGGTGCAAAGAGAAAGCGTCCATGGGAGGCTTGAAGAATCCTTTATTGTCTTTATTTCATCTTGTAAGCCCGAAAGAGGCAAAGAAAAGAAAAAAGAAAAAAGAAAGACAAAAGAGAAAAAATAAATTGTTTGACTAATAAATGTTTGTTTCTCTTTTGTTTAAACAAATTTAAATTCTAAGATCCCTGAAAACATTGCATATACATTTCATTCATAAACATTGCATAATAGGTTCACATAAACAGGTTTCTCATCTCCTCGCTGTTTATTTCAGTTAGAAGGGATGGATTCCGATATAAGCATCAAGAATCTCGAAGCACATAACGCCCATGTTCAGATAGCAATTCTGGAGCTAGCAAAGGGGCAACAAGAACTGAAAGCCCTGATGACTAAGAAGAAAAAGAAGCCCAAAGGATCTGTAGGTTTAAGCCACCTCGTGAGAAAAGTCAGAGTCCCAGCCAGGATGCCCAGAAAAGCGCCAATCCCTGAAGTAGTTGGTGAAGGTGATCAAGAAGACAACCACAACAACCAGGGTTCTGCCAAACTCTCTCTCTCTCTCTCTCTCTCTCCTGATGAAGAGGATTATCACTCCGAAGACGAACAGGGTGATAGCAAATACCAGCAATTGGAAGAACGCATGAAAGCTATGGAGATACAGAAAATACCTGGTTTAGACTTCAATGATCTTGGACTCGTCTCAGATATTGTTATCCCTCCAAAGTTCAAAGTTCCTGTCTTTGCAAAGTATGATGGAGTCTCTTGTCCAAAGCTGCATTTAAGGTCCTATGTGAGGAAGATACTACCTCATACGGCAGATAACAAATTGTGGATTCATTTCTTCCAGAAAAGTCTGTCGGGTACACAACTCGAGTGGTACTACCAACTGGAGAGTGCAAAAGTTCACACCTGGGAAGATTTGGCTGCTGCCTTTTACAAACAGTATCAATACAACGCTGACCTTGCACCAACCCGTACTCAATTACGGGGCATGACTATGGCACCAAAAGAAAGTTACAAAGAGTACGCACAAAAGTGGAGAGATCTAGGTGGAAGGGTTCAACCTCCCTTATCTGATCGCGAGCTGGTCGACATGTTCATGGGCACTTTAACTGACCCTTTCTACAGTCATTTGCTGGGAAGCTCGTCGTCAGGTTTCACTGACCTGATATTAACTGGAGAGCGTGTTGAAAGTGGCATTCAAAGTGGAAAAATTCAAGTAGGCTCCTCCTCGGGTACTGCAAAGAGGCCCATCAGTGGGAGAAATGAAGTCAATACAACGCATAGTCAGAAAGGTCGCAAAAGTGAGCATCACCAATCTGTAGGGGCTGTTCTAATCTCTGCATCTGCACCTCAAAAAGATCAACCGCCGAAGTATACGCGTCGACCAGATGCACCAAGAAGAAACTTCACCAGAATCAATATGGCAATCTCTCAAGCATTGTAGCACTTGTTAAAAGCAAATCTGATCACATTGAAAGACCCTCCAAAGAATGTCAACACTTCCTCTCCTAGTTATCGCCCCGACGCAACATGTGCATACCATTCCAACTGTCCTGGACATGACGCAGATCACTGTTCGACCCTGAAAAATAAAATCCAAGACATGATAGATGCTGGGGAAATTGAATTCGATCCTCCAGAGACTCCAAATGTCATCACTGCACCTATGCCAAAGCACGACAAGACTGTTAATGCTATCATAGATACTGTTTATATCTATGATGTGAGAGAATTGTCAACTCCGCTCCTTGAAGTCAAAAGAAAGCTAATACGAGCTAGTTTATTCCCAGGTTGTGACCCTGATTGTTTTTATTGTGCACACCTACCCAATGGGGGTGAGAATTTGAAAGGAGGAATTCAAAAATGGATGGATCGTCGTATCATTATGTCTGAGAAGCTTCCTTCTATAGACAATTTGTGCGAAGTTTTTTCAAATGGGATGAGGATCGAGGACGTCTCAGTGGTTTCTAACATACCATTGAAAATCCCTACCAAAGCTCCTTTCAAAATTTCTGCTGCACCTAGAGTGGCATCGGTAATCATCACCAGTCAGGCTCCATTTCCATATTCCTCAGATAAAGCTGTCCCGTGGAGTTATGACACTAATGTTTATGTCCATGGAGTTAAGCAAGACACCTTGACTGAAGAGGCCATGAATTTTACTACTCCAACTGTTGATAATATTGTGGGAACTAGTAAGATTACAAGAAGTGGAAGGATCTTTTCACCAGAAATTTCTCCAAATATTGCTACTAATCCAGTCCAGGTCCCAGTTCCCAATCAAGATATCAACGCTCGAGGAAAAGAGCCGCTAGTTGAACCAGTTCAAATACCTGTGGAAGTCACTGTTGAAGATCCGTCGAGGCAAGAAATGGAGGAAATATTGAAAATCATCTGCAAAAGTGATTACAATATTGTCGAACAATTGGGGCACACTGCTTCAAAGATTTCAATGTTGTCTCTGCTAAAGTATTCCGAAGCTCATGCCAAGGCCTTGATGAAGTTCCTGAAAGCTGCACATGTACCACAGGAGATTTCAGTCGATCAATTTGAAAATTGTGTTGCCAATCTAACAATAGATAACAGTCTCGGTTTCTCTGATGCTGATTTAACCCCTGTTGGGAAAAATCACAATAAAGCCCTGCACATCTCTATTGAATGTAACGGCACCACTCTGTCTCATGTGCTGGTAGATAATGGTTCCTCCTTAAATGTGTTACCAAAAGTAGTACTGGAAAAACTTGACTTCGAAGGAGTTGTGTTACAACCAAGTGATGTTGTGGTAAGAGCCGTCGACGGATCAACAAGAACAGTATATGGAGAAGTTAAGCTCCCAATCAGAGTGGGCTCCCAGATCTTTGATTCTACCTTTTATGTGATGGACATTCATCTAGCATACTCCTGTTTACTAGGACGCCCTTGGATACATGGGGCAAGCGCTGTAACTTCTACCCTGCATCAGAAGTTAAAGTATCTGGTAAAAGGCAAGGTCGTCAAAGTGTATGGCGAAGAAGAATATGTGGTTAGCCACCTGAGTAACTCCAAGTATGTTGAGATGGATGGCGAATTCATCAAAACCCCCTGCCAATCTTTTGAGGTGGTCCCTCCAGATGTCTCTACTGCCAAACATATTTCTGCTACTCCTGCTACAAAAATAACTCCAACTATGGCTTCTCTCAAAGATGCTAAAGCTGTGATCGAAGAAGGTGGTTGCACAGTATGGGGACAACTCCTTGATGTGCCTTACAAGTTCGATAAGCTAGGTCTGGGCTATGCTAATGGAACTCAGAAGAATGATCAATGTCCTCGTTCTGGAGGATTAATGTCACATTTCATCAGCCAAGGAGTAAATGCTATTGAAGATGAAGTTCCACCTGTTTCCATGGAAGTTTGGGATACTTTGGGAGAACCAAGCGGCATGTATGATTTTCTAGTGAAGTACACTGCTCCTCAGAGTTCTTTTATTGCCATTGAAGACATCGTCCCAATTGGATTGGATGATCAGTTTGAAGATTGCAAAAGTTTCACAAGTTCCATTACTGAGCAATACCAAAGTCCACCTAGTCCGAAAGAAGTCTGGGATACACTGGGAGAACCAAGTGGTAAGTATGACTTTATGGTGAAGTATTCCGCTCCCCCGAGCTCGCAAGTCGCTATCAAAGACATCATCCCAACTGGATGGGACGATCTTATCGGGTATCTCTCTCAGCCAACAAAAGCATCTCAGCCTGGGCTCTCGTATCCAGCAGAGTATCTTGCTCATCTTGAAGGATCAACAGCTCATTTCACCACCAAAGAAGTCAATGCTGTGGAAGACGAAGAAGACAACTGCAACTGGAGCAGCTGGATATTCCCTACTCACAACAATGGATTGAACAACTGGGAAGCCAAAGATGTTATCTCCTTTGATCAGGAGTAAATGCAATTTCCTGTTTTCATTGTTTATATGTTCAAAGATAAAAATGGTTCCTGTACTATCGAACCATGAACTTAAAAGCCAGGTGCCTTGCCCGAAGCACACTGGTCCTTTTTATAAGGGTTTGTCATACCATGATCATATGTTCATTCAATAAAATCATGGGACGTTTGCATATTCAAATTTTGTGATCCTTTTTGTTTCTTTCTTTACTTCATTCATTTTCAAATAGCTATGTGTTCTTACACACACCCACATAATAAATGCAGATTCACATTCACTCTGGATCCTGTTGATAACGATTCTGCTATTGCCAATCATGACTTTGAAAATCCGATCTACCAAACTAAGGACGAAAGTGAGGAAGATTGTGAAGTACCTAGGGAACTTGCAAGGCTATTAGAACAAGAAGGAAAGACTATACAGCCGCATGAAGAGCCAATTGAAGTTATCAACCTGGGCAGTGACGAAGAAAAGAAAGAAGTCAAGATAGGGGACGATTTAGAAGACAGCGTCAAGCAAAGACTGGTTCAAATGTTACAAGACTACGTTGAGATATTAGCTTGGTCCTATAAAGATATGCTTGGCCTTGACACGGATATTGTGGTCCATCGCCTGCCAACCACAGAAGGAAGCACTCCAATTAAGCAGAAACTGCGGAGAAGTAGGCCCGACATGTCTAAGAAGATCAAAGACGAGGTTGAGAAACAATTCAAAGCTGGATTTCTAAAAGTTGTAAGTTATCCTCCATGGATAGCTAACATCGTGCCTGTACCTAAAAAAGACGGGAAAGTCAGAATGTGTGTAGACTACAGAGATCTGAATCGGGCAAGTCCCAAAGATGATTTCCCTTTACCTCACATCGATGTACTGGTTGACAATACTGCACAATGCAAGGTATTTTCCTTTATGGACGGATTCTCTGGTTACAATCAAATCAAGATGGCGCCCGAAGACATGGAAAAAACAACCTTTACAACACCCTGGGGAACTTTTTGTTACAAAGTGATGCCCTTTGGTTTAAAGAATGCAGGAGCAACATATCAGCGCGCAATGGTAGCTCTGTTCCGTGATATGATTCATCAAGAAATAGAGGTTTATGTCGATGATATGATTGCAAAGTCCAACACCGAAGAAGAACATCTGGGTCATCTGCACAAGCTGTTTGACAGACTCAAGAAGTACAGGTTGCGACTGAATCCAAACAAGTGTACCTTTGGAGTAAGATCCGGTAAACTCTTAGGTTTCATCGTCAGCAGCAAGGGTATTGAAGTTGATCCTGCCAAGATCAAAGCCATTCAAGAAATGCCCATACCCCGTACCGAGAAACAAGTCAGAGGATTCTTGGGACGTCTGAACTACATCGCCAGATTTTTTGCCCATATGACTACTACTTGTGTGCCGATCTTCAAATTGTTGAATAAAAATCAAGTGGAAAGATGGAACGACAAATGCCAATTAGCCTTTGATAAGATCAAAGAATATCTTCAAAAACCACCAATTTTACTACCACCAGTGGAAGGAAGACCTCTGATAATGTACCTAACAGTATTAGAAGATTCAATGGGGTGTGTACTGGGGCAACATGACGAGTCTGGCCGAAAAGAGCATGCAATCTACTATCTTAGCAAAAAGTTTACCGATTGTGAAACAAGATACTCACTGCTCGAGAAAACTTGTTGTGCCTTGGCATGGGCAGCTCGCCGACTAAGACAGTATATGCTAAACCATACCACTTTCCTGATCTCCAAAATGGATCCTATCAAGTATGTGTTCGAAAAACCTGCTCTCTCCGGAAGAATAGCAAGATGGCAAATGATCTTAACAGAGTATGACATCCAGTATACTTCACAAAAAGCGATCAAAGGAAGTGTGGTAGCTGATCATCTGGCTCATCAAGCAGTGGATGATTATCAAGCATTAAACTTTGACTTCCCAGATGAAGACATTATGCTAGTTACTGACTACGAACAACCAGGACCAGAGGAAGGACCCGAGCCAGGATCCCGACGGACTATGGTTTTTGGTGGAGCCTCTAATGCGTTTGGCAATGGCATCGGAGCTGTGATCATTTCTCCTACAGGAGGACATACACCATTCACTGCCAGACTATGTTTCAACTGCACTAACAATATAGCCGAGTATGAAGCATGTATTCCGGGTCTCAAAGCTGCAATCGATCTAAGAATCAAGTTCCTGGAAGTCTATGGAGACTCGGCCCTTGTAATTTATCAAATTAAAGGGGAATGGGACACGAAGCACCCGAATCTAATTCCATACAAAGAATATGTGCTGAATTTGATTCCTTACTTTGAAGAAATCTTTTTTGAACATATCCCGCGAGAAGAAAATCAACTAGCTGATGCTTTAGCTACCATGTCATCCATGTTCAAAGTCAGGTGGGACAATGAGGCGCCAATGATCACCATTTACAGACAAGATGAACCAGCCTATTGCAATGAGATTAATACCGAAGGAATGGAAGAAAAACCATGGTTCTATGAAGTAAAAAGATATCTCGAAGCCCAAGAATACCCTGAAGGGGCATCCATTAACGATAGAAAGTTTCTAAGAAGATTTGCCGTCAAATTCTTTCTGAGTAATGGAATCCTGTACAAACGAAACCATGACTCGACTTTGCTTCGTTGTATGAAAAAGAAGGAAGCAGAACAGATTATGGAAGACATACACGATGGTGCCTTTGGTACTCATTCAAGTGGACATACAATGGCTAAAAAGATTCTGAGAGCAGGTTACTACTGGTCTACCATGGAGACAGACTGCCATCATCACTCCAGAACTTGTCACAAATGCCAGATATATGCCGACAAAGTACATGTACCTCCAGTCCCATTAAACGTCCTGATGGCTCCTTGGCCTTTTACAATGTGGGTAATCGATATGATTGGAGAAATCAAGCCTACTGCTTCCAACGAACATCGTTTTATCCTGGTCGTTATTGATTACTTCACCAAATGGGTAGAGGCAGCCTCGTTTGCTTCTGTCACCAAGAATGTGGTGGCCCGGTTTATCAAGCACAGTCTCATTTGTCGGTATGGCATCCCTGAAAGGATCATCACAGACAATGGCACAAATTTAAACAACAGGATGATTACTGAACTCTGCATGCAGTTCAAGATTAAACATCACAATTCGTCCCCATAGCGGCCAAAGATGAATGGTACCGTGGAAGCTGCCAACAAGAACATCAAAAAGATCATACAGAAAATGACAGTAACCTACAAAGACTGGCATGAGATGTTACCTTTTGCTCTTCATGGTTATCGCACATCAGCGCGTACTTCAACAGGGGCAACTCCATTTTCCTTAGTCTATGGTATGGAGGCAGTTCTTCCAATTGAAATTCAGATTCCTTCCCTAAGGATTATGAAAGAAGCCGATCTAGATGAAGACGATTGGATTCAGACTCGGTTGGACCAGATAAATTTGATTGATGAGAAGAGGCTTGCGGCTATTTGTCATGGTCAGTTGTACCAGAAACGTATGATCAAAGCCTTCAACAAGAAAGTCAAAAGTCAGGCATATCAAACCGGTGATTTGATTGTAAAATGCATCATCTTACCCTGGGCGACCCCAGGGGCAAGTGGACTCCCACTTATGAGGGACCATTTGTAATCAAGAAAGTATTCTCCGGCGGAGCCATGTTGCTTACCACTATGGATGGCGAGGATTTCCCACACCCTGTAAATGCGGACATAGTCAAAAAGTACTTCGCTTAAAGAAAAAGCTCGCTAAGTTGAAAACCTGATAGGGCGACTTAGGCAAAAAATGGGCGTCTCGGTGGATTGAAAACCTGAAAGGGCGATCCAGGCAAAAATTAGAGACTAAATAAATAATTATCCCGGTAGGCTGAAAACCTGAAAAGGCAACCTAGGCAAAAGTTAGGGAATAAAGTGTACGACTATGTCCCGTTTGGCTACCTACTCACCTTCAAGGTTCAACACATCAAAGGCACTAATCAGTCCAATCATTTTCTTCCAACAAGTGAGGGATGAGATACTCGAAGACAGATTGGCAATAGCAGAGTTGAAACTTGACTGGATTGTTTTCACATAGCTATTTCCCTTTATAAGTACTTTTCAAAGTTTTATGACAATTTCCTACTACTAGGATTTTCGTCTCCTTGTACTAATCCGCCTATTACGGCTCTCTTTCAAAATCAATACAGTTCATGCTCAAAATCAATGTTTTCACTTTTTGTGTTTTGAACGCGTAAACGTCCCAATGATTATTTTGAATGAACATATGCATTTGAATATGATTGATGTTTATAAGAAAAACAGGAATAGCATTCAGGTAATGTCCCAATCATCTGGACATCATCCCGAAACCAGCATCAGAAGAAAAGTTCCCCAACAAAGATACGTTTCTCAGCAGATTCCTCAATGAGATTTTTCTCTCCAACAAAATGATTCGAGAAACCTTATTCCCCAGCAGGGCTGTTCAAGATCACTATCCCCAGAAGGTGTGATCCTCCACACCAAGGTTTAATCAAATAGTGCATCAGAGGATTACACATCTTTCTCATTCCCATTCAAGGTGCATCAAAATCAAATTATTTTTCATCCTCGAGCGGTAGTCAAAGATCCCTCAACAGAGCACCTTGGTCCGTAAGGAAGTTCCCTAGCTGAGTATACTCGAACAAGATAGCAAAGATCATCAACAATCACAATGCCCTCGTTTCCAAAATAGCAAGCAGAGATTTATTTTCCCAACCAGAAGATTGATATGCTCTAAACTGCATACATCATACATCATACACATATTCATACATAGCATATAATGTTTCATGACAAACGCATACATAACATGCACGGTTCTCATTTAGATTAAGAATCTCAATATATACATTACATGCATCATGACATTACATGTCACTAACTTGGTTTTTCAGGTAGATGAATATACTCAGCAAGCTATTCTCAATCACATGCAGTACTCTCCTGGATTTTATTCAGACAAACATTCCTCTCAGATATAATCAAACCAAAGATTCATTCTGAAGAAATCTCTCTTTCCAAACCACCTATCAACTCAAAACAAGCAACGCAGATCTAAGTCGATACCTTGGACGGCTCCTTAATGATCTACCTTCAGATCTAAGCGGATACCTCAGACGGTTCCACAACGATCAAACATTCAAAGATCTAAAGCGGATACCTCAGACGGTTCCACAACGATCAACCTTCAAAGATCTAAAGCGGATACCTCAGACGGTTCCACGACGATCAACCTTCAAAGATCTAAAGCGGATACCTCGGACGGTTCCACAACGATCAAACATTCAAAATCTAAAGCGCAAAAACTTTGGACAGTTCCGTAACGATCAGCCTCCAAGATTTAAAGCGGTAACCTCGGACGGTTCCGTAACGGTCAACGCAGAGGTTTTTAAATCCTTCATCAAGATATAATCAAAGGATTCATTCTGATGAACAAACCATCAATACATTCGCCAGATGGCATCTGAAAGCCCCTCTCAGGTAATGTTTTGATCTGCCAACGACATTTCTTAGACAGCATTCAAAGCAATTTCCAACATCACTTCCGGTGGAGGTAAGTGCAAATTTTCAGGGCATCTAAATATTCAATCATCTTCTACCTTCAGATTCCAATCGGTCTCCTCAGGTTTAAGAAGATTGAATAGGGGCAACTGTTATACCCCAAAATTTTCCCGCATCTTTTTCAAAAAGAAGGCAACAGACTTCTGTCTAAAAATTGGGAGTTTCATATAATCTTGGATTTTATTTCATAAATATCCTGATTTTATGAATACTCGGTTTTTAGAATATTTCTTATACGGTATTTTGGTTCGCTGTTGAATTTATTCTTACACAAACGCCAAATACTGTTTATCACTTCACACACGCTGTTTATTTGAGATTTATTTGCAGATAAATAGTACTGACGCAATTGGTACAAAATTAAATTTTTGCAGGCGCAGAGTCCGAGGATTCAGACTGTGCTGGTAACAAGTAAATTATTATTAGTTTTTGTTTCCCACTAATTTTTGTACTATATTATTATTTTCAAAATCTCTTCCTTTCTTTTCAAATCTCTTTCTTTCAAATCAAATTCTAACTTTATTCCATACATCTCTCTTTTCAAACCCTACCATACACTTTCTTTCAAATCCTACTACCACTCAAATTTTCCTTTTTTTGTACGGTATCACTTCATTCCCCAACGTCTCTATCCTTCTTTTCACTATATAAATACCCCTCATTTTTTCCATAAATTCTCACATCAAATTTCACTCATTTCTCAAACTTCTACCTCATAATTATTTTCTCTTCTTCCCCGGAAAAAATGGCAAAGTGGATGGATACGTTTTTTCTTATGGTCATCACTGTTTTGGTGGTGATCATGTCCTTTTTCTGTCTGCATAGTCCTGAAAAATGCGGACCTGGGTTGCTTACACTCCCGTTCATCTATATGTTGTTATTTATAGCATGGGTTTTTAATCGTCATTTTTAAAGTTTGTCGTATCTTTCGCTTTCAAATAATGTACCGTTTATTTTATTTGTCGTACTGTTCATTATATTATGTATTATTTGTATTGTCAGTATTAAATGTCGTACTATCTGTCGTACTGTCGTTTAATTATTAAGATAATATTATGTGTGTTTTCTGCTAGTTAAATATTTTGCATTTCAAAATTCCAAGATTTTTGTTCTAGAAGTCTTCTGATAATCACATGATCAGCAGAGACTCAACACTGCACAAAAATCAGGTACGCTTAACTGTCTCCTACACAAACAGTCCCTAACTAGGGTTTTCGTTTTTTTCAGGAGAACAAGTTTTTTGAGACCTCAAATGGATTTCATGGACCTCCATATGTCTCAAAGTACCACCTGACAAATTTTCAAACTTCAATTCGCTCAGACGCACAGTCAGCAGCTCAAACAGTCAACAGACGACCAGTTTGACTGAAAAGTCAACAGACAGTCAAAAATGAAATTTTTTGTCAACATCCATATTTTGTCAAAAGATTCATCATTTGATCAATGGTTGATCATAATTCATCAAGAAAAGATCAGAAATAAACAAAACCCTAAGTTTCAAAATTAGGGTTTTCTCCAAAAAAGTCAACTGAACTTTGACCGGCCATAACTCTCTCCCCGTTCATTCAAAAAATTCCAACCAAAGTTTGTTTTGAAGGAAATTCAATTATCTTTCAAATGCAATTGATCCCATGGTCATTGGATTTACCATTTGGAAAATATGAGCCAGGACATTACAGGTCATTTTCAAAGTCAACAAAAAGTGGTTTTTTGTCAAAGGCCATAACATCAAGATAACTTCTCCAAATGCAAAAAAGTTTCCAAAGTAGCTTGTAGAGGACATCTTGAGATTTCTAAAAAGTACAAGAACTCCTTCATATGATCAAAATTGAGGGAGATATGCCTTGTTGAAGTTAGCTATTTTTTGGGAAAATGCATGAAACTAGCATTGATCAAAATGATTTTTTTTCCAAAAGAGGCCAAGTTTTCATGATCCAAACATGTTCCCAATAATGTTAAAGGGCTTCCACGACCAACATTGGGCCCATAACGTTTTTATTTCTTTTTTAATTTAATTTTATTACCTTTAAAATTAAATTAAAAAGAAATGGTGCAAGATCATTATCCAAAGCTTTTGTCTCTTGCTTGAGTCACCAAGGTAGCTTAACTTCTGCAATATAGAGATGGTACAGCAGGCCTAGAGCAAGAGGGTGAAGAAAATTCAAAGCCATGGCCAAAGAATTCAAAGATTTTTTATATTAAAAAATTCAAAGGTTCAATGATCATCAATGCAAGATAGCTTAGCTTTGCAGCACATTCATTGCTTATAAATGAAGTAGAACACTTCAGTAAGAGACACACGAATTCAAAATCAAATCCATGCTTGTAACACACTTGTATCATACTTGAAATTTTGCAAGAAATTTGAAATTAGAATTTTAAGTTTCAGCTCAATTCAATCCAAATTAAATACTTAAACACGATCCCTGAACATCATTGAACCTTTCCAAATCAATTTCAAGCCTTGAAGCTCACTGAATCGAGCTCAAAAGCTCACGGTTTGTCCAAACTGAAATTTACAAAAATACTATTATTCATGCATATTCAATAAGATGTAATCCCATATTTGTGTTTAGTTTTGTGCTCTGATCGTTTCTGGAGCTTTAATTTAATTTTTATGAAGGTTTGAAGCATATACCATTTTAGGGTTCTTGGAGCTCGAAATGGGATCCTTCGATTTAGGCAAAATTAGAATAAACCAGAGGCATATTCAAGTTCAGTGGATCTGGACGAGTCAAATGGACATGTCGTGAAATATTTTTGTATAGGCTTGCCCCTATTCGTTATTTTGCAGGGATGAAGGAGGTGTATTACAGCGCTTTTGGTAAAAAAAAAGCTGTTAAAAGTAGAGGCAAGAGGAAGAAGACGACGAGGTGTCATCTCCTGATTGGCTGATTCAAATTGGTTCGCGCGCGTTTTGATTTTCGTTTGCAGATGGATCACATGTGACATGAAACACGCGTTAGCATGTACCCTCGCACCATCAGTCCTTAGATCTCATTGAAGTTTCATCCAACGTGCCAGAAGCTACAGTGCACCATGGACTCTCAAAGCTTTGCCACACAGAATCATAATTTAATATATTTTCTATTTTATTTAATTCTCTTTGTGAAATTATTTAAAAATATTTTTAAAAATCAGAAAAATACACAAAAAATATTTTTAGGTTAATAAAATATTGTATTAATTTTTGACACAAAAATATTTTATTTTTCTTAATAATTAATATATTTTGTTTAATTAATCAATATATATTCATATATTTCATTTAAATTATTTCTAACCTATCAAAAAATCAGAAAAAAATATTTTATTTTATTAAATTGAGTTTATATATTATAAACTAATTTTGTACATATTTAGAATATTTTTCTCTTTAAGTTTAATTTATGTGTATAATTATTTGTATAATTATATGTTAATTAACTTAATAATTTCAAAAAAACAATTTCAAAAATCCCAAAAAAAAAAAATTAATTTTATTTTAAAATTAATTAACAAGCAATATGAACATATTTTAGACTTAATTTTTAGGTTTAAATTTTATTTCTACCTTTTTCTCATTTAATTAAATTAATCATGCATTAATTCTAATTAAAATCAATCATCAAAAATCCAAAAACATTTTCCCTTTATCTTATTGCAATTTAAATTCATAGATAAGTGTATAGGTTGTCAAATTCATGTAAATAGCGTAGTTTACATTTCTCGCACAATCGATGTAATAGCGTAGATTTATTTTCCGCATTTTACATTCCCGCACTTTAATTTCTGTACATATAAA
Organism: Vicia villosa; assembly: GCF_029867415.1. Taxonomy (NCBI): domain Eukaryota; kingdom Viridiplantae; phylum Streptophyta; class Magnoliopsida; order Fabales; family Fabaceae; genus Vicia; species Vicia villosa. Next base: position 19,450,849 of record NC_081185.1, read on the forward strand.
ACTGCGTGTATGTCGAAGATAATAACTGAAACGTTAGATCACTAATTTCAAAAGACAAAAATATCTGAAAATAAAACACAATCACACTTGCACCTCTTAGGGTAATCCCTCCGTTACTCTTTCCAAAATCAATTTGTACTGTTTCAAATACAAATTCAAATAAATCCTTTTTGTATCCAGTCAAAGAAAATTTTCTAAAAGAAAATAGGAAAGGACCTTATAAATTTAGGGTAGATCTCCTAATTGCTTGCTCAAATCAAACAAAACAACAAATTTTTCACATATCACAGTTTTTCCAAAACAAAACTTTCAAAAAAGACAACATTTTGTATATGTCCAAACAAGGATCATTACGAAGTTAAAGATCTTTTTTTAAAACATCTTTCGAAAGATAAAACACTTTGTATACATCCGCACAAGGATCATTACAAAGTTAATTCTTTACAAAAGTATTTAAAACCACATACAAGCATTTCAAAGCAAGACAAACGATTTAAACAAGTGAGCTAAGCAATTAAGAGCCCATGGATAACCATGGATACAAAGGGGTGCTAATACCTTCCCTTTGTATAACCTACCCCCGAACCCAAAATCTCTTAAAGGTCTTTTTCTGTTTCTTTTATAAACCTTTCCTTAATTGGATAAAATAAAAGTCGGTGGCGACTCTCTGATTTTCAAAAAATCAAAAATAAAAGAAGAGTCAGTTCGTATCCCACGAAAAAAACCGAGGACGACAACAGCGTTTCAGTATTTTTGCAAGAGTTGGTTATCCGCTTCTGATCAGAACTTCCATATTTATAGGCGTTTGAGAAGATGACCGTTGGGTTGCATTTAAGGGATTGTGTGAATAGTACAACGCTGCATTTAATGTTTCACACTTTTGTCAACTACCTCGAGCCATGCTTTTGCTGCTTTTACTGACTTTGCCGTTTGTAGCTTTGTCAGTCAGATATTAGACTTAATAACCTGTCATCTTGTACTTGCTTCTGATCTCAGATTTGTGAATACAACGTTTGAATATCAGAGTCAATCAGCTTGGTGCAGAGCATCTTCTTGTCTTCTGACCTTGAAGTGCTTGAGCGTGATACCGTTCAGAACATTAGTGCTTCTGCTTCTGACTTCATGTTCTTCTGATGCTTCATAGTCCATGTTCTGATTCTGCTTGACCATCTTCTGATGTCTTGCCAGAGCATGTTCTGATGTAGCCATCCAGAACCTCCTGAGTCAGTGCTTCTGAGCGCTGAATTGTGTATACTCTTTATATATTTCCTGAAATGGAAAATGCAAAGGATTAGAGTACCACATTGTCTTATACAAAATTCATATATATTGTTATCATCAAAACAAGAATATTGATCATAACAAATCTTGTTCTAACATTTGGTGACAATAAATGGCCTATTGCTGCAGAGGTCTGTGAGACCTTCGAATCTGAGTTACAAAATGAATTGCAATTTCCTACTATTTGGAAATACAACAAAATGAATTGTGTTGACTTCTGTTTACTTATATGAATTGCAGCTTCCTATTATTCGGAAATACAACAAAATGAGTATGCTTAATCTTTTTGCAAGCCTCGTGAAGGTATTATACTGTTTCTGCATATTTGCACGGTATTTGAGTTCTATTGTTTTGTTTTCTTAGCTGATTAGGTAAAGATTTTTTGGACTGTATTTTTTTTGTTGCAGCTAGCATACACTAAGAAATCACGGTACTGGCCAAAATCATGTTATCATAATACAGTTAATAAATCTAGTGATGATGAAAAAATGGATCTTATAATTACTCTCGGTACATTTCTATGTAACCTATAAGTTTTTCTAAAGAGAAAAACTTGTAGTTGTGTTGAGTTGACTTCCATTGTTTTTTGGCTTTGCCAATCAAGGTGGGACTGGATTTACCTCACGAGATGTAACACCGGAAGCTACAAAAGAGTTGATTGAAAAAGCATAATCTTATTTCTTTGATGCAACAACCTCAGTTTCAATTAATAGGAGCTACTAACAAGTCAAATGGAGAATCGACTACAAGGTTGGCATTCATTTAGTGTAGAGAATATTTCTTTAGCGATATTCCGTCTTAAATAGCTACTAACTAAAGACATGATAGTTAACAATATGCATTTAGTAGAGATAATCTTATTTATCTTTTAATGTCATCTTGACTACACCCGCTTCAGAGTCATCCACTAATGATGTTTCGGCGAGCAAGCAGGTGAATTTACGGGATGACCTTGTTAAAACTTCCGAATCCGAATCTCCAGCCTCTGGTGTTGCTTCTGAGCAACAGTTGCCTGATAACAAAGAATCCTCAAGCTCTCAGAATCTTGACAACTATGCTAATGTTGGATTGGTACGTGATACAAGTCCGACTTATGCACCGTCACAGTCACAACAGCAAGATTCTCACGATATGCCTGGCTTTTCAGTGAGTGAATATTACCTTTGAAATATGTAGCACTATGCTGTTTAATGCCATATGCTATATAGGTCTGTTTTGCATTTTATTGGTTATTTGTTCTCAGGTTTATGTTTCCAAACAGGCTTACGACCCTCCCACCAGTTACGATATTCCTTATTTTAGACACGATATTCCTTATTTTAGAACTAACATGGATGAAACTGTCCGCTCACAGGTTCTTTCACCACATCAAGAGGTATGTAATATAGTTGATATATATTAATAATGACTTAATAATTAGCGTAAAAAGCGTGGAATAAAAAAATTATTAAATAGAACGTACCGTTATATTTTTTTTATCGACGAGCAACTCAAGTTGGCACGGTGTTTATTGTTTGTCTTTTCCTCCCTACCTAATTCCTTTGATTCTCACTTCATTTTAACATACTATGGCCGATGTAGGTTTTGAACTCCCATGCTGCGAACAATGTTCCCACATCCACAGTAGCCATGGTGCAACAACAACAACATCAAGTTTCACAGATGTATCCACAAGTTCATCTCTCACATTATGCTAATCTCATGCCCTATCGTTAGTTTCTATCTCCAGTCTATGTACCGCCCATGGCTGTGCAGGGATACTCAAACAGTGCTCCCTATCCTCATCCTACGAATGGAAACTATGTATTGATGCCTGGAGGCGGTTCCCATCTTAATGCCAATAACCTTAAATATATAATTTGTTCGGCCTCTTCTTGATTTCAGGCTTTTGAGTTAGATGTTTTTGTGAATTTGTTTGGACTTCGTGTAAAATATATAATTTTGCTAGATGTTCTTTGCTTTAGTAATCTAATTAGTTATGTTAGTTGTTGTCAATTAGGGAATACATTTTTGGGTTGTATGTTGATATGCTTTTCTTGATTAATACATAATTCTCCCTTATTTTTATGTGTATGATTTTCTAGTATTTGAAATATTATTTTTAGTACAAGAAATATGAAGAAAAGTGATAACTAAAATAAGGTGTAATGTAGCAGATGAAATAGGGTGTAAATGGAATTAAATACAATATAATTTGTTCATTCATAATAGGTGTAAATTAAATTTAAAAAAGGATGTAATTAAGAACTTAATTACACCCGATTTTTATTAAAATAGGGTGTAATTAGGAACGTAATTACACCCGATTTTTATAAAAATAGGGTGTAATTAAGAACGTAATTACACCCGATTTTTATTAAAATAGGGCGTAACGTATAATATATTTACACCCGATTTTAATTAAAATAGGGTGTAAAGTATAACGTATTTACACCCGTTTTAAACGGGTGTAAATTCGTTAGACATTTCTCACCCGATGGATATACACCCGATTTTTATTAAAAATAATGGGTGTGAATTTAATAAAAAAACGGGTGTAAATTAACCTTTTTGAACTCTTGGGATAAGCATCTCAAGTGGTGTGTGAGAGATGTTATGTGTATCGTGGATATGAACAAAATGAGTATAAACAAAGATATCAATGTAAGTAAACTCAAGTATAAGAGGTTATGAATAAAATGGATGACATACCTTAAAGTCAATCGTATCATGTATGTATGAATATGATGGATGATAGATGAACATCTCATGTATGTGGGGTTAGTAAACAATGTATATACGTATAGATAAAACATAACCAAAATATATTGTACAAGGATGTAAATCAACAAGCATATATATACAAGTGCATAAACAAGGAGAGATCATAGCAACAAGTTAATATTAACATGGTATTGCATTTAAATCAAGGGAAAGATCAAAGGTCTTGAAATAAGGATTTTAATATATGCATAAACCTAATCATTTCAAAAGTGTGTGGAATCTTCTGATTAGAGGGAGATTTGCAAGTAATGTGGTGTGCAATCAGAGATTATGCATATTTGGTTCAATTTGCAACTTGGTTCATGCCTTGCAAATGACTTATAATTCAAGTAGGGAACCTTTACTTCATCTCTTTGGTTCTCCTAGCTCACAAATGCTATGGAGGAGTTCTTATACTTTTTAAAAAGCCCTAAACATCCTCTACAACGTTGGTGCTTGGAGTTTTCTCAAATTCACAAGTAATCTTGATGGAAATTAGCCTCAAAGTTGGGGAAAACATATCATTAACTTCATGGTTTCATAACTTAAAATCCTTGCATTTTTTAGGAGTTCCTCCTCAAGGACAAAGTTGTAGAATATAACTTGCTCTTCATTTTAACCTATGGAGCATGGAAAATAGTTACTAGATGAAGAAGTTATGAGCTTTCAAAGTTGATATTTAAGTTCGAAGAACTTTTAAATATAATCATTAATACATAATAACTAAAATAAAATATTTAATTAAATAAAATAAATAGATGATGAATAAAAGTTAACTTCTACAAAATTTAGAGTCTAAACATGAAAACATATGATAATAACAAACTTTTTTTCGATTAAAAACAAACTTTAAAATATAAACAATGAATAGATTTTAAGTGTTAAATTTAGAAGCATACTTGATACAAAAGTTTTTTTTTACAGTGTATGTTTGGGATCCTTCTTTCAAGTTGTGATTGGTCAACTTAATTTCAAAAATTAGTTGCCGATGAAAAAGATTTTGCAGTTTCGAGGGTTTGGATGTATTGTTTCCCTCTGTCAATAGTTGTTCTACAATTGTGTTGAGTAATTTTTGAGCATCTTGATCGAACATTGTGAATGTAGCTTCTCCTGTTTCATCTGACACTTTCAGTTGAATTTTGAACCTACATATTTTTATTTATATCATAGCCTTAAAATTTAAATAATAAAGGTAAGTGTTAAGAAATATGGTTGGGCCAAACTCATCCCTACAAAACCGGTTTTGTAAGGTTGAGTTAGGCCCAACCACATTTCTTAACTTGGTATCAAGAGCTTTGGTTTAAGATCCGGTGGGCCACCTACTATGGTTTCCGCTATTGAGCCACCCACCATTTATTTCCATACTCCAATTGTCTAGTCCTGGGTGTGAGGGGGTGTGTTAAGAGTCCCACATCGGACAATATATGGCTTGAACATGTGTTTATATGTGGGGGCAATCCTCACCTTACAAGCCGGTTATGAAGGAATGAGTTAGGTCCAACCACATTTCTTAACAGTAAGGAATGCTTTAGTTTAGTTTGTACATTGGAGTTGAGTATTCAGGTGGCTTACGACATAAGTGACACTTGTATTTTTGACCATCTTGAATTAGTTTTGTAAGATAAATATTGCATCCAATATAATTCAATCCAAATCTATAATCAATATCCTTGAATGTTGCAGCGATTGTGAAGAGTTTTTCCTGTATAAGAATAAAATTAGAATTAATATTTTGATAAAAAAGTTATGATTAGATGAAATAATTTGCATGATTTGTCCAAAAAATTAAGTTTACTTGTTGATCAGATTTCCATTTCATGCTCATTATGTTTTTCAAATTTGTTATGTTACAGACCATTCTCTTCTCGGGTGTATTGTTGACAAAATCTTGAGGTGGAAGTTCTTTGATATCATCATCTTCATTGGAGGGGCCGTACATTATGTATATGAGATATTATTTTAAATTATTTGAGTTAAATAAAGTTATTGAAATAATGCAAGGAAGAAGAGTTATATGGTGAGTCATTACATTTGTGAAAAGATTTGGAAATCTTGCACGACCAAATTAATATATATCTTTGTGGTTGAAGTATAGCTGATTGAGTAGTCATCTGTAATTAAGTGTGTGTGTGCGCGCGCGTGTGTGTGTATATATATATATATATATATATATATATATATATATATATATATATATATATATATATATATATATATATATATATATATATAAACGAAAATAATGTATTTTAGTTAAGATAAACATGACTTCGAAAATTTGTGACTGTTGTAGACGCTTATGCAATAGTTTTAGGGCCTTCTTATTCCTTGTATTTAGAAAATAACTATTGAAAATCAGCAGCTATATTTCTCCATAAAGTTACTTTAACAATTTCACCCCTAAAAATATAATGATATATACTTAATTATAAATTGTGTACACAAGATTATGCAATTAAATAAATATTATACATATAAAAGTTATTTATGGAAATATATTAAAAATTCATTTTAAATTCCAATCTGAGAATTTTTGTTGGCTTTCCATTGACATAGACTTCTTCATCAAGTTCCATAGCATGTAGTGTTCCAATGATATATGAAAAGAAATCACAAATATGTTAGTTTAATTTAATTTATTAAACTTTTTAAGGAATACTCACTAGATAGGTTTTTTTTGTCACCTAATCTTTCTGATAGTGATTGAAATGAAACAAAGTCAAAGTAATGATGTTGAAAGAGAATGTATGAATCTTGTAATTTTGTTACAGTAGTCGTTGTAAGAAAACATACATTTTTGGTTCCTTTTATTGGTTTGTAAATATCATTTGACGATGATATTTTCAAATTTTTTATGAGGTATATATTTCCTTCTTGTATAAGATTTTTGGGAAAATACCATTTTTCGTCCCTTAACTTTGACTCAGGGTCCATTATGGTCCCTTAACTTTTAAAAAGTTTAAATCAATCCCTTAAGTCTTAAAAACGGAGCACGTAGGTCCTTTCTGTCTATTTAGTGCTAGCAGACGTTTGAGTTTGCATACGTGGCAGATGACATGGATTTTCTCTGTTTTCAATTTTTTTAAATCCAAAAAACCCAAAATTTTCAAACTCAAAAAAATATCAAAGACTCATGTCATTAACACACTCATGAGATTCATCAACCTAGAAAAATCCAGAAACATGATTAAATTCAGAAACAACCCATTAACACATTCATCGTCCCAAAACATGATTCTTTTGTGAACAACAACATTAAAATCTCATCATCTTCTACATCAACTAAAATTGAAACCAACAACAACAACTGAAACTCAAATCAATAATAATAACAACTGAAATTGAAACTAAAATTGAAATCAACAACAAAAACTGAAATTGAAATCAACAATAAATGAAACCGAAACTGTCTTATACATCTCCCAGCATACTTGACATCTAGGATGTTTCTGTTCATAACTTTTCCATTTTGTTCTTTTTCTTTCTCAAATGCTAGATCAGGTTTTCTTTTTGCAACTAAGAAAGAGAGGCACAAGTTTTTTTTGTTTAGAGAGAATATTCCTCTTTTTGTCGTTAAAAAAATGAAGGAAAAGGAAGCTGCTTTTACTATTTCATGGTTTCAGTGGTTCTTGTAGTATCAAAGTTTCTACAGTTTTCACTATTTCACGTTTGTACCTTGGAATAAAGCAATTTTTTCACTGAATTTCCATTTAGGGGTGAAATTACGGTTTTCTTTTTCATCAAGATCTCGAGGATTGTCAATGAATCAACACCGTTGATCTCTCTTGTTCTCATCAACTCATAGCAGTTGAATAATTCAAGAAACGAATTGAAGATGTAAACATCTCTCGCCACCGTGTGAACAGGAAAGAATCCGCCAAGTCGGAGAGTCGGGGTAGCGGTGATGACAATTGAGCTTCAAAGGAAGAAAAATATGAGAGTTGCTTAAGTGTTTCATGGTTAGGCTGAAGGGTATGGAGGGAGATTTATGGTGGTATGTGAAGGGAGTTGCAGGTCGGTTTTGTCATCATGGAAGAAGGTTTTTAGTCGGTCTCACAAAGGAGAAGAGAAGATACACAAAGAAGAACATGTAAATGCTAGGTGTATTCCACTTCCTATTGTTCATAAAAGTTAAATATACACTATGCCAAAAAAGGGAAAAGAAGGCGCTTTTTTTTTTCCTTTAACAGCGCTTAAAAGTGCTTCCTATGGTGGCGCGGTTGTAGATATAGACAGTGCTTTTTTTTTTACGCAAAAGCGCTGCCTTATATATATACTTTAGGCAGCGCTTTTCCTTGAAAAGCACTTTCTAAAGTAGGTTTGTAGCAGCGCTTTTTCTTGGAAAAGTGCTTTCTAAAGTAGGTCTTTAGCAGCTTTGTCTAGCCTTTTATGCTTTCTGTTGGCATCTTTAGGAAGCGCTTTTCAGGAAAAAGCGCTTTCTGTTGTGTACTATAGGCAGCGATTTTCCTAAAAAGCGCTTTCTTTGCTTCACGTAAAAATGACATTTTAAGCGTTTTTTTATGTAAAAGCGCTGCCTATTATTTCTTTTTTAGAAAGCATATTTTTGGGAATAATCCCATAAACCTGTAATTCAAGCCTTACATTTCAACGAGCCTTTATTTTAATAAAGAAGCCGTTATATACAAAAAAAGGCATTATATACCATTATAATACCATTATAATCCAAAACATATACACCATTATAATTCAATTCACATGTTTGCAACAAAATCAAAATCAACCCTAACAATAACAAAGTCATCCCTAACAATAACTAAATCATCCCTAACAAAATCAGCCCTAACAATAACTAAATCAGCCCTAACAAAATCAGTCCGAAATCGCCAAAATCTGACGGGCGGACGGTCCTCGTCCTGCAAGGTATAGCGGTGTTCGCGTTGCGGTTTGGGCGGCTTTGACGGAAAAAATCGCGCGGTTTGGTTTGGTTCGGTTGGCTTTTAAAAAAAATCCGAACCAAACCAAACCAAACTAATGTGGATTGGTTCGGTTCGGTTGGTTCGGTTTTTTACAAATATTTTATTGAGCCATACATACACATATAGATGATAACATAATTTTGTATTTAGACATTCATACACTATCAAATAATAACAAAACTTGTAACACTCCATATTTCATAATTTAATTTTAAATTTTATTTAATTGAATTATGGAGAATTATTTGGAATTATTGGGAATTATTGAGAGCTATGGAGAAATTAAGCAAATGGGCTTAAGTCGTGATTAGTAAAGAGGGGGGTGTATTGGTAGGCCCTATTACTAATTAAAATAGTTTTATTTTATTTTCCACAAAATAGAGGAATTGTGGGAAAGAGGAATCGAACTAAGGAGAAGAGAAAAGCTTGAACGTGGAAAGGGAAGAGGAGCGGAGAAGTGCGACAAGAGGAAGAGCGAAGAATCAACCTTCAGGTAAGGGGGGACTCTTCCGTTTATCATCTATTATGGGGTTATAGGTAGTATGATAGAATTGATCATGTTAATCGTACCAATTGAGTTATGCTTAGGTTGTAGAAATGTTAGGTTTTGGGAGAATTGATTGGTAATGATTGTGTTGATCATGTATGGTGTTAATTAGATGATTTAAATGTATTATAATGTGTTATAATATGTGTTTGTTTCACTGTATTCGAAATCTGATTGGAATGGGATTGGTTTGGTAATGACTTGGTGAAGGAAGGGCAAAATCACAGGCTGTTTTCTGCGATTCGGAGTTCTGGAAATCTCCAGTTCGCGCCGCGTCCAGGAGTTGGCGCCGCGAACTGCTTGGCAGAAAGCCAGGAAGTTTGGTTGTGTTCAGTACGCGCCGCGAACCTTCGTTTGCGCAGCGAAGGCGTAGTTCCTATTCGTTCCGCGCCGCGAACCTTCGTTTGCGCCGCGAAGGCATAGTTCCTATACGTTCCGCGCCGCGAACTGTGTGTGGCGCCGCGTGCTGTTGGCTGTTGGCGACAGGCCGTTTTTGAAAAGTTTAAAGAGGTGTAACTTTTAAACCGTAAGCCGGATTTTGGAGCCGTTTCGAGTATAGTGAAGCTAATAAAATAATTTATATAATAAAATGGTGTTTTGAGTTGTGACTCGAATTATTTTAAAACACTCGATTTTATTTGGTTATGGTGGTTTATGCTTATAGGTACACTAATGAATGTTTTACCTGTATGATGTTGTGGTTGTAACCGGTGTTTGTTATACATGTATTGTTGGTATAAAATATGTGTTTTACTATGGTTGAGGAATAGCATGATTGTGTGTGGCTATTTATTATGGTAATTGATGATTATGACATTTGGTCGATTTATGTGGGTGATGAGCATGTTATGGTTGATGCATGCATTCATAATCATTATGTGGCTGGTCCTTGACGATGGTGGATCAGTGGTAGCTAATTCCCATTGTGTGGAATTAGTGAGTGGGTGTTACCGTATCCTTGACGATGGTGGGTCGGTGATTTGGGTTATCCCAGATTTTGGTACCACATGCATGTAGTTGCATTGCATTAGGCTGTTTGTGCTATTATAACATGAATGGAAGATTGTCCAATGTTATAATATGTGTTGATTGGTTGTTTGCTTACTGATTGTATGGTTTGAATCTGATCGTAACTGTGATTGGGTGAATGGCATGTGAAATGATATTTTATTATCTATATCTTATAACATTAGTTAAATGTGAATGAGACTCACCCTTACTGTTGTTATTTTTCAGATTGAGGAGTAGCTCTTGTACTTGGTGAGGATTAGCTCGTCAAGTAGTTCATTAGAGTCAGTTGGGTTTGTGTCATGCTCTGATCGTGTAACACTGGGGACGTTGTTTAGAGTTATTTGTTGAACTCTTTTTATTTCAGTATTTTATTATGGTGGTGTTTTAAGTCTATGACCTTGGATGTTGCATTGTTCAGATGTTAAATATATTTCCGCTGTGTTAACATGACGATCTAAATGATATTTGGGTTTAACGTTCTCTTTTATGGCATGACATGAGTATTATTTTGATTATATGGAAGTTGTAATGCCCTTTTCATGTTTACTCTGACTATTGTTTAAATAATTATGCAGGGTATTAGAAGGGTGTTACAATAGTGGTATCAGAGCATAGTCGGTCGTTTGAGTCAGAGTCTTAGTGTCGGTTAATCCCTCGTATGCGATTAGTGTAATATTGACACTGTCGATACTTTTTGTTCTAATAAATATTGTTTTATACTTAGCAGAACAATGACCAGAAGAGGAGGAAGGAACGACAACGCGATTGCTGAGGCTCTGGGTATGATTGCTGGTGTGTTGGGAGGGAATGCCAATGGGGCTGGATTTGGTGCTGACAGGCAGCTGAACAGTTTTCAGAGGAACAACCCTCCGTTGTTCAAAGGCACTCACGATCCCGAAGGCGCTCAGAAGTGGCTAAAGGAAATTGAGAGGATCTTTCGGGTGATTGATTGTGACAAAAATCTGAAGGTGAGATATGGTACTCACATGCTGTTTGGAGAAGCCGATGATTGGTGGATGGCTAGTAGGGACGAACTGCAAGCTGCAGGTGTTGCAATTACTTGGGATGTGTTCAAGAGAGAGTTCTTGCGGAGGTACTTTCCTGAGGATGTTAGAGGCAGGAAGGAGGTTGAATTTCTAGAGTTGACGCAAGGTAACATGACTGTGCCAGAGTATGCGTCCAAGTTTGTTGAGTTGGCAAAGTATTATGTCCACTACAACAATGATGAGGCTAGCGAGTTCTCGAAGTGTGTTAAGTTTGAGAATGGTCTTCGTGACGAGATTAAACAGGGTATCAAATATCAGCAGATTCGCAGGTTTGTTGATTTGGTTGACTGCAGCCGAGTCTTTGAAGAGCACAATCTTAAGCTGAAGTCGTCGCACTCTCGCAAGTTAGTCGACAGGAAAGGGAAGAATCATATGGATCGTGGTAAGCCATATGGTAGAGGTAACCAGAAAGCTGGAGGTTGGAAGAAGCCTAGTGGGGGAGACTCTAGTGCCCCTATCAAGTGCTTTAAGTGTGGAGAACCTGGACATCGCATTCACGAGTGCAAAAGTGAAGAAAAGAAGTGCTATAGGTGTAGAAAGGCAGGTCACATTGCTATTGAGTGCAAAGGGAACACTGTTACTTGTTTCAACTGGGGAGAAGAGGGCCATATTAGTCCTAAGTGTCCTAAGCCGAGGAAGAATCAAGCTGGTGGTAAGGTGTTCGCCTTATCTGGTTCCGAGACTACTCTAGAAGATCGGTTAATTAAAGGTACGTGTTTTATTCATGGCACTCCTTTAATTGCAATTATAGATACTGGGGAAACTCACTCGTTTATTTCATTGGATTGTGCTAAACGACTGAACTTGGAAATATCTGATATTAATGGAAGTATGATCATTGACACTCCTGCGTCGGGTTCAGTGACTACTTCGTTTGCTTGTTTGAACTGTCCAATTGATATTTTTGGTATAGAATTCGGAATGGATTTAGTGTGCCTTCTGTTGGAGGAACTCGATGTTATTTTGGGAATGAATTGGTTACAATTCAATCGGGTTCATATCAATTGTTTCTCGAAGACGGTTATTTTTCCTAAAGATGAAAGTGTAGAAGGTTTGGCGATGACCGCTAGGCAGATAAAAGAATCAGTTAAGGATGGGGCTGCCGTGTTTATGTTGATTGCATCCATTGAAGTGAAAGGGAAGGTAGTGAGAAGTGAATTACCGGTAGTATGCGACTTTCCCGAAGTCTTTCCAGAAGATGTTAGAGAGTTTCCACCTGAGAGAGAAGTGGAATTTGCTATTGAGTTAATTCCTGGGACTAATCCTGTGTCGATGGCACCGTATCGTATGTCGGCATCTGAATTGACTGAATTGAAGAGTCAATTGGAAGAGTTACTTGAGAAGGAATTTATTCGTCCTAGTGTTTCACCGTGGGGTGCACCGGTATTACTAGTAAAGAAGAAAGAAGGCTCAATGAGGTTATGTGTGGATTATAGACAGTTGAATAAAGTTACTATCAAAAATCGGTATCCGTTGCCGAGGATCGATGATCTAATGGATCAACTAGTTGGGGCGTGCGTGTTCAGTAAGATTGACTTGAGGTCGGGATATCATCAGATTCGTGTGAAGACTGACGATATTCAGAAGACTGCATTTAGAACGAGGTATGGTCATTACGAATACACTGTGATGCCGTTTGGAGTTACGAATGCACCTGGTGTTTTTATGGAATATATGAATAGGATTTTTCATCCCTATCTCGACCAGTTTGTAGTAGTATTTATCGATGATATTTTAATATATTCTAAGAATGAAGAAGAGCATGCAGATCATCTTAGAGTGGTATTGGAACTATTGAAGGAAAAGAAACTTTATGCGAAACTGTCAAAGTGTGAGTTCTGGTTAAATGAAGTAAGCTTTCTTGGGCATGTAATTTCTAAGGATGGTATTGCCGTTGACCCAACGAAAGTAGAAGCAGTGTCTTAGTGGGAAGCTCCGAAGTCAGTTTCCGAAATCCGTAGTTTCCTTGGTCTAACGGGTTACTATAGAAAGTTCATTGAAGGTTTTTCAAAGTAAGCGTTGCCGTTAACTAAGTTGACTAGGAAGGGTCAAGCGTTCATCTGGGATTCGAAATGTGAAGAAGGATTCCAAGAGCTGAAGAGGATGCTGACTAATGCGCTGATCTTGATTTTGCCGAACCCGGCGTAAACTTTTGTTGTGTATTGTGATGCTTCATTGATGGGACTAGGAGGTGTGCTAATGCAGAATCAACAGGTAGTCACTTATGCGTTGAGACAACTCAAAGTGCATGAGAAGAATTATCCGACTCACGACTTAGAGTTGGCAGCAGTTGTATTTGTGTTGAAGCTGTGGAGGCATTATCTATATGGTTCAAGGTTTGAAGTATTTAGTGATCACAAGAGTCTGAAGTATCTCTTTGATCAAAAAGAGCTAAATATGAGACAAAGAAGATGGTTAGAATTTCTCAAGGATTATGATTTTGAACTAAATTATCATCAGGGTAAAGCAAATGTGGTTGCCGATGCATTGAGTAGGAAGTTCCTGCATATGTCTATGCTTATGGTGAGAGAATTGGATTTAATTGAGCAATTCAGAGATTTGAGTTCAGTATGTGAAGACACTTCTACTAGTGTTAAATTGGGTATGCTGAGGCTAACTAGTGGTATTCTTGAGGAAATTCAAGAGGGTCAGAAGACTGATGTAGAGTTGGTTGATAAGTTGACTCTGATTAACCAAGATAAAGGAGGTGAATTCAGAATCGACGAGAATGGTATAATGAGGTTTGGTAATCGTGTCTGTGTTCCTGATGTTGCCGAATTGAGAAGAAGCATTCTTGAGGAGGGACATCGTAGCAGATTGAGTATTCATCCTGGTGCTACCAAGATGTATCATGACTTAAAGAAGCTGTTCTGGTGGCCTGGAATGAAAAAGGAAATAGCTGAATTTGTTTATGCTTGTTTGACTTGCCAGAAGTCGAAGATTGAACATCAGAAGCCGTATGGAGCTATGCAACCGTTATTTATTCCGGAATGGAAGTGGGTAGTATATCTATGGATTTTGTTTCTGGTTTGCCGAGGACGGTGAAGAATTGTGAAGCTATTTGGGTTATTGTGGACAGGTTGATGAAGTCTGCTCACTTTATACCAATGAGAATGGATTACCCGATGGAGAAGCTGGCTCAATTGTATATAGAGAAGATAGTGAGTTTACATGGTATTCCTTTGAGTATCGTGTCAGATAGAGATCCAAGGTTTACATCCAGATTCTGGGAAGGTTTGCAGAAGGCTTTGGGTACTAAGCTGAGATTGAGTTCTGCTTATCATCCGCAGACTGATGGTCAGACTGAGAGGACAATTCAGTCATTGGAAGATTTGTTACGTGCTTGTGTATTGGAAAAAGGTGGTGCATGGGATCGTTATTTGCTGTTGATTGAATTTACCTACAACAATAGTTTTCATTCGAGCATTGGTATGGCTCCATTTGAAGCTTTGTATGGTAGAAGATGTAGAACACCTTTGTGTTGGTATGAATCGGGTGAGAGTACGGTGATTGGACCATAAATTGTACAAGAGACCACGGAGAAGATTAAATTGATTCAAGAGAAAATGAAGGCTTCTCAGAGTCGCCAGAAAAGCTACCATGATAAAAGACGAAGGACACTTGAATTTCAAGAAGGAGATCATGTGTTCTTGAGGGTGACTCCTACAACAGGTGTTGGTAGAGCACTGAAATCAAGGAAGTTGACTCCGCGTTTCATTGGTCCGTATCAGATTACAGAAAGGATTGGAGAGGTAGTTTATCGTATTGCGTTGCCACCAATGCTTGCGAATTTGCATGATGTATTCCACGTGTTGCAGTTGAGGAAATACATTGCGGATCCATCTCATGTAATCCAGGTAGATGATGTACAGGTGAAGGATAACATGATAGTTGAAGCTTTGCCTATGAGGATTGAAGATCGAGAGCTGAAACAATTGCGTGGCAAAGAGATAGCACTGGTCAAAGTAGCTTGGGGAGGACCAGCAGGTGGGAATGTGACTTGGGAACTGGAAAGTCGAATGAAGGATTCATATCCAGAGTTATTTGCCTAAGGTATGTTTTCGAGGACGAAAACTCTTTTAGTGGGGGAGAGTTGTAACACTCCATATTTCATAATTTAATTTTAAATTTTATTTAATTGAATTATGGAGAATTATTTGGAATTATTTGGAATTATTGAGAGCTATGGAGAAATTAAACAAATGGGCTTAAGTCGTGATTAGTAAAGAGGGGGGGTGTATTGGTAGGCCCTATTACTAATTAAAATAGTTTTATTTTATTTTCCACAAAATAGAGGAATTGTGGGAAAGAGGAATAGAACTAAGGAGAAGAGAAAAGCTTGAACGTGGAAAGAGAAGAGGAGCGGAGAAGTGCGACAAGAGGAAGAGCAAAGAATCAACCTTCAGGTAAGGAGGGACTCTTCCGTTTATCTTCTATTATGGGGTTATAGGTAGTATGATAGAATTGATCATGTTAATCGTACCAATTGAGTTATGCTTAGGTTGTAGAAATGTTAGGTTTTGGGAGAATTAATTGGTAATGATTGTGTTGATCATGTATGGTGTTAATTAGATGATTTAAATGTATTATAATGTGTTATAATATGTGTTTGTTTCACTGTATGCGAAATCTGATTGGAATGGGATTGGTTTGGTAATGACTTGGTGAAGGAAGGGTAAAATCGCAGGCTGTTTTCTGCGATTCGGAGTTCTGGAAATCGCCAGTTCGCGCCGCGTCCAGGAGTTTGCGCCGCGAACTGCTTGGCAGAAAGCCAGGAAGTTTGGTTGTGTTCAGTACGCGCCGCGAACCTTCGTTTGCGCAGCGAAGGCGTAGTTCCTATTCGTTCCGCGCCGCGAACTGTGTGTGGCGCCGCGTGCTGTTGGCTGTTGGCGACAGGCCATTTTTGAAAAGTTTAAAGAGGTGTAACTTTTAAACCGTAAGCCGGATTTTGGAGCCGTTTCGAGTATAGTGAAGCTAATAAAATAATTTATATACTAAAATGGTGTTTTGAGTTGTGACTCGAATTATTTAAAACACTCGATTTTATTTGGTTGTGGTGGTTTATGCTTATAGGTACACTAATGAATGTTTTACCTGTATGATGTTGTGGTTGTAACCGGTGTTTGTTATACATGTATTGTTGGTATAAAATATGTGTTTTACTATGGTTGAGGAATAGCATGATTGTGTGTGGCTATTTATTATGGTAATTGATGATTATGACATTTGGTCGATTTATGTGGGTGATGAGCATGTTATGGTTGATGCATGCATTCATAATCATTATGTGGCTGGTCCTTGACGATGGTGGATCAGTGGTAGCTAATTCCCATTGTGTGGAATTAGTGAGTGGGTGTTACCGTATCCTTGACGATGGTGGGTCGGTGATTTGGGTTATCCCAGATTTTGGTACCACATGCATGTAGTTGCATTGCATTAGGCTGTTTGTGCTATTATAACATGAATGGAAGATTGTCCAATGTTATAATATGTGTTGATTGGTTGTTTGCTTACTGATTGTATGGTTTGAATCTGATCGTAACTGTGATTGGGTGAATGGCATGTGAAATGATATTTTATTATCTATATCTTATAACATTAGTTAAATGTGAATGAGACTCACCCTTACTGTTGTTATTTTTCAGATTGAGGAGTAGCTCTTGTACTTGGTGAGGATTAGCTCGTCAAGTAGTTCATTAGAGTCAGTTGGGTCTGTGTCATGCTCTAGTCGTGTAACACTGGGGACGTTGTTTAGAGTTATTTGTTGAACTCTTTTTATTTCAGTATTTTATTATGGTGGTGTTTTAAGTCTATGACTTTGGATGTTGCATTGTTCAGATGTTAAATATATTTCTGCTGTGTTAACATGACGATCTGAATGATATTTGGGTTTAACGTTCTCTTTTATGGCATGACATGAGTATTATTTTGATTATATGGAAGTTGTAATGCTCTTTTCATGTTTACTCTGATTACTGTTTAAATAATTATGCGGGGTATTAGAAGGGTGTTACAAAACTCATCATATTTTGACAACAATTTTTCATTTAATATGTAAAAATTAAATTAGACAAAAGTGGAATATTAAACATAAAATAATATCATAAAATAATATAAAAATTATTATAATGAAACAAAAAAATAGAAGAGAAGAGAGATTAGTGAAGGTAAAAAAAAGAGTTGAGAGATTAGAGAAGATGTGCGATAAAAACAAAACTGAAATACAAAATATTTACATAAAAATGAGAAGGTGAAAAAGAAAGAATATAAGAGATAGAGATTATAGAATAATTTCTTTCATAAACCTCATAACAAAGTATCAGCAATCTATACCGTTAAGTTGACGAGCACACTACATAGAAAAATAAATAAGAATGTATAGTTGTCTTGTTTTATCAAGTAGCATCACTATTATAAGTAAAATTGTGAAAATTAATGTACCTCCACTTTGATCTATGTAATGTTGCTTGATCTAGACCATGATACTCGAGCTTTTCTTTGAGAGGGGAATACTTGTATTGATCTAACAAAATAAAAACATATCTTTAGAATAATCTCACATAAATAATTAAATATACAAACACACACGAATATTTAGAACAATCTCACTTACATATCAATCATTAACTTTATATCTGGATAATTTGTCCAATCACCATCTACCGAATTCAAATAATACACCACTTCTTTGAAAGGATCAATAGCAACCAACAACCAGTGACGTCTATAAATTAAAACAAAATTTTAGATGTAAATTTTCAACACAAAAGATACAAAGATTAGAATGAACTTAGAATGAAGTACTAACCCTACAGGAATAGTATTATACGGTAAAAGATACAAGCTTTATATACTGCTGGCCATGAATCTCTCAACTAAGTGATATCTTACTGAATCTGGATCCTTAACAATTGACGCCCCGTTGACAGGGGATGAAGACATGAAATGGAATCTGTTTGACAATTGATTCCCGCACATCAATTTTTCATACAAGAACCTTAAATAAAAACATAATAAATATTAGACTATTTTCATTGAAATGTGTAAATAAATTGTTCATCTAATTAAATAATACATTGATCGCATTACTGGATGTATGAGTGTACAACACCGATGCATAATTCTGTATGCTGAAAAATTTGTTTTGCAATTGTTTCGGAGAAAGAAAAACCAAAGATACCTTCCTCCATATCCAATTGACGAATATCACCATACATCAACTTGGATGTTCCCACAAGTGTTTCAAGACACATCCAGAATCGAGGTACAAAAGTTTTTCTTGCCACGATTCTTGGAAGATCCCTTTTCTTGTTGGGTACGCTACAAATTTTCTGGCTCACTTGTTATGACTCTTGAGCAGGTACCTAAAAATCATATAACTTAGGTAAATTATAAAATCATTCAGTTTTTGAATTCAGATCATATAATTAACACTTTAAATGTACCTATTTTTGTGATGCAACAGACTCGCTGTGCCGCAAAATCCCTTTATCCTTAGATGCATGTTTTGTAGGAGTCTAAAATTAACATGTAATAGAAATGTACGTAATGGTTCAGATTTGAAATTTGAATACTAAAAGATTCATAATGGATTTCAACATACCTCATCACCTATGAAAATGAGGTCCGACGACCATGCAAAAAATGATCCCATTGCATCTCTCAGCAATGTTGTCTCTGAAGCAATGTCAGGAAGTGATGTTTCGTCACTTTTTGTCTCCTCTAATTACGCATTGACACAAATAATGAGATCATCAATTATAACACATAGAGACAATTAATAAGATTGTAGCATTTATATATACTTACAATTTTTTGTTGTAAGCGTGCATATCTCAAATGCCCTTTTTTGTATGGATATGTGGGTCTTGATGCTCTCTGGCGATTTGTGTCACTCACTTTCTTGAAATTAACGTCTATTCGTTTGCCTACAAAATCATCCTGTTCTTCAGGTGTAATGAAGTTCCCATACTTCAGTTGACGTTCCGCTTTAACAAAATTTCCTTGCTCATCCTTAAGAAACTTGTTTGTTAAAAAAGATCTCCACCCTCTGTGTCTTTTTTCGGCCAATTGAAGACAATAATTTTTTCGGTTATCTTCAATGTTAAAATACCTCTACAAAAAAACATATGCATAGAGTGTGTTAGTATAAGTAATTTAAACACATTATCGTCAACAAAAAGCAAATAACAACAATCATATATGGTACCTTTATGTCAGTCCAAATTTTCTCTTTACCGGAATCCGACTCTTCTTTAGTCCATCTATCAGAGGTAATTGGAATGTGCATACGAACAAGTATACCAATGTAGCTTGTCAACTTTGCACCATTAGGCTCAATTTGTTGCTGATCATCATTCCAATTTACATCATATTTTACTCCTCTATCTCTATCACGAATGATTCCCTTCATAATAGTTATGCCTCGTGTAATTTCTATCTACGAAGTCAGATCTGGAGCATTTGTATCTTGTGAGTTTTCTTGATTACTAGCCATTTGACCTGTAATAAAGAAAAAAATAAAAATGAAATGAAAAATATAAAAATCCATAATATATATATTGAATATATATATAATTACATATATTTAAATTTTATTGAATGATATAGAAAATTAAAAAAAAAAAAAAAACACAAGATATTTGCTTTAGCTATTACTATTATTACACCAAAACTTAAGCCACTAGCTATCAGCAGATACAATACAACTTAGCTCTATTGGAGAATGCAACATCTATGAATCCAAAACAACAAAAAAAACCAAGCTTATGATAAACTGTATCAACATAAAAAAAACTTATAATAAAACGTATCAACATCAACATAGAAAACAAAACACACCATTGGAACACATAATAACTACCTTTTTGAAGATGAAAAATCCCTTGAAAGGGAGAGCAACAATGTCTCCAATGTTGCTAATTTCAGCACTAGGAGTCTCTCAATGCTATAAATACACTATGTAATCAATTAGAAGAAAACAAACATATCTCAAATATGTCTGCTTATCTTATTACACAGAACACTAGGGATTACACCTCAATATGCAACTTTTGCATACAATAGAAGCTTATTACCAATTGATACATCAAAATTGGTCAACCAAAATATACAAAAAGAAACAACAAACACAAAGGGGGAAAGGGAAATAGTTAGTTAGTTAGTTACAAATAATTACAAATGGAAAAAAGAAGAAAAAGAAAAATAGTTAGTTACATTTAGGAGTGAGTAACAAAGCAATACAATTACAAACAATACCCATAAAAGTATTAAGCTGACGAACAAAAGTAGAAATTGTTATGCTTGAAATGTCTAGGTAAAATAATTCTAGCAAACTCCAAAGGGTCCCACACAACGAAGCTACCACCATTAGAACTCCATGATATAATCGGATTCAAACAAACACAAACAACACACCAAGCAACTGTTTTCAAACATAAATTAACAAGAGTAACAAGAGAAACACAAATTTGAAGTATAAAACATTTCCTTTCAAACTTACCAAGGTTGATAATGGCGAGTGAGAGGTGGTGGAAGTCCCAAGGTTGACGGTGGTTCTGCGAACACCAACACGGACGAGATGAAAGGCGACGAGATTGAGAACGGCGGTGTTGATTGAATTGAGAACGGCGGTGACCGGTGGTGAACGGGTTGTGAGGAAAACGGAAGAAGATGAAGGTCGCGTAAGAACTGTTGAGCAACTAAAATCGTGTTTTGTTATTTTAGGGCTTAAGAATTTTAATTATAAAATTTAGAAAAGGCAGCGCATTTGAAAAGCGCTTTCTTAATGTTAGATTTAGCGGCCCTTTTTCCTTAGAAAGCACTTTCTTTTCATATGACTTTAGCATCACTTTTTAAAAGCGCTTTCTAAGATTAACATTTAGCAGCGCTTTGTAAAAGCGCTTTCTAAGGTGCTTTCTTAAGACGGCCTTTAGCAACGCTTTTTTAAAGCGCTTTCTTAAGATGGCCATTAGCAGCGCTTTTATTTAGGGATTTTTTTTTTACAACTTGTAGCAACGCTTTGTGATAAAAGCGCTGTCTTTTTAGTGCTGCCAAAAGCGAATTTTGCCGTAGTGATATAACATGTTAATGCCATGTAACACATCAACCATGCCACATATACACTCATTATGAACCCTCACTAATGGAGACAGACGGAAGAACAAATATGCTCCGTTTTTAAGACTTAAGGGATTGATTTGAACTTTTAAAAAATTAAGGGACCATAATGGACCCCGAGACAAAGTTAAGGGATGAAAAATGATATTTTCCCAAGATTTTTAAAAGTGGGTATGAGCTCATGTCTCATTGTCGCATGCATTGGTGTTTCCTGTGCAAATGACACGACAATAGTTTAATATTTAAAATAATAATTATTTTTTACAAAATTAAAGTATTCTAGATTTTAAGAATCATTATACTATAAAAATAGGATATATATATATATATATATATATATATATATATATATATATATATATATATATATATATATATATATATATATATATAATAAAATAATATGTCTATTATAAATAAAAATATTAGATAAAAAAATTATAATATATACCTTTTCATCTAGCATTACCATTTCTAAAATTATAAGATCCTTTTTATTTTGTGTGGTATAGACAATACTCAAACTAAGTATTTGCACTTTGACACACCAATCATCACGATGATCGTTAAGCTCTTGATAGTAATTGTAATTCAAATCAATGTGTTTTTAATTTAGTATACTCAAATGTTAATTTGTAATTGTATTTATAGATAAAGGTAATAATATTGATTATGATTGGGAAAAAAAATTTTAAATAACCAGGTTTAATAAAAAAATTACCAAAAAAACCATATTTTCGGGGTATTTACCAAATTGTCTAGGTTTGCTAGTGGATGCGACATTCAAAATGGCGTATAAGTTGTAAGTTTAGGTGTATACGCCAATCCATTTGGCTAACACCAAAATTAGGGGTGTTTGCGCCAAATGGAATGGCGCATTAGGGTTGCATTTTTGCCCTAATAGCCAAACCAAATGGTGCCTTAGTGTTAGGCCGTTTTTTTATTATTTTTTTTTCAATTTTTTTTATTAGTTAAGTTTTTATATATATATATATATATATATATATATATATATATATATATATATATATATATATATATATATATATATATTAATTTTCAAATTATTTTTTGAGTTTTGATAATTTAGTGCACAAAATGTAAATTTGCATTTGATAATCGAAAACGAAACATTGACACAATTGCCCAAAGAAAATGATACATCGACACAATTGACTAAAGAAACCGATACATCCACACAATTATTTAAAGAAAACACAACAAAATGCTCAATGGCGTCCATCACCAAGATATCCATCTATTCCGCACGAAGGTCTGTTTATCACCCGTTTACCGCGATCGTTCATGCCGCCGCGAAGATTAGCACCACCCCTTTCCCTACCCCTACCCCTACCCCTTCGTGCTTCTTGCTGGATCTGTGTAACCGGGGCTGAAAGTGGGTTGTTCTGTTGGTCGCTATCTATGAATTCATCCACGCCACCATAATTTTCCGAAAATCGACTGTTGTAGATTCGGTTACCCAAGCCCTCATAAGCGTTAAATTGTGGTTGCGGAGTGGACAGGGGAACGATTTCCGGTTGGTAGCACCCAGCAACACTAGAACTACCTTGATTAAAGCCGAATTGGTTAGACGGTGTTGCATAGCCGAAAGGGGTGCCACGGTGAGAGGATTCTTCATGAGGACCATCGTCGGGACTTAGATGTAGGCTTGACGAACCGGGCGTAAGGTTTTGGCTGAAGGATCTTGAGGACCCTGCAAATGAAGCAAATCCAAATGGTTGTGATTGGGTCCGATATTGGGCAGCGGAATGATGTTGGTCTTCAACTTCTGGAAAAAGCTGAGACTGTGATTGGAACTGATTTTGTTGTCGGTAGTTCCGGGAAGAACGGGATGGAGTATTGAACAGATTTTGTTGTTGGTAGGTGTACGGATCTTGTTCTGGTTCTCCTAATTGTTGTTGCTGCTGCATTTGTCGTTGTTGTAGTTGTTGTTGTTGTCGTTGTTGTTGTTGTTGCTATTGTCGTTGTTGTTGTTGTTCTTCTTCTTCTTCTTCAGGTTGTTGTTGGGGTAGGATGTAGTTGTGTACACGGGGGTCGATTAAGTAGAACGGTGCTGCAATAAACAAGTTGGGGGTTGTATTTGCACGATACCAACTCAGGTACTCGGCGGACGGTTTCATCTCACGATCACTGACGGGGAAGTTGAGGACATATTGGCGACGGTTCTTCCACATTTGGCGCCATTCGGCTGCGAAATCCTTCCAGTTTTGGTGAGTCCATTGATGGTTGACTTGTTTGAGGTGCCACTGTCCCAAGTCAACTGGAGGGTCAGGTATACCCTGACGCATTCCGAACTGCAGCATCACCCGGTCACTATGATGCATTTCGATTATGTTGTACCGGATCAGGCAACATCTTCACTACAACACGCGTGGGCTTTAAAAGCGCTTATTTTGGGCTTTAAAAGCGCTTAAAAGTGCTGTGAAAGCCAGCGCTGGCGTAGGTAACAAAAGCGCTTCTAAAAGCGCTCTGGTAGACCCCCCCTATAAGAGCGCTTTTCTGGAAAAAGCGCTCTGGTAGACCCCCCTATAAGAGCGCTTTTCTGGAAAAAGCGCTCTGGTAGCCCCCCCTATAAGAGCGCTTTTTCCAGAAAAGCGCTCTGGTATCCCCCCCTTTGAGAGCGCTTTTTCTGGAAAAAGCGCTCTGGTAGCCCCCCTATAAGAGCGCTTTTCTAAAAGCGCTTTCGTAGGTTGCGTTTTTTTTTTATGCTTTTTTTTTATTCTTTGGCAGCGCTTTTACTAAAAAGCGCTTTCGTAGGTGGACCTTTAAGAGCGCTTTTTAAAAGCGCTGTCGTTGCTAAATGAGGTATTTTAATGTGCAACCTGTAATTTAAGCCTCCCAGTCGACTTGTAATATTTTCGACCTGTAATATGTTTTCAACCTGTAATATTAATATATTTTCGAAGTTATATTTTCAACCATAGGTAGGACAATATATATATACTAATATAATACCATTATAATATCTAAAATTATATATATACATCATTAATTACAAACTAAATCAGTAACATCAACAATATTATACTTCAAATTGACACAAATCCTACATGAAAAGTTGCTGAATATAAAATTGACACAGATCCTCTTTGATTTCTTCCAACTTAAGTCTCGGGTACGAAGCAGCACGGAATTCGTCAAAGTACTACAAAACAAAAACATAAAATGAATGATTTAGTTAAATGTAATAAATTATATGAAATTATCTTAAGTTATAAATTCATACCGTGAGCGGAATCTCTAATTGATTCGCCTGCAGGATTTCTTTCATAAACCTCAACACAAAGTATCCGCAATCTGAACTGTTTCGCTGTTGCGGACACTACATAGAAAAACAAATAAGATTTTATAGTTGTCTTGTTTTATCAAGTAGCATAAATATTATAAGCAAAATTGTGAAAAATAATGTACTTGCACTTTGATCCAAGTAATGTTGTTTGATTTAGTCCGGGATACCTGTGCGTCCCGTTGACTTCGGAACACTTGTATTGATCTAACAAATATATAAAAGCATATGTTTAGATCAATCTCACAAATACTTAAATATATAAATATAAACGAATATTTAGAACGATCTCACTTACAAATCAAAGATTTCCTTCATAGCCGGATAATTGGTCCAGTCACCATTTACCGAATTCAGATAATACACCACTTCTCTTATAGGGTTGATGGCAAGCAACAACCAGTGTGCTCTATAAATTAAAACAATAGGTTATATGAAAATTTTGCTATACACAAAAGAAACAGAGATTAGATGAACCAAAAATGAGAAACTAACCCTATTGGTCGGGTATTATACGCCCAAAGATGCAGACTTTCTGTATTGCCGGTGGACATGAATCTATCGACTAAGCGCTGTCTAACTGATTCCGGTTCCGAAGCAATTGTCATTCCGCTGCAATGGGCGGAAGACACGAAACGGAATCTGTTTGACAATGCAGTCCCGCGCAACACTCTTTCATACAACAACCTTAAATAACCACACATAATAAACATTACATTATTTTCATTGAAATGTGTAAATTAATTGTTCGACTAATTAAAGAATATATCGGATGAGTGAATATTACCGGATGTATGAGTGCATATTAGCGACGCCTAGTTGTTCATGCGTAAAAATCTCTTCCAAGTCATCTATTGCAATAATTGACATGAATTCAACACCAAAGATACTTTCATCCATACTGATATTACGGAGAGCTCCATCCTTCATATCGGACATATCAACAATTGTTCCGAGCGTCGTCCGGTATCGAGGCACAAAAGCACCGCCTTTTTTTGCCGCTGGCTTCGGAGGACCAGTGGGTGGTACGCTACGAACTGGCTGCGTCACTTGTTGTGACTCCCGAGCAGATGCCTAAAAATCATATAAGTTAGGTAAAATATAAAATCATGCAGTTTTAGATTCAGATTATATATTAACACTTTAAATGTACCTCTTTTAGTGATGCAACAGACTCCTCCTCCTGTAAAATCCCTTTACCCTTAATTGCGGGTTTTGTAGGAGCAGTCTAAAATTAGAATGTAAAAAATAATTAATAAACGGTGCAGAATTGACATTCGAAAACTAAATGATTCATAATCGTTTTCAATATACCTCATCACTAATGGTAATGAGCTCCGAGGGCCATGCAACAAATGATCCTATTGCATCTCGCAGCAATGTCGTCTCTGAGACCATGTCAGGTACCGGTAGCATCGCATCATGATCTAATACAACATCCACCGATACTTTCAAGTGTCCATCCGGGAGCGGTCTATGGTGAAGTAAATCTCCCAAAGTGTTGTGCACTTTTCCCTTGCCAACTAGGCGATAATCCGGTGACGATAAGTATAGTTGGCAAGATGAAATGCCCTAAACCAATAGTAAATATAAAGTCATTATCATTAATAAAATAGAACAATTTGTAAGGAAAAAAATTTATAATTACCTCAGGAAATTTCCTTTGACAGTTGATACTAGCCTTATCACTAGTTTCTTTCACCGATGAAGTGTTGCACTTTTCTCTCATATACGCATCTTTATCTCTTTGCAATTCAGAGACTTGTGCTTGCAATTCCTGCAATTTTTGCAACACTTCTTCATTGGAAGGATTTGATCTTCTCCTAGGATGCCTGTAAAAAGAGGCTGGAGTCACACCATGACCTTTACCCCTCACCTGACCGGGATACTCAGGAGCATCTAGTGCTCTACTAAGTACGCTCCTATCATCATGGTCCTCACCGGTGGATACCGATTGCGACAAGGTCTCTTGTAATTCATTTACATTTCAATAATTATTAGTGGAGATAAAAAATCATTTATATATTAAAAAACATTTGATTTAATTAAAGACACAGTGTTATACTTACACATTCAGCATAAACTCTTTGAACATCGGGATCGACAGCTTGATTCTTGCCCACACGAGCTTCCTTCCACAACACATGTACTGGAAGTGAGGTTTCCTCACTTTTTGTCTCCTCTAACTATGCATTGACACAAATAAAATCGTCAAATAAAACACATTTAGACAATTAATTAAAACGCATTTCTATTTACTTACAATTTTTTCCTCTAAGCGTGCATATCCCAAACGCCCTTTTTTGTATGGATACGCGGCTTTTGATGCTCTCGCACTATTTGTGGCACTCCTTTTCCGAAAATCTTCATCTCTTTGCTCTACAAACTTAGCCCAATCATTATCATTGATGAACATCTCATACTTTTTTGGGGTGCGCAATCGCAAACTTAACGAATTCACATACCCCTTTCTCGTACTCTTTCGACAATCGGTTTGAATTCATCCATGTTTTATCCATGTCTTAGTTAAGCTAAACAAATGCTTTTGCTTCTTGGTTTCTCTATCAGGTACTAAGGAATTCTGTCAAGATAAGAAATAGCTATCATCATTATGTCTTTATCAGAATACCTAATGAAATCCTATAAAGTGTGAATAATAGAAATAAATCTTGTCAAACCACTCAAGTCTTGAAATATAATGTAACTGCTATGAATAAGCAACACTTAAGCAATACCTAATGAGATCCTATAGCTTTCATATTGGTTAAGTTGGTAGTTAGCTAAAGATAGGAAGTTACAGTTGTCTCGATTGTTTGAGTCTCTAAAAGAAGACAGTACCTTATTTCAGCCTACCCCCGATTGCTTAAAGAAGACATTACCTTATTTCAAGGTAATATAAGTCCACAAACCAAAAAACTGGTTGAGAGACACTAAATTGAAATTAAATAGAACCATAAACAATAAACTATAAGCAGAAAACAACAAACTATAAGCAAGAAGAAAGGACTAGTAACCTGAGTTGGACTTGATGTGGGAGACGGGTAGGTTTGAATCGGCGTTTTGTACAAGTAGAAACCAGAGCCTTCAAAGTAACTGTAAAATTAAATAAAAATATACCAAAACAAATCAATAGACCTCCAGTAGAATAATAATATGATTAAAATCATAAAGTCCAAGACATGATTATGCTACAAATAATAGTTCCTTGTTTGCCTTTTGATAGTTAAGGTCATTTACATTCCTTTTACATGAAATTCTGAAGTTCATGTTACTAGTTTTCTTCTTTTATTAACAAAAATAGTCGCTTAGAATTATTGAATTCAAATGATTTGGAATAGACCATTTTATAATTAACCTACTTCTAAAAAAGAAATTAAATGTTAATTCATACTTTTTTTTAATTATTTGTCCCTTGCAAATGAGTAATATTGGACCCTATCAATTATTGTTCCTCATTATTATCATCATCATATCAGCCACACATCATGAAGAGACTATTATTATCACCAATTAGAAATTTTATGTATGCAATTTTTATTTGCAGAAAAGTTTCACAAACATGGGAGAAGGAATCTGAATATCTAGTGGAAGATGGTCATCAATGGAGAAAGTATGGTCAAAAGACTATCCTCAACACCAAATTCCCAAGGTATAAATTAACCACAATTTGTTCTTTACTTTAAAAACGGTATTTCGATACTATTTGGCATTGATGGACTGTTTTTTAAAACCTTTGGGAGTCTAAATAGATCTACATATGTATATGCTGCGCAGGAACTACTACAGGTGCACTCACAAAATTGAACAAGGATGCAAAGCAACAAAACAAGTGCAAAAACTTCAAGAGGAACTACTATGGTCATCACACTTGTAGAATCTTACAAAGTCCTGAGATCATTATGGATTCATCACTTTCTCCTACTACATCATCATCAATATCATCATTGAAAATGGAATGCAAGGAAGAGATTGTTCATCCTCCTCATTCATCTTCTGCTAATGATTATTACCTCTCTGGACCCTAACACAACCAAACTCACTACAATACAACAATACAAAATCCTAACACAACCAAACTCACTACAATACAAAATCCTAACACAACCAAAAGCTTCTACTTAAATTATATCTGATAAACTACAAAACAATGTGATAAAAATAAGGCAGGTACCGTGAAAGAAGACGGCGGCGCTTTTCTGCGGTTTGAAACGGCGAGGGGAGTGCAGGAAGAAGACGGTGGCTTCAGCTTCGTGAATGAAATCAGATTCTTCTTTGAATTCATGGTTGAGTTTTTTGGAATGAGCTTGAAATCGTGAATTCGTGAATGAAATATTAGTAGAAAGTTTGAGTTTTCTGGGCAGAGAATGAAAGAGGAATTAGGAATTAGGGATTCTGAAATGATGAAACGCGCGTTAGAATAATTTTGTTTTTAAAAATTTTAATTTTAAAAAGGCTATGACAGCGCTTCTGAAAAGCGCCTTCGTAGCAAGGCCTTTACCAGCGCTTTTTGGGGCAAAAGCGCTCTTGTAGCCCACCCCCTATAGCAGCGCTTCTGAAAGCGCTTTCATAACCCCCCTATAAGAGCGCTTCTAAAAAGCGCTTTCGTAACCCCCCCTATACCAGCGCTTTTGGAAAGCACTTTCGTATCCCCCCTATAAGAGCGCTTTTTTAGCGTGCTTTTTAATTTTGTTTTTAGCGAAGCCTATAACAGCACTTTTTCCTAAAAGCGCTTTCGTAGGGGTGCTGCTAAAAGACAATTTTGGTATAGTGCTTGTAGTCCAAATTTCCACATCTGCAGCTCTAGGCTCATGGTCGGAATTGAGATACGGTCTCCATATAAACTGCATGCATAAGAGTTATACATTAGTTCGGGAAAGTATTAAAAAAAATACACTTATAAAAGAGTAAAAGCTTAGAGATAATACTTCATGGGGTCCTAGGTGATCAATCAACTGGCGGTACATCGTGATGTTCGACCGCGGATTTAATGTGAAGTCCATTTTTTTCACGCAAAATCTAAAACGTAAATTAAATGATTTAGTTAGAGTAGAGTAGACAGTAATCCACTAATTGTGCATGAAAAAATGGTATATTAAAAATTTACCTCAGTGCATACGGAAAGGTCCAACTGCCATTGTTAACCGGGGCCAGTATGGGCATCCTCCACCACCCCCACACCTACACCAACAGAGCGCATCCATAGAATGTGCAAGAATCCTTTTTTGAGTTCTTGCACAGGGATTGGTACACGGTCGCAAGCACTGCAGACCCCCAGCTGCATAGACCAACTCTAGTAAAATCCATTAATAAACGGAGATACATAAAATTAACAGTGTCACCAGTACTATCTGGAAACAAAACGTTTCCAATTAGCAAGAGTAGGTAGCACCTGGTTTTTTGAAGTATGGTCTCTTTGGGAGACGCATCATTCAAATGAAAATTATTATAATAAACCCTTAACCTCTTGAGGTTAACCCCCTGTCCCCTAGCTCCAACCTGGCCCTCTATCAAGTCTATGCCAATTGCCTGAAAGCATAGGGAATTTGCCTGCATTACACAGCCATTAATTGCCTTCCCGTCAACTGGAAGACCTAGTAACATATGAACATCCTCTAGGGTGATGGTGCACTCCCCTGTTGGAAGATGGAAAGTGTGTGTCTCCGGCCTCCAGCGTTCTAGCAATGCCAGAATAAATTTGTGATCAATAGAAGACTCAGCGATGGTGCTAATCGGTCCGAAACCAGCAACGTCCAAGTAGGGTCTTATGCGGTCGTCCGGAGAGATGGTCGAGTGACTACGAGTCCGGAAACATTGAGCGTTCTGAAAATAATTATGTATGCATAAGTATTCAGTTATTTAATCACAGACAATTGCATGTTATTAACGTAATACTAAAATACTTACAAAGGTAGCGATGTTCTCGGGGGTTCCTCGGTGTGTATCACCCATTGTTAGGAGAGACATGGTTGAAGTATGAAAATTTGGAATTTGATAGCAAAAAGATTATTGTGAGAGTAGATGAGTGAAAGTGGTGCGAAATCTGCAGAGTCCTAAGTGGTTTATATACTCATGAGGCAAAAACGGTAACAAGTTGCATGCTGGACATGTCAACACATCCATAGTTGCTAGGTGTTGCTTCTGCAGAAATTGTTGGCATGCATGCAGCCTAACTTTCGGTGACAAGACATGGTGACATGCATGCAGATCAGAACTAGGTGCCAGCTAGGGTAGCATCATGCAGTATTAGGAGGAATCGTGTCAGGAATCTTATCAGGAATCGTTTCAGGAATTGTTTCAGACGCATGCTAGGTTACAGGAACTCGTTTTGGACGCATGCGAAAGACTGAAATCATTAAGACGTTAACAGGTGGGGACCATGTGGGGCCAGGAGGGGTCCACATACCATACATATGCGCCAAATGAGTTGGCTTTTTTTTTTTAAAATCCTTCTAATGCGCCAAACCATTTGGCGCCTTCCTGTTAACCAAAAGCACTAATGTGCCATTCCATTTGGCGCATTAGTAGGAGCATTTTTTTTTTTAAATTAGGGTTTACGTTTTTTTCTTGTAGATGAAACCCTATATGAAACCCTAATTGTGATACGGACCTAAGGCAAGGCGTCCGTCCCTCTATAAATTAGGGTTTCTTGTGTGGATAAGACTACACACACGAAAAAATGAGATCTCGAATAAGGCCAGATAGCACGCACTGGACTTCTGACCCTCCACCACCTGTGAGGCGTTTCGACTATCAACCGGACTATCGTCGAAGGAACGGGTACGTTATTTTCTCTGCCGTCAAACCTCCCATGCAGGTAATGTTTTGGAATATCCATTCCATGGACCAACTTAAGAGAACCATCCTTAGGTTTTTGGACGGGGAGTACGGTCCAGGCGAACAAATCAGATTTATCAAGAGACTTAGAACAAGGGGTGGTGTTTTTCTTGAGAGACAGCGTTGGTGGGAGACTATGGAAGACGACATCCAATGCACTCGGATGATGGATGACAGAGAAGACATTGTTTTAACCGTTGTAATATCCTAGATGCCGCAATTTCTTTATCATTTCAGTAACTTCTGTACCGTTCAATTAAATGCTCTTAGCATATTTCAATGAAATGATAATGTATCGTTACAAAGTTTCCAATTAGTATTTAAGTTATTAATAATTAACAAAATTCTTTCCCGCCTGTCGCCCTCGGTTTTTTCTATCTCGTGAGAGAGATACGAACTGACTCTTCTTTTGCTTTTTGAGTTTTTGAAAATCAGAGAGTCGCCACCGACTTTTATTTTATCCAATTAAGGAAAGGTTTATAAAAGAAACAGAAAAAGACCTTTAAGAGATTTTGGGTTCGGGGGTAGGTTATACAAAGGGAAGGTATTAGCACCCCTTTGTATCCATGGTTATCCATGGGCTCTTAATCGCTTAGCTCACTTGTTTGAATCATTTGTCTTGCCTTGAAATGCTTGTATGTGGTTTTAAAATTCATTTTTGTAATTTGACTTTGTAATGATCCTTGTGCGGATGTATACAAAGTGTTTTATCTTTCGAAAGATGTTTTGAAAAAAAGATCTTTAATTTCGTAATGATCCTTGTTTGGATATATACAAAATGTTGTCTTTTTTTGAAAGCTTTGTTTTGAAAAACAATGATATATGAGACATTTTGTTGTTTTGATTTGAGCAAGCAATTAGGAGATCTACCCTAAGTTTATAAGGTCCTTTCCTATTTCCTTTTAGAAAATTTTCTTTGACTGGATACAGAAAGAAGTTATTTGAATTGCATTTGAAACAGTAGAATTTGATTTTGAAAAGAGTAACAGAGGGATTACCCTAAGAGGTGCAAGTGTGATTGTGTTTTGATTCAGATATTTTTATCTTTGAAGTTAGTGATCTAACGCTTCAGTTGTTATTCTTGGCATACATGCAGTTTTATATGTACGGAATTTAAAGTGCGGGAATGTAAAATGCGGAAAGTAAATCTACGCTATTACATCGATTGTGCGGGAAATGTAAACTACGCTATTTACATGATTTTGACAACCTATACACTTATCTATGAATTTAAATTGCAATAAGATAAAAGGAAGTATTTTTGGATTTTTTAGATGGTTGATTTTAATTAGGATTAATGCATGATTAATTTAATTAAAATGCTAAGAATTAGAAATAAAATTTAAACCTAAAAAATTAAGTCTAAAATATATTCATATTGCTTGTTAATTAATTTTAAAACAAAACTATTTTTTTTTTGGATTTTTAAAATTGTTTTTGAAATTGTTAAGTTAATTAACATATAATTATGCAAATGATTATACAAATAATTAAAACTTAAAGAGAAAAATATTCTAAATATGTACAAAATTAGTCTATAATATATAAACCTAACTTAATAAAAAGAACAATTTTTTTCTGATTTTGTGATTGGTTGAAATAATTAAAAAGCCAATATATAAATATATATTAATTAATTAAACAAAATATTTCAATTAATAAGAAAAATAAAATATTTTTGTGTCAAAAATTAATAGATTATTTTATAAACCTAAAAATATTTTTATTATATTTTTTTGATTTTTTAAACTATTTTAAATTAATTTTAGAAGTAAATAAAATAAAATAGAAAAATACATTAATTGATGATCTGGTGTGGTTAATAGGAAGGTCTATGGTAAGGATGAGCGTTCAGGCACGTTGGATGGGGGAATTAATGAGATCAGATGGCCTAGAAGCGAAGGAGCATGGCACGTGTATCACCTGCAAAGCACTGAATTAGAGAAAAATTAAATTAAAACGCGCGCGCACACTTGCCACTCAGGTGAGGACACCTCATCATCTTCAACCTCTCGCCACCACTTTTAACAGCGCTTTTGTGAGAACAACGCTGTAATAAGTGATTCTCAAACCTGCAAAATAGCGAATAGGGGTAAACTCATGCAAAAAAATTTCGCGACCTATGAAGTCAACTAGCCTTGATCCACTGAGTTCAAATATGCCATTAGTTTTGTCTAATTTTGCCTCTAGCGGAAAATCCCTAATTTTAGCTTAAGAACCCTAAAATGGTATATTCTACAAACGGCCATTAAAACTCAATTAGAGCTCCAGAAACGACCAGAGCACCAATCTAAACACAAATATATGTCTATATCTTATTAAACATGCATGAATGATCAGATACGAGTTGATTTTTGTTTGAATAAACCGTAGCTTGTGTAGCTCGATTTGTGAGGTTTTGATGCTTAGAATTTATTTGGATAGGTTCAATGAAGTTCAGAGATGATGTTTGAATACTTGGTTTGGATTGAAACTAGCTGAAATTTAAAATTCGAATTCTAAATTTTCTTCAAAATTACAAGTTGTTACAAGAGTGGTATATGCATAGTATTGGTTCTGAACTTGTGTCTCTTTTGTTAATGAAGTGTTCTACTCCATTTATAGGCCATGGAGGTACTTAAATCTTAAGCTAACAAGCATTAAGTGCCTTTGAATTTTTGACTTTTTAAATAATATAAAGCTTTGAATTCAAGCAACCATGGCTTGATTTTTCTTCACTCTCTTGCCCTAGGCCTGCTATGTACCTTCATGCTGCAGAGATGAATCAACTTTGATGGCTTTAGCTTAAGAACAAAGCCATGTATCATTATCCTTCACCATTTCTTTTTCAATTTAATTTTAAATGTAATAAAATTAAACCAAAAAAGAAATAAAAATGCTATGGGCCTTAGGTTGGTCGTGGGGAGGCCCTTAGCATTGTTAGAATCATGTTTGGATCATGGAAACTTGGCCCCTTTTGGAAAAAAAACATTTTTGATCAATGTTGGTTTCATGCATTTTCCCAAAATATAGCCAACTTCAACAAGGCATAAATCCCTCAATTTTTATCATATGAAGGAGTTCTTGTACTTTTTAGAAACCTCAAGATGTACTCTACAAGCTACTTTGGAAACTGTTTTTCATTTGGAGAAGTTATCTTGATGTTATGGCCTTTGACAAAAAACCACTTTTTGTTGACTTTGAAAATGACCTGTAATGTCTGAGCTCATATTTTTCAAATGGTGAATCCAATGACCATGGGATCAATTGCATTTGAAAGATAATTGAATTTCCTTCAAAATAAGCTTTGGTTGGAATGTTTTGAATGAACAAGGAGAGAGTTATGGTCAGTCAAAGTTCAGTTGAATTTTTAGGAGAAAACCCTAATTTTGAAACATAGGGTTTTGCTGATTTTTGATCTTTTCTTGATGAATTATGATCAACCAATGATCAAATGATGAATCTTTTGACAAAATATGGATGTTGACAAAAGATTTCATTTTTGACTGTCTGTTGACTTTTTTGGTCAAACTGGTCGTCTGTTGACTGTTTGAGCTGCTGACTGTGCGTCTGAGCGAATTGAAGTTTGAAAATTTGTATGGTGGTACTTTGAGATATATGGAGGTCCATGAAATCCATTTGAGGTCTCAAAAAAAACTTGTTCTCCTGAAAAAAAAACAAAAACCCTAGTTAGGGACTGTTTGTGTAGGAGACAGTTAAGCGTACTTGATTTTTGTGCAGTGTTGAGTCTCTGCTGATCATGTGATTATCAGAAGACTTCTAGAACAAAAATCTTGGAATTTTGAAATGCAAAAGATTGATTTGATTGATGGTACAAAACACGGAGAATCGTGCTGTCAGCGGGTTTGACTGTCAACTGGTCGTTACCAGTACAGTCTGAATCCCCAGACTCTGCGCCTGCAAAAAATTTAATTCTGTACCAATTGCGTCAATACTATTTATCTGTAAATAAATCTCAAATAAACAGTGTGTGTGAAGTGATAAACAGTAATTGGCGTTTGGGTAAGAATAAATTCAACAGCGAACCAAAATACCGTATAATAAAAATTCTAAAAACCGAGTATTCATAAAATCAGGATTTTTATGAAATAAAATCCAAGATTATATGAAACTCCCAATTTTTAGACAGAAGTCTGTTGTCTTCTTTCTGAAAAAAGATGCGGGCAAATTTTGGGGTATAACACCGCCGTATTTACCCGCTAAAAAAAATTGCCACTAGTGGTCTACTCTCCTATAAATAGAGGTGTGTGTGTGGAGTTGAAGTATTAACTCTTTTTTCATTCTTACTGCAAACACTTAAAAATGAACTCAGTTTGGGCTGTGGTCTTTTTTGAGGAAGGTAGTCACATGCGGGTTTGCCTGAACCCCCATTGGAATTTCCAGAGAATTGTTAGAGCCATCAACACCGGGTTTCGTCAACTAGATGGTCCAACCAGGAAAGTTAAACGGATAGATTACCGTTGTCCATACATTACGTTGACGGATAATAAACCAGAAGGCACGTACATGTATTATTGGGATCGTGTGAAAGACGATGTGGACGTGGATCTAATGTTTTGGACACACAGTGGAGAAGTTAACCGAGGCGTTGAAAATCCACTCGTTCTTGCAGTGATACTTGAGTAGTTTAGATTAAGTGTTGTTTTATTTGTTGCAATGAGTGAGCGTGTCTACGGCAATTGAGACAGTCTAAGGCAACTGGGAGGAGTCATACAAAATTCTTCCCCGATACCTCAATGCGCTACATAGTTACGCACCTGGCACTGTTACTATTCTAGAGACACTGCCCGTGCATGCCCCGGATGGAAACCCTGTCCAAGGAAACGGAATATTCCATCGGCTTTTTAGGGCGTTCAAACCTTGCGTACGAGGGTTTGCACATTGTAAACCCATACTTCAAATTGATGGG
The DNA here is from genome assembly GCF_029867415.1 of Vicia villosa. Lineage (NCBI taxonomy): Eukaryota > Viridiplantae > Streptophyta > Magnoliopsida > Fabales > Fabaceae > Vicia > Vicia villosa. The sequence continues at coordinate 19,487,582 of NC_081185.1, forward strand.
ACATGGTTATACGACAAATACAAAGGAACCATGCTCATGGCGGTTGCACAAGACGGGAACAGCAACATATTTCCAGTGGCGTTCGCAATCGTCGAAGGTGAAACTGCGGCGGCTTGGAGTTTCTTTCTAAGGAACCTCCGAGAACATGTTGCTCCTCAGCCTGACATTTGTTTAATCTCTGATAGGCACGCTTCCATAGAGAGTGCTTATAATAATCCAGCAAACGGATGGCATGACCCCCCATCAAAACACGTCTATTGTATTCGCCATATCGCCCAGAACTTCATGCGGGAGATCAAGGACAGACATCTAAGAAAGGCCCTGGTCAATGCTGGTTATGCATTGACCCAACCCACATTCCAGCATTATCGGAGTGAGATTATAATGACAAATCCAATGAATTATTAGTTTGAGAATGAAGAGACATTGTACCGTTACTAATTTGGAGAATTATGTATAAAATTTCAGTTATAAATTGGTTACACAATTGATTTACAGATTTAAATGAAAAAATCTAAAGTTTATCTGTTAATGAAAGAAAAACGGTTGTAAAAAGAAAAGTAATTTAAAACAAAAACATATTACAAGAAATTTAATATAATTAATAATAATAACTTTGGGATTTGTAATATAATTAATGGATAAATTATTGCTAATTTACTTTGAAAATAAATGTTTATATAATAATATTTAAAAATTTAAAAATTATTTATTAAATATTTTTAAATTTATAATTTTATTGTTAGTTATATAATTTTAGTTATAAAATTTATAGGTTTATTATGTTAATTAAAAATTATTATAACGGGTGAATATTAAAGACACACATGATGTCCAAACAATTAAAGTTCACGAAAAAAAATAAATTAAATAATAAATATTTCAAATATATCAATTGAAGAATTATGAGAAATTGAAGAATTTAGGTTGACAAAATAATAGTTTAAAACGCAATTTTGTGTATTTTTGGTAAATTAAAAATAATTACAATGTCAATATATTAGGTTGTGAGTATTAAATTTGTAATTCATGTTACATTAAATATTATCTAACAAAAATATAACTAATAATTAAAAACATTATATTAATTCTTTGAAAATTTCTAAAATTGATAATATAATTGTTAGTTACAAGTAATTCATATAAATAAAAATATTTAAAAAAAATAGTAAATAAGAAAGTTTTCTGATTTATTATTTTTAATATTGATAAGATTAAAATATTAATTTAAATTTGAGTTGTTACAAATTTATTTCTAAAATTTAACTCTAAAATGTTATGTCACAAAAATATAATAAAAAATTTTAAAATAATTATAAAGAGACACATCAATATATCATAACTGTCATTTGAATTTGAATGTCATTTAAAACAAAAACAACTTATTAATTATAAAGTGTAGAGGTTTTGGTGTTTATTTTTCAAAATTCATTAATAAAGAATGAATATACTTCATTACACTTTTAAATTAATAATGAATATTTAAATTTCAACTTTCGAAAAGCAAAAAAACCAAAAACAATGGCAAAAGAAAAGTTCACAAAAGCTCAGCGCCTTTACAAAGCTTTGCAAGGAGATTGTGGAAAAATGGTAGATGTTCGATGGCAACTTCCAGTGATGAGTATGGTAAAGTTGAATACTGATGGTGCTAGCAAAAATAACAGAATGGCTGGCTGTGGTGGACTGGTTAGAGATCACACAGGTATGTGGAAGGTAGGTTTCTCTAAATTTCTAGGAGAGTGTAGCTCCTTACTGGCGGAGTTTTGGGGTGTTTTTGAAGGTCTTAAATTAACTAAAACACTTGGAATGAGAAGGATGGAAGTTAATGTGGACTCAACAATGGTAGTTACGGCTATTGAAGAAGGCATGATTCGGCATTTAGAGTGTGTTGCTATACTGCGAGATATCAAAAAGCTTATTGAAGAGCATGAAGTGGTAATCATTTCTCATTCATATAGAGATGCGAACAGAAGTGCAGATATTATGGCTAATCATGGTTGTATGACAAAGACCTCTTCTCTTTTTGATCAAGCGCCGCAATTTTTGAAATCCTCCTTGGAGGATGATGTTTTAGGAATCTTAGACTCTGTTGAATCTTTGGTGTAGTTGTTTTTTTCTTTGGGCTTCGGCCCTCCATCCAATAAAAAAAAAAAAGTTCACAAAAATGGAACCACAAGTTAGATTAGGTAGGAACGGAGAAGAAATAAAGTGTAACAAATTATAATGGTAACTCACTTTTTCTAACGACATAAAGAAGCCCTCTTTTTCTATTCTGGGTGACTTGATGTGGCCTATTTATATCAGTTTATTTACCTTCTACTGTCATAAATTTTATAATATTGTTTGGAAAATTTTATATACGTTATTTATAATATTTTTCATAAATTATTTTGAATTCAATTTTATAATTTTATAAGACAACTTTTGAAAATAATTTATATCATATATTAAATCCATTCCATTATTTTATTAAATATTAAAAAAATAATTTATTCAAACTTAGTCATAAGTACTTTTTTAACAAGCAATTATACAATAAGTTTTAAATAATTTTTTTACCCAAAAATATTCATGTTAGTATCAATTCCATGTCTAACTTTACCGAATGTACGATCTATAATGATTTATTCCAAAACAAATTTCAATCAAATAACTCAACAATTAATATTCAGTAACGATTGACTGTGAGATTAATCGTTATGTATTGTCTATGTAAATTTTTTTATACAGTTCTATCACAACCAATGATTAAGAAGAACTATTATTATAATAATAATAATAATAATAATAATAATAATAATTATAATAATAATAATAATAATAATAATAATAATAATAATTATTATTATTATTATTATTATTATTATTATTATTATTATTGTTGTTGTAATCATGATTTTAATTCAAATGTCGTTGATTTACTAAGCTTACTTTTAATTTTATAATATCTTATTGGGAATATTTTAAAGACCCATGCGTGTGTATAGTTAAATGATAGAATATAATTCTCTTATGGTTATGGATGGCAAACAGACCCAAACCCGCGGGGCCCACCCGCACCCAAACCCGAGTCAACGGGTGAAAACCCGAGTTGACTGGGTTTGGGTTCGGGTTCGGGTGCCACCCGATATTTCGGGTGCGGGTTTAGGTAGTGTGAAACCCGCGCCCGAAACCCGAAATCACACCCATATATATATATATATTATATAATATATATTTTATATATATATATATATATATATATATATATATATATATATATATATATATATATATATATATATATATATATATTTTGGAAAGTTCTAAGAAAATTGTAGGAAAAATATATTTTATGTATTTTGTTGCGGGTGTGGGTTTGGGTGAAAAAACCCGAACCCAACGGGTTTGGGCGTGGGTGTTATTTTGTCACCCGAATAGCTTTTGGGTTTGGGTTTGAGTTCGGATGGTAATTTCGGGTGCGGGTTTGGGTAGTATAAAACCCGCACCCGCGGGCACCCGTTGCCATCCCTACTTATGGTACGTTGTTTTATGATCAATTTCAGCGACAAGATAATTATAATATTATAAAGGTGAAAACATTAAATGAATTGTATAAATTCAAAGTGTTAAGTAAAATAATCATCGAACCGGTTTATAGTTAATATAAAATTATATAAAGGAATGATGAACCAACAAAAGTAGATTAATTAGATTACGTAAAAGTTAAAAACAAAGCACTTATATTTAAATATTGGTGAAGATTTTCTGATCCTCGTGAGAAGGGAGTCCAGTTGGAAACAACATAATATGTTCAATTCATGCTAGTATTAAAATAATAACCATTTCACAATATATTTTTGTTTTGGGGCATAAAGACAGCAAAGTTTATAAAATAATGGCGGATTTAAATATGTTGTCCATATATAGCCTATTCTCATTATGCGAAAAAATAGGTTATATATATTATTTTATTTAACAGTTATATATAAGTTGAACGGTTGAAATTTGGTGTTAAATTAAACTTTGACATTTTGGTGTCATTTGATTCTATTCATATATATAAAATAATAGTAGATTTAAATATTTTGTCTAATGGGAAAATAAGTAGAGTAAATATTTTTAATAAATATAAATATAAAATATAGAATGATAACATTTGGTAGAATTTGAGAACTATAGAAATAAAAATAATTGCGTCTAATGAGAATACAGAAGAAAACAAATGAGTCATGTCAAAAAAAAAAATGTATTATGATTGGTGTTGGACAAGAAAAAATGAGTAAATCATTTAAATGATGGAGAAAAAAAAAAGTTGAATAGTGCTAATAAGACATCTAACACAGAATCTTAATATATTTTTATTCGTTAAGTTTATCAATTGATCTTTCTCTTTATTAATTGAATAATTTGACAGAATTTCATATAAATTGTAATTAATAGAATAGACTTAGTTAAATTAATATGAATTGTATTTCAAACACTTTTCAAAGGTGATGGTATCTTTTTACCAATGATAAGATTTCACATTTAATGGTCTTTCTATAATCAACGTGCTGTTGAATTTAGTATACTAAATTTATCAAATTTTGGTGAATTATTATTAAGACAAGATAAATAATGTGAGACTGGAAAAAACATTAAAAAAAATAAAGTCTTGGAAGCAAGCTGCTTCAAGCATTGAAAAATATGCATGAGGCTTTTTCTTTTCCTATTATAGCCTTGCCATGTTGAGTCGTCAACGGTGGACCTATGATGATGAGTAGATTCTCTCTCATAAGAATATATCATATTCCATACTTTTGGCAGTATATAAAAATTTATATTTTTCACTAAAGGGTCTCTTTTTAGGGTTTGTGTGGACTAACTGAATCTATAATTTCTCCATAAATTGCCATGCCCTTTAGGTGACTTTTTTCTTTTAAATGCAAAGTGATAATAATATTAAAATAGGAAGAAAAATCAAGACTTCATAGATTGAGTGGATGAATATTATAAGTATACAAAGTTTTTTTTTTAAGCACTAAAGCTTTTTGAGTTCTATCTATGACAGTTGGCCATCTCTCCCTTCCTTTCTTCAAAACTTTTCATGAGCACTATATTAATAGAGTTGTGAGCATTTTTATTTATAAATAACCATTAAATATATTTTTTAAATTTTGTTTTTATATTTATAAAAATGAGTGGATGTAAATTACAGGTTTACAAAGTAAATGAGAATTAGGTTGAAACTATAAAGGTAGTTGCATGATATCATAAAATATTATCATAAGCTTTCTTTCTCTATACCATAATTTTAGGGTTTGTGTGCACTAAAGCTAATTGCATATCTCTTGTACTTCTTGAATGAATGGCATTGATTTCTCTTTGCATATAAACAAAACAATATTATTGGAAAAAAAACACCATCTACGAAGAAACAAAACCACACATTTTAATATCACAATCTCACTAAAATTTGAAACAAAATAAAAACTCAACTCACAAAATGAGCACACAATTACTAATTTCCATATAGCTATTAAATTATTACAAACTTCAAAACAACACTTTAATTCTTAATATCCCCCAAAAAAATTGAAAGGAAATAAAAACATCACACAAATCAGTTGAAAACAAACAACCCAAGTAATCATTTCTTGTAAAGAACATGATCTTACAAACAATCTCACAATAAAGTTAAAACAAAATAAAAATACAAACACACAATTTCTTGAAAAGCAAACCACATAAATGTAATCAAACATAATACTCACAACATATTTGTATTAACCATCATCATCATCATCATCATCATCAAATTGTTCTAAACCGGAAGCGTTTCGATGTCATGTTGTTCCAAAGTTTGAGACATGTCTACCGTATCACTTTTGCATTTGTCATGTGACCTTTCAAAACATTTTTTTATCCATTTTGGGATCCTGCGATTAATTTCTTGTCCATTTTTAAAGCACACAAAACCAATGATGATGAAGATGAAAAAAGCCACATAAGCCCAACCAATTAAGGGAGAAATGATGAACAAAGCTATGATTGAGGCAAGAGCTCCAAGCAAAAGATTAACCCTGAGCATGTTTGGAACATCAAATTGAAACACTTTGACAAGCACTAAGCCCATGTAATAGGTCGAAATGATTAAAGCCAACATCATAACTAGCAGATGCTTTTCGTTACTCATGTTAATGGATTGAAATCCGATTATCGCGAAAATTAGTCCAAAGTATTGCCCGAATAGCTTTCCAACATCATCAAACCTATCAAAGTTTGAATTTTTTATAAAAGAAAATCAAAGTTAGATATACAAGTGGCAATATTATTTGCTAGCAAGTAATATTAATGAAGATATGGAAGAGAAAACAAGTAAAACCTTTTAGTACCTTCTATTCGCAGCAGATCCTGCAGGCATTAGCCTTCCTTTGAGAGATTTCCTATTGATTAATCTTGTTCGGAGCATAGAATTATGAGCTAGTAAGAGCATTGGGCACTTGTTTGATGCTGCAATGCAACCACACTTTTATACTAGTAGATTACACAACATTTCCCTTTATTTGGTGCGTGGGCCCGAAAAGCTCAATTTTTTAGTGGGGAGTCAAATAAATTTTTTTCACCCTTTCTAATATCATTTGAAAGAATACTTTTTCATATTTATAACACACCGATAAAGAATGATGAAGTTTATTGGTAAGAAAATATGAAATAAGAAATGAAATAAGAAATGTAAGAGTAAATTCTAACTATTTATTAGTCATCGAGATATTCAAAGATTAACATTAAATTGAACTATGTTAATTTTAATGTAATTAAATGATATATTAAATCATTATAAATTAATCTCAAATTTTATAGGTATGATTTATACAATATTATGTTTCAATCCAACAGTTGATTTCAACAAATATTTATTCAAAATGAAGTTACGAGCGAATGTAACTCGTGGTGTAACTATAAGTCCTAGGTGATCGACTTTGTAACACCCAATTTCTACCCTCGGTAATTAATTAAATAATCAGAGTTTAATAATTAAAACATAAGAATAGGATGTCACATTTTCTTCGAAACAACAAAACATACTCAAGTTGAACAATTTGATACATAACACATTTTAGGATAAACCATCATAAAGGCTTAAATCATGGTCCTCAAAATAAAAATACTTCAATTAATACACATCGGATCCACAATCTTTTAACTTCAAATAAATATAGCACCTTTATCCAACTTAAAACAACTTCAAAACAACAAATATTTATTAGAAACAACTTGAAAATTCAACAATGGAATAGAATCAAGAATCAAGAAAATATCGTTCATCCCCCGAATGCTACGTAGTAGAGCGGCGACACCGACTCGAGCTAACAGCAACTAAATCGTCACTCACTACGAACCACCTGCACGTTACTAATATAAAGGCAACAACCAACAAGAAAATGGTGAGATATCGAACAATATAATTGAGTTTATGATAAATAATATATTGGAGTTAAATCGTATAAAACTACCACTACACGGTATCAACATCACAAAACACTTCACTTCATATCATTATATCCAACAAGTCATCATTCAAGTCACAATTCAAGTCATAACACTCCACATCAATTCATACTTATGAAATATAAAATACGACACTAACAATGCACATGCATGTGGTACCAACAGGGCTTCAGTCCCATCGCTAAAGTGTCAATTAATAGAGGCATTCAACAAGGCATAAGCCTTCTTCGCAGTTTTCCAGTCCAGGCTGTCGCAAAATATACAAATGTATGTGACTCGATAAATGCAACATAACATACTCAACAACAACAAATCTCGTCGCAAGGCATACTCCTATATCACTGTTATTACCAATAAATGTAGGTAATTCATCATCACAATAATTCCTGTAACTTCGCATTGTCAACAAAAATAATAGCATCACAACATCAATGATATACTACAAAGAAAATAACGACACAATAATGTATTTCTAAAACAGTCCCTTAAATCTCCATGTATTAGTCTCTTATTTAATCAATTATCCTACTACGAAACGTACTTCAAATTTATTCTCCGATATTCACTTCTAAAATACACTAAATGAAAATACATTTTCTTCTGTTATTTTATTACTACCCTGCTAAAGTTATTTATATACTATATCTCAGTTGGCTTAATCAATTCATATATATATATATATATATATATATATATATATATATATATATATATATATATATATATATATATATATATATATATATATATATATATAGAGGGCATATCATATGAGAATGACTTTTTTATATGAGAATGTGAGAATGAATCTGAACCATTGGATTTTAAAATAAATGGTGGAGATTATGGGTGAATCTTTTTTTTCTCTCTCCTGCATCTTGAAATAAATGAAGTAGGAGAGATAAAAAAAAGATTCACCCATAATCTCCACCAATTATTTTAAAATCCAATGGTTCGGATTCATTCTCACATTCTCATATAAATATGACATTCTCATATGATATGCCCTATATATATATATATATATATATATATATATATATATATATATATATATATATATATATATATATATATATATATATATATATATATATATTTCTTACATTACACATATTTATCGAAATACTAAGCTAAAAATCCCAGGCTAACAACTGGTAAATAAAATAGTCTTTATCTAAATTGTCAATTTTAATTGTTATTATTTTCTTTTATATATGCAATAATGCAACCAAGATATTCTTCTTCCTAATTGTTTTTAATTATTAATTTATTGCAAATTATTTTCTAAAATCAATTCATTTTATTATTAAATACTTCTTAAATGCGATACTTTATACAAATAAATTTTATTTATCGCAGTATGATATTAGTTGCAAGATTCAATATATGAAGATGAGAAAGTATTATAATCATCTTATTGCTGATATTGGTCATAATTTATGTCAAAAGTTGTAGAGAAAAAAATAGAAGGAAAAAAAAAAGTAAATGTTTAATAAAATATACTTATTTTTTAAAAGAAAAATGAATTAATAAATAACTATTTAAGCAAGGCCACTAAAATGCAGAAGCACTAAAGGAATCTAAATAACTTTCAAAGAGTACGTGAATTGGATTCACCAACTACATTTGCAATCAATTAGTTTTGCCAAATTTTATATCTGTCACATCAATAAGATCTACATTGTACCCAGGCTCATGTGTGTGTGTGGTGGAGATTTTATTTGCTAAGATTATAAAAAAAAATATTAAAATGTCAACGGTTTTAAATTGTTAAGATTGCTTGTTGTTTTCTTTGCTTAATTAACTTAGTGAGCAAGATACAAGTATGAGGGTTCTAGTCCTCCGTAATGTCTTGTACATCTTAATTAAACAACATTATTTAATTGGAATTATAAGATATTTATTTCTCGTTCCTAATTAAAATATTTTATTTTCTTAAAAAAATTATTTAAATATGTTTCTTTTTTAAATTGAAGATTTATATTGATAAAGATAGAGTCTATAAATAGTTTATATTGATTAGATTTTGTATAAATAATTTATATCAAATTCTTTTTTTTTATATAAGCAAAAGGATGTATTAAAAATATCAGGAGTGCTTAACCTAAATAATTACAAGGAGAAAAAAAGAGAAAAAGGATCTGGATGCAACCGGCCAACAAGAAATAAAACCAATCCTCACCTAAGAAAAGATTTCGGATTCGGTCGCCTACCATTTATATATACCATCAAGTTTAATAGTTTTAAATTGAAAGATTGTATTGGAAAAATCAAGTCTCATATGTTTACAATTTAGCTCGTCTTATATTTATATTCATGTATCAATTTCAATAGTGTTGAGCGTGAGAGATTGTATTGAAAAAATTCAAATCACACATTAGTTAAAGATAAAGCCTACAAATAATTTATAAAGAGTGACATCTATCACCTTACAAACCGACTTTACATAGATAGGTTAAATTAAACTCGGATGTTTGTTAGACAAAGAAAACTTATTAGAGGGGGAGTGAATAGATCCCCAATTAAAATTCTTGGTAAAAATATTGTTAAGAGTAAATGTTGAAAATTGGGATTTTGACTCTATCCACCTTATTTGAATCATGCATCAAAACTGAATCGAATCACAAAGGTCTTTGATTTGGATTTTGATTTTGTCGAGTTAATTCCATTCTCAAAGTTGTGTGACTCAAATTACATGACTTGAATCATAAAAATCCTTACTCAAATCATACAAATCAATTTTATGGGTTTTAAGTCTTAATTCAAATAATTCATTCTCTTGACTTGACTCATAACGTGCCTATGACTCAAATTAAAATGGGTATTTGCTCTTTTTTCTCGTGCCTTATCTGCAACACATATAATTCATTTCAAAAATCTCTATCATAATATTCTATGATTTAGAACTCACAACACACATTCTCACTCAAACTTTCAAAAAGGTATTTTTTAAAAGTAATTTTATAACCAAAACCTCTCCATCTTATGTGTTTCATTGTCGTTTGGTTTGAGTTCTCATTTTAGGGTATGATGTTTGTGTGAGAATGATCATTCATGTGTTTAACGCTTTGTGAAATTTCTTGAAGATTTGAGGGGATTTGCATTGTTGTATGGTGTTGTGGTTGGGATCGATATTCCAAAAGAAAAAGAAGGAAGCTTTATCATCTTTAGACAGTTCAAGGCTCAAAGAACCAGTAAGGCTGAGTAAAGGTCGCTTAAAAATGAATGTTTGGAGTGACATTTTTGAAGCTGGAAGAGTAAAGTCAAAATCGAGTGATGATTTTGCAAGAATTTAATGTCAAAATCTATGTATAATAAAAGATGAATTAGATTAAAGGTTTTTATACATAGCATTATCTCGAATTGTGATTTTAATAAAATAATTTATGTAATATTGTAAAAATCATAATGGAAGAACAATTTTTTTTAATGAGCAACAATTAGAAAGTAGAGTAAGCATAAATGAGGACGAATTCTCAAACCACTATAAATCTGACGTACTATATTCTCTTTCTATTTACATTTTAATTAGGATTTCATGTTTAGATTTATGAATTTCTTAGAATAATATGTGTTCACTAGGTTGTATCCAAAAAAAAAAATATATATATATATATATATATATATATATATATATATATATATATATATATATATATATATATATATATATATATATATATACATTTTGCTCCTAAAATTTCTGTTACGTAAAAAAAATGTAATTCTAATTTTCAAAAGTTGATTTTAAAATTGGTCTATTTTTAACTGTTCAAACTTAAAACATCCTACTTAAAAATCTTTAAAAAGTAGAATCGCTATCATTTAACTACTAGACAAAAATTTACATTTAAGTTGTAATAAATATAAGACTAATCATTAAGACTTAAGTAACCTCAAAATAATACTTGTATTAACATTCCATTAAAAATAAACTATCATCATTTCTACTAGAAACACAATTTCGTTTAGTTTTGATAATTTTTATTATTTCTTCAAAACATTTTACATTTGTGACTATATATAATATTTGAAAGCGTCGTAACAACGCAGAAATTTATTAATAAAAAATAAATTTTGATATCTGCCATAGCAATCAAATATACATACTATTTTCTATTTGAACCCCACCTACTTTCCACGTGTTATCGTGCTATTGTGTGTTAGTGTTAGTTGGATGTACTACTAAATACTAATGCATGCTTTGAGTTTTAAACTATTTCTTATTTTTTTACACAAAGTGTGCACACTAATTATGGCTCAATTAAATCAGCATACCTTGATATTATCAAAATTTTGCAAGGTAAAGCCACAACTTGCTTTTCATCGGATCTAAAGTGATGCATAATTAAGTTTAGGTAATAGATCATGTTGTTTGGAATATGATGTTATGCATAATTAAGTTTATTAATAAAAAATATAGATGTGACTTTACATGCCTAATAGGGTGGATGCATGCAATAAAACAAAAGAGCAATTCTAATACTATAAGTCTATAATATAAAAATTTTCTATTTATAGCTTCATTATCTCCCATCACTAGCTAATAATATAACAAATTTAGTATTGGAATGTATATTTTTTAATAATTATTTATTTTTAAATATAAAAACTTGTTTATATTAATGTATAAGTATAAATAATGTCAAAGATTAAATCTTAGACTAATAGTTACACACATTTAACTCAACTAACACATATTACTTGATGACTTATTCTATCCACTAAGCATATTTTCACTTTTTTTTATAAAAAAAATCAGATAAAATGTAGCTACTTTTATTTTCTGATTCACATGCTACAATGTGATAAAATGAATCCAAAAATATATCAGTTCATTTATTGAATGAATAGAATATAGTAATAAATATATCCTATTGAAGCAAATTTTAATAGGAAGTGAATAATAATAATATTGCTTAATCAAAGTGAATACTCATTATAAGTTCTAACAAAACTAAACACCTTTTTTTTTTTCTTTGAATCTATATGTTTTATGAATATATGAACACTCATTCAAAGTTCTAACAAAACCAAACACATTATCTTTTTTATTTCTTTGAATCTATATGTTTTATGACCCCAAAAAACTAAAACGCTAATTTTCCATGAGGTAACCAGTTACCTTAAAACATGTAACCGATTATACTGTATCAGAAGCGTTTTCTACATAATTTTCAAATACGAAATCAGTCCCGACACATTCCAAAATCTCGATTTTATCAGAACAAAACACAATTTAAATTACGGGTCTGCTTTCCTATCAACACACAACAATTATACCACTAATTATACATTAATTTCATCATGTATTATACCTACACAACATCAATCCATCATATTGAAAGAATAACATATATTTGCAATTCAACCATATAACACAACAATGAAATTTATCCAATAACCACACAAACATACACACAATTTTAGAATTTAAGCATATTATAAAAAAATCCTAAGAGGGGAAGGAACCCTCACTACCCTCTCATGTTCAATCACCATTAAAAGAACTCATTCTCCCGCTTATCTTAATTCCAAACTTTAATTCCCTTGACAATGGTGAAAGTAGTTGTCTTCCTCTTCCTTTCCCTAGCTCTCATCTTTTCTTTTCATGTAGAATGAATTTTAACTCTCTCTTCTCTTCCTTTATTTCCTAATTCCTTTTTTTCTTTTTAATTATTAGATATTTATCCCTAATAATACTAATAACAATAATAATATTATTAATAATAATAATAACTCATATTATCTATTATTAGTATCCAATTACTATTATTTCATTATTATGACACTCCCTTAATAATTAGTTAACCCCTCAACTCACAGCATACCCTCATACCAGTGCCCTTAGCCTTATAACAACCAAATCAAATATTATAATAAAACACAATAACTAAATATTTAAATGGGTGTTACAAAAATTCTAGATGAATCACAAGATAACCACTCCTAGCAAAGGAAAGCACTAAGTCCTAAGGTCCAAAGTCCAAAATACTCCTCAAGCAAGGGATAGTAACTCAAAGTCCTCAAGATTAGATCAAAGTGTTTTAGGGTTTTATCCATTTTATGATGTTTTTGTTCCTTTGGAATTAATAAAGCAAGAGAGATAAAAGATAAGAAGCATAAAACAAAATGGCAAGAATGTAAAGGCATGAACGTGAATTACATGAAATTGAATGGTATTAAAAGTAAAGAGCATAAAAGTTAAAATCAATATAATTTATATGTCAAATTTAGTGTTAATGAGGAATCAACCGAGTCGGGACAATTTAGTGCTATGTTAAGCAATCGTAAGTGGATTTATGTAGAAGTCACACCTATATGAGGCCGGTCAATAGCAATTTATGTGTCATACATGTTAAAGGAATAATACAAAAGCATCCTCCTAAAACAATGAACACAATGATCAAAACAAAAGCAAAAGAAAAAAGAAGAGAGAGAGAGAGAGAGAGAGAGAGAGAGAGAGAGAGAGAGAGAGAGAGAGAGAGAGAGAGAGAGAGAGAGAGAGAGAGAGAGAGAGAGAGATGATCAAACACAAATGAACTATGACAAGGTATCATCTATCATCAATTTCAATCATTCAACTCATAACACAATGGGATAAACTTATCAGTAATCCAAAGTATAAAAAATAATCAAATGATCATTTAATCAATAAGTTTGAAATGGTGAAAGTTCATACAACTAAAGTATCATCCATAGGCCAATTGAAATTGATGAAGCATTGATCAACCAAGTCATGATCCAAATTAACAAAAGGTCAAACAAAAACAAATAAAAATATATTTAAAAAGGTTTTTAAAATGATTTTAAAAGGAAATTAAATGGAAAATAACAAAGATACGTTAAAACATCAAATAAATTCCTAAGAAAATTTTAGAAAGTAAAAAATATTACAAGTAATTAGATATCAAAAGTTAGGGAAAATAACATTTAAAAATGCATGAAAATTAATTTTTAAATGAAAATAAAAAATAAAATAGAAAGAAAATATCAAAACATGCCAAAAATGATTTTTAAATTCTAAAAGAAAAGAATGTGATAGAAAATAGTTTTAGTGATTTAGGGGGAAAAATGAGTTAAAAAGGTCAAAGAAGCTATTTAAAATAAATAAGAAAATAAAGAAATATTAAAAATAATTTCAAACAAAAAGAAATTAAAATCACAACGGCTAGGTTGCGTGGCTACCTTTTCAATTGAAGCTTTAGAGGTCAACAATGGTGGGATCGAGTTGAAGGTTGCAGGAGGTCCTAAGTTTCAGTAATGGTTCAGTTAGATTTAGATTCAGTTAGTGAGTGATTCTGGGCATAGAAATAAAGCTAAAACAACCTGAATTTGGAAAACTTATTTATGGTTTTTTAAGCTTTTCATGAGTTAAAATGGTAGAGGTTTTGTGGCTATTCAAGCCTACAAATGAAGGCAAAATCACCTTCTACTTTGAGTTTGACTTTTACAAATCCATGAACTTTTAGTTAATTTTTACAAATCCATGAACTTTGAGTTTCAACCTTGAGTTGACTTTTACAAATCCATGAACTTTGAGTTTTAAGCTCAAACATCACACGTTTAAGCTTATACTCACATTATTGTTCATGTCTCTCTCTATTCAGAGCCATTGATTGACACCGAGAAGAGAGAATTTGCTCAAGAAAAATTAAATGACGAATACACAATAAAAATTCTAGGTAAGAGAGGGCTTTAAATCAGTAACTTTATGTTTCAGTTAATATTTATTATTTTGATCAGTAACTTCGTGTTCCCGTTAATATTCATTATTTTGATCAATAATTTCATGTTCCCGTTAATATTCTAAATTTGTTCCCATTAATGTTCAAAAAAATTATCACTAACTTAATGTTTCTTAATATTCAAAAAAATTATCAGTAAGTTCGTGTTCTCTTTAATATTCAATGTTTTGTCAATAACTCCGTGTTCCCGTTAATATTTATTATTTTGATCAGTAACTTCGTGTTCCCGTTAATATTCAAAATTTGATCCTATTAATATTCCAAATTTGGATCAATAACTTAATGTTTCTGATACTATTCAAAATTTTGATTAGTAACTCCGTGCTACCGTTAATATTCAATATTTTAATCATCCTTGATACATGGTTGTTTGATGACGATGCATGTTGGTTGGTGAGTAACTTAATATGTTTTGTGTTATGATGATTAGGGTTTGTGTTGTTGTTGTGTTATGCCTTATTATTGATGTTTTGGTTTATGATCATAAAGGTCCATATTAGCCCTTGAATAAGGATGGTTTGGGATGATTCAAGTTGGTGTAGGATGAGCTTAGAAGATGAATTTTTGATGAAATAGCATAGGACAATCCATTGGTTGGCTGTAATTTCCAGAACCAATTGATTGGTGTCTTGTTTTGAGTAGAAGTTAAATTTTTACAAAGACTAATTGATTGTACTCGGGCCCCAGTTGATTGGTTTAGCTTGAATTGTGAAAAATAGAAACAAAGAGTTCATACAATTGATTGTTCCAGCAACCAATCGATTGGTTCACGTGCATCTTGCTAAAAACCACTTGTTTCATGTTTCTAATGTATCTTAGGAGTTGTTTACCGTGAAAATTGATAAACAACCTCTGGTCTCCAACGAAATGGTTAACTTGCAGGATCGACCAGTAAATCCTAAGGACATGTGATTTTTATTTTAGATTAAGTTCTCTTAGGTGAAGAACACTTTGTCAGCGTTCATAATGTTGTTTGCTTAGTAAAAAATAAAGTAATTTGACTTTGTGTAATTGTAATGGAAATGTAATAAAGGCTACTTAAAGGTAAATTGCAAGAAATGATAAATTTCTAGAATTTAAAGTAAATTGACAATTAAAATGTAAAAAGGGTGGTGTTTACACGTACATTTCTCAGTCACTCTTTCTCAATACAACAGGTACTAATTTGATTTTTGTGAGATTTCGTACAACAAATGAACACACTGAATCCTAATGCTAAGACCCTATCTATACTAAATTGAAATAATCGTCATCAACGGCCTTTCTTTCTAAACACGACATGTTGTGCCCATCATGTCTTCCATTCGCCCTAAAACTCCACGTGTCTTTGTTTGAAAACTGAAACAGGATAAAATATGGTTATTCATTTTTCAAATTCAAACTATTTGTCGAACGCGCTTTTAGCACTTTTCTTTGTTGAATTATTCCTTAAACTTATAAAATAATTCTATGTCCCATCTAACATCTTTCTCTCACACGAGGATGATTTCGACAAAGGATCTTCCACCATGCTTTTTGTCAAAGACTCATAATCTCTTCAAACAACTTTCCTTTTTACTTCATTCTTTTAACTTGAGCTTGGTGTTGAAAACTCCCAGCTAACAAATTTCCCCTCAAAAATGTCATTTTCGACATACCGAAGAAAAGAGAATTTTTTGAAAGTCTGATTCGACGCCATAAACTCTTCAACTATGAAGCAACTGGAAATCTCATCGGAACAATGAAGTTGCCATCGATGGTTATTTTATCCCACGAGAAGGGAAAGGAAAATATCAAGTAAAACCTAAAAGAAAACAAACAAGGGTCATACGACCAAGATAAAGGGCAAGGGAGTTGGTTACGCAAGGGAAAGGGATTAGCACCCATCACGTCCGTCGTACTCGACGGGATCCACTCTTGCTAGTTCTAATCTATGGGTGTTAAACTATAAGTCTAAATCTTAATGCTAAGGAAATGCAATGCATGCAAAATGTAAGGAAAATATAGTTGTGCTCGTTCGGGCCCTACCCCAATGCCTACGTATCATTTTTGAGGAATCAGAATTACCGTAGTTCGGCTCAATATTTTTTGTTTTGTTTGTGTTTAATAAGTGAACAGTTACATTCGCATCCTATGGCAGCTCGACCTTTGGAGACTTATGCGCGGGAGGTAGGAAGGAAATAACATGCTCTTACCTAACCAGGCAAAGCTAAAATGAAAAAAGAGTTTGGTTGGTATTTTTTAATGTAGACAGTTGTGAACTAGATCCCAATGCAAGGATGCTAACCTTTCTCTACTTTTTAAGATTTTGAAATTTTTTAAGTATTTTGTATGTGTTTTATTTGTTTTGATGTAGATAGTTGTGAATTAATCCCAATGCAAGGATACTCACTCACCTTTCTCTACTTATTAAGACTTTTGTGGATATTTTTTTAAGGGAATTAATTTGAGTATTTAATAGATGGACCTAAGGGAGACTAAAGAAGTCCTAAAGTTGTCATACAATAATGGACCTAAGGTTAGGTTAAGAGGGAGACTAAGCAAAACCCTAATGTTAACATGATTGGATAAGAGTCCTAAAGTCTAGATGATTTACCTTGAATAAGGTAGAATCATATCCTAAGGGAACATGGTAATCACAAGCAAGAAAGAAGTAAACACTTCAAAAATAAGAGATAAACATCTCAAGCAACAAAAACAATTACTTGAACAAGTAAAGAAAACAAGTGAAAAAAGTGAAATAACTATTTAATCAATTAATTAAAAATTGATTAAATCAACTAATCAAGTTAAGAAAAATCAATCAGTAAGTAGGGGTGGGAATAGGCTAGGCTAGGCTAGGCTTTATAAGGCCTGGGCCTGGCCTACGATAAATTTACAAGGCCTGAGCCTGGCCTATGGCCTAGTATAGGCTCGTTTTTTCAGCCTGGCCTGGCCTTTTTAAAAGCCTGGCCTGACCTGGCCTGAAAGCCTATTTAAAAGCCTATTTCTGATTAATGTTTTCAATTAATTCATATTGCTTAAGAAGTCTTATAGGTCGCTTATATATGAACATTTAGACCGATCTGTTTAGCATTTTTTCTAATACATATATGCACATATAAACCAATCTATTTAACACTTTTTCTAATATATATGCATATATAGGCCAGCCTATTTAAACTAATTTTAATATATAAATATATATATATATATATATATATATATATATGTGTGTGTGTGTGTGTGTGTGTGTGTGTGTGTGTGTGTATGTATATGATAATATAGGCCGGCCTACAAGGCTTTATAAGCTTTTTTAATAGCCTAGGCTTGGTGTAACACCCTTCTAAACCCCGCGGAAATTAACAAAATTAAATCAGAGTAAACATGCAAAGGGTGTCACAATTCAAAAATAAAAGAAAACACACGTTCGGCCTATGTCATGCATTCACTGAAACGTCTGAAATTATAACTCATTAGATAAAAATCATGTTTACACAGCGGAATCAAATCATCAAGTCAACATTACATCGTTAATGTATCAGACTTCAAATAAAATAAACAATAGAGTTATAATCGAAACTCAAAACATCGCGTCCCCAGTGTTACATCTATCAGAGCATGACACCGACACAACAACTAAACCGACTTATGAGCTAATCCTCACCAAGTCGAAAGCAGCTATCCTCAATCTGAAAATGTCAACAGTAAGGGTGAGTCTCATCACAGTTAACAAATGTTATTGCATCTTAAATAACAACACATCATAGTTATATTATTCACCCAATTTCATCATATTCAGATTATCAGGAACATCCATCGTTTACACGAACATCAACATTTACACATCTTTCACACAGACAATCATACTCAACATTAATTCAACAAAACACGCAATCAACACATCATCAATATTTATAACACTGGAATACTTCCAATCATGTTATAAAAGGATGCATATGTATGAACTGACACTATGCATGTGGTACCAACATCATCCAATGGGAATAACCCATGACCGATCCAACATCATCCAGATACGGCCCTGCCAGCACAGATTCCACACAATGGGAATCATGCCCTTTACTGATCCAACACACCCTAATGGATACAGTATCATCAATGAATATGAATGAATGCAACATATACAACATACTTATACCATCGTCAAGTCTAATGAGTAACATCATCAAATACCCATTTCATCATCATCATCATCATCGTCATCATCAAAGTATGTTTATATACATTAGCATCATTCGAATACAATTAATCATCACCATCATCATTAAAGAACGTACATGTGTCCACATCAATCATCATCATCAATAATAAGAACACACATGTATCCACATCATTCCAAAGCAAATCAGTCATCATCATACAACTCTCAACAAATCATCACATCATAATGTTTTTCAAAACAACATCTTATATTGTCACATTTCATCATATATGTCAACAATATATCATCCAATTAAACAAATCGTCACATGATTAATATTTCAACGTAGCATGTATTTAACACATCTCATCACATATATGTACAATACATCATTCACCAAGAAATAAAATCATATTTAAAAATAATTGGATTCACACCTCATTCCATCATTTAAAACATAGGCTATCTCATAAGATTCATCGTGCTCGAAACGGCACTAAAAACAGACCTACGGTTCGAAAGTTACACATCATTTAACTTTTCAAGAAACAACTATCGCTACAGCACGCGGCGCAACCAAGACTCGCGGCGCGACCTGAACCACACAAACGCGTTCGCGGCGCCAACCTATGCACGCGGCGCGATACGAGAAAACAAGTACGCCTTCGCGGCGCCAACACGGGGACGCGACGCGAACTGGCGATTTCACAGATTTTCGGGTCTGCGTCAGATCCTGCGATCTGACTCAATCTGAGTCCAAAACTGACTCTAAACGTCATATACAGGCAGTTAATCATCAATTGCATCATTATTCATCATCACACATCAAAACAACACATAATCAATCAATAATCCACGCAATTTTCATCAATTCATAACCTCCCTAAACCCGACATATAATCCAATTGACTCAACAACATCCCTAATCAATATTATTATCCAAGAATACGATAATAGGTGATAACCGGAGAGTCCCCCCTTACCTTAGCCAAAGATTCTTGATTGGCCTCTCCCTCCATTGCTCCTCTTCACGTACCAGCTTTCCCAATCCCTTATCTCCTCTGCTCTGCTTTTCACGTTCCTTTTTCCTTTCTCCCAATTTTCCTTATTTTTATGAAAAATAACATTTTAATTAGTAAAGGGCTTTACTAACATAGCACCCCCTCTTTACTAATACCACACTTGGCCCAATACTATAAACCATCTTTCTTCCAATTAAATCCCACAAACCACCAATAATTCTAATTATAAATTAAATTTCTATTTAAATTAAAAATTAAAATATACGGGTGTTACAACTCTCCCCCACTAAAAGAGTTTTCATCCTCGAAAACATACCTCAAGTAACTAGCTCGTATAAGAGTCCTCCACCTGACTCTCCAGCTCCCAATTAACATTACCATCGGTCAATCCTCAAAATCCATCTGACATAACCAACAGGAAACATGTTTCATACATTCAAATCCCAGTTCTTACGTCGCATTTGACTATCCAAAAGTATACCACTCGCTATAGCTCCAAAAGGTTAACAACAACAGAACATTGAGATACAACCTATACAATACGCTCAACAGCCGAGTAATACAATTACACAATCTATAGTATGATCACACTGATCAACACTGCAGTAATGCATACCATCTACCAAACATACTAACCTTAGACATACTCTTCCATCTGAGCGATAAAATAATACTTACACTTTTCACCAACCGCTTCCTTCAAGAAACTCAATACTCATATTCCTATACCATTGAATTCCAATTATCTGACTCCTCTTAAGTCAAGCCATCGATTATCCAACACTTTACATTCCGTTTTTTTTCGCACTACTCTGACTACTCATCACAATCATCTATACCAATTAGACTTCTGAGCTTTACCCGATCCCGACTCTCTTTACTTATTCGTTCAAGAATCATTCTTCATCATTCATGGTACCAATTTACCACTCAGTAATACTTACTCGCACTCAAAAACAATTCCTGAGTTACTACATCTATTAAACATTCCGGCCATCGGAACGAGTGCACACAAGTAATTATAATCACGTTCATCAGCCTCAATACGCCATTTCTTACAAAACAACTCAAATTGAGTTTCGCTCTTTTCTAAGAATTAAATCAATTCCTCCCTTCATAGAGTATAATTCCTCATTATATCTAGAATCTACAATAACCCCTTAACAACAACACAAAATTATTACAACGTCATATAGCATCAACTCTTCGTTTTAATTTCGCCGAATACATACTCGTTAACTACAACCGTAATAACATATTCACCATCTCGGCAATTATTCAAAAGAGTTATAATTCTTCGACACGACATCCTTACATCCACTGGATTCTAAATCCAACATATAGATCAATACATATTCTCTATGTAGGCTTCCGACATATTAATTCCTTACTCCCCGCGAGTAGTACTCATAACACTACTCCACATCACACTTTCGCTGCGCGACTCTGATTACCCGTCTTAAGTCATCATCCACCATGTTGCACTCTTTCATATTCACTTCTTCATAAGTTCACACAACATAGTGAGTGCTTATTCTCACGGTTTAATATCCATCACATCTTATACCATTAAGGCAACAAACAAGTTCATCCCATCTATATGATTTCATCTACTACCAACAAGAGATTTAGGGTGATCAAGTCCTAAATTTGTCAATATTAGTTGAAAATCATATTTAAGCATAAACCGTCGTTACTACATAATAGTGTCCCTTTCCGAGTTTGCACCCAAACTCATTAACATCGTCGTAGTCCAATAATTCACTACGGTGTCCTTCTAGAATATCCTTCTGAAGCTCAAAACATCAGTTACACAAATCCAATCACTCAATCTCATTACATCGTTTTCGTCGATTCTGAATTCACCGCCTTTACTTTGGTAATTCAAAGTCAACCTATCGATCAACTCAACATCGTCTTTCTGACCTTCTCTAATCTCGTCAAGAATACCACTAGTCATCTTCTAGCATACTCAATCTAACACTATTAGGAGTGCCTTCACATACTAACTCAAGTCTCTAAATTGTCCAATTAAATCCAACTCATTCATCATTAGCACCGACATTTTAAAGACTTCTTACGCAACACAATAGCACAACATTTTCCTTATTAGGATGGTAATTCAAACCAAAATCCTAATCCTAAAAAAATATACTCTAATCATCTCTGCTGCCTCATATTAAGCCCTTTCTGATCAAATAGGTACTTCAACTCTTATGATCACTAAACACTTCGAATTTTGAACCATACAATTAACCTGCAAGACCAAGACAACATTCATAACCCGTGGTTTTAATCCAAATCCTATTACATCCTTCACGTCCAAATATCATCCCACTCGGAATCTCAACAAAATCTTCCTCACGTCAACAAATGTTAGAAATTCCCTACAATTCTTCTTTTATACTTATCGCTACTTTGCCATCACAAATACGATTCCAAGGGTTCTAAAGTTTACTTCACCTTTACTACTAATTTACTCATTCACTAAAATCCATCGGTATTCAAATCATCTTTGTGACCGAACATCTCGTCGACTTATTCATCAACAACATGTTCTACTCCACGTCGTTTCAAACAATCGCGGTAGTAGGCATTCTTATTCAACAAGTTTCACGCTTCCATAAATTAGAACACGATCCCTCCTCCTCTTAGGTTCAAACGGCACATTAATCCGACACTCGGAACTCAAGATATGAATTTTCCAATCAGTGCCCGAAAAATGCAACACTGACATCATGCAGCGACACTCTATACGATATATCCAAAACTCCTCAATTGGTAAATTCAATTCTTAAAATTACTCCTCAACAACCTTCTAATTATTCCTTCGATCCATTCAACACTGACACTGACATCCCGTGCAGTACCAATAAACAAGTCTAGTTATAAGAACAAGAGTAACCGTAACTTCACCTCTTTCCAACGTCATCCTGTCACAATTAAATATGTTACAGCTGCTGCAACTATTTTTATAACAAAGTTCATCTCGTTAGCTTTCCGACGCTTCAAATGGAACTCAATTCGGATGTCCAGAACTCCAGTTATGAATTTTCGAAGTTCCGCAGCTATTCAGCAATTTTCCTGCGTTTTGCTTACGAAAATCTCTCTCCAAAACTCATTCTCTTCAACTCTATCACATTCCAAACAGCCCCTTATCGTATCTCTTCACTTCCAAACATTCTTATGACTTGAGCAACACATCCTATCGCCGAAGTGCGATTTCTGGAACATTACGACAGCAATCCTCTTTGCAAACTTGCAGCTGAATCTCTTCCGAGACGTAAGGCTACTCAACTGACATCTTCGCAGTACACCAGTAGAGCTGACACATCGCAACTTTCCAATTTCCTTCTCTTACAATAACTGTCAATTACCTCTAATCATCTTCCTTCAAGATGTTCCAACTCAATTCTCAGTGAAGTCTTAATTCCAAGTCACCTTCAATTCGGGAAACAACAAACTCCAATAACGCTCGCACTGTTGCCAACAACAGCCTACTGAATCAATCTTCTTACAACTGAAACATAACCGAGAAGCGAAGCTTCTCCCCCACTTGCTTCAATCCAACACCTGCAACAAACAACCAAGTACCGACAGTGATTCACTCACATGTCGCGTACCAAGGAATAAAATGCCGACAATATACTACTGTCGCGCAACTCAACTGACTCAACAATTGGCCGGACGGACCAACCAGGCTCTGATACCACTATTGTAACACCCTTTCTAAACCCCGCGGAAATTAACAAAATTAAATCAGAGTAAACATGCAAAGGGTGTCACAATTCAAAAATAAAAGAAAACACACGTTCGGCCTATGTCATGCATTCACTGAAACGTCTGAAATTATAACTCATTAGATAAAAATCATGTTTACACAGCGGAATCAAATCATCAAGTCAACATTACATCGTTAATGTATCAGACTTCAAATAAAATAAACAATAGAGTTATAATCGAAACTCAAAACATCGCGTCCCCAGTGTTACATCTATCAGAGCATGACACCGACACAACAACTAAACCGACTTATGAGCTAATCCTCACCAAGTCGAAAGCAGCTATCCTCAATCTGAAAATGTCAACAGTAAGGGTGAGTCTCATCACAGTTAACAAATGTTATTGCATCTTAAATAACAACACATCATAGTTATATTATTCACCCAATTTCATCATATTCAGATTATCAGGAACATCCATCGTTTACACGAACATCAACATTTACACATCTTTCACACATACAATCATACTCAACATTAATTCAACAAAACACGCAATCAACACATCATCAATATTTATAACACTGGAATACTTCCAATCATGTTATAAAAGTATGCATATGTATGAACTGACACTATGCATGTGGTACCAACATCATCCAATGGGAATAACCCATGACCGATCCAACATCATCCAGATACGGCCCTGCCAGCACAGATTCCACACAATGGGAATCATGCCCTTTACTGATCCAACACACCCTTATGGATACAGTATCATCAATGAATATGAATGAATGCAACATATACAACATACTTATACCATCGTCAAGTCTAATGAGTAACATCATCAAATACCCATTTCATCATCATCATCATCATCGTCATCATCAAAGTATGTTTATATACATTAGCATCATTCGAATACAATTAATCATCACCATCATCATTAAAGAACGTACATGTGTCCACATCAATCATCATCATCAATAATAAGAACACACATGTATCCACATCATTCCAAAGCAAATCAGTCATCATCATACAACTCTCAACAAATCATCACATCATAATGTTTTTCAAAACAACATCTTATATTGTCACATTTCATCATATATGTCAACAATATATCATCCAATTAAACAAATCGTCACATGATTAATATTTCAACGTAGCATGTATTTAACACATCTCATCACATATATGTACAATACATCATTCACCAAGAAATAAAATCATATTTAAAAATAATTGGATTCACACCTCATTCCATCATTTAAAACATAGGCTATCTCATAAGATTCATCGTGCTCGAAACGGCACTAAAAACAGACCTACGGTTCGAAAGTTACACATCATTTAACTTTTCAAGAAACAACTATCGCTACAGCACGCGGCGCAACCAAGACTCGCGGCGCGACCTGAACCACACAAACGCGTTCGCGGCGCGAACCTATGCACGCGGCGCGATACGAGAAAACAAGTACGCCTTCGCGGCGCCAACACGGGGACGCGGCGCGAACTGGCGATTTCACAGATTTTCGGGTCTGCGTCAGATCCTGCGATCTGACTCAATCTGAGTCCAAAATTGACTCTAAACGTCATATACAGGCAGTTAATCATCAATTGCATCATTATTCATCATCACACATCAAAACAACACATAATCAATCAATAATCCACGCAATTTTCATCAATTCATAACCTCCCTAAACCCGACATATAATCCAATTGACTCAACAACATCCCTAATCAATATTATTATCCAAGAATACGATAATAGGTGATAACCGGAGAGTCCCCCCTTACCTTAGCCAAAGATTCTTGATTGGCCTCTCCCTCCATTGCTCCTCTTCACGTACCAGCTTTCCCAATCCCTTATCTCCTCTGCTCTGCTTTTCACGTTCCTTTTTCCTTTCTCCCAATTTTCCTTATTTTTATGAAAAATAACATTTTAATTAGTAAAGGGCTTTACTAACATAGCACCCCCTCTTTACTAATACCACACTTGGCCCAATACTATAAACCATCTTTCTTCCAATTAAATCCCACAAACCACCAATAATTCTAATTATAAATTAAATTTCTATTTAAATTAAAAATTAAAATATACGGGTGTTACACCTGGCCTATTTTATTAAATAGGCTTTTAAAAAAGCCCAAGCCTGGCCTTTTTATCAAATAAGTCTGGCCTGGCCTGGCCTTAAGTAGGCTAGGCTATAGGCCCCCTGAAAAACACCTAATTAACCTTCTCTCTTTGCCCTCCACCTTATCATTTTGTGGTATTTTATGTCCAAAAATTACTTTTTGCAACCAAATGATATTTTTAGTTCTAAGTCAAACATACTTGCTTGATATTGTATACAAATTTCAAAAGCATTTGGTCTTTATAATTCACTTAGAACTACATACTAACCGAAAAAGTAATTTATTTGACTTCAAAATCACATCATCTCTCTTCTCATTCCCACCTCACGTTCTCTCTCTTTTGTCTTTCACATCATCTCTCTTCTCATTCCCACCTCACGTTCTCTCTCTTTTGTCTTTCTACTCCTTCCTTTGAGTAATCACTCTCTCCTAATTAAGTTTAGTTAATTGTTTTGGTGTAATTGTTGTTGTTAATGGAATGATTTAGGTCTGATGGAGGGGAAGGGATGGTTAAGAAGCTTAGGATGTCCAAAGCCCTCACTATATCTAAGGAGACATCAGTTTCAGATGCGTGTCGGCGAATCGCAACGCCGTGCGTTGATGCTGTTTTGCTGCCTGATTCAAATGCTTTGTTATCGGGAATTATGACTGCCAAGGTTTGTGAATTTTTTGTGTGAATGTGTGTTTATTGAGTGAGTGTAGTGCATAATATAGTTTGAGATTTAGTGCTATTGCCAATACGGGTGTAATCTGTTGCAAAATTCAACAACTAATAATTTGTAAATGGTTACAATCTTGATCTTGAAATAACTATGAATTTAAAATTGTTCTTTAGTAGTCTGATTGTGTTGCAGAATGAAACATAATCAATTGCTGAGTCATTTGTCATATCTTTCATTTTTATGGGTATTGAAATCAACATGTCTGTGTGTGATAGAACTGCATGTTTATTTGACAGGGGTACTCAATTTATTACCATGATAAACAATTTTGAGGGATTATTTCCAAAATAATAAAGCCATACGTATTACTTATTTGTGCCAAATGAGGCTACTGAAACGTCTACTAACTTTTAAACATGTTTCTTATCTATTGTACTACTTTTAGGGTTGTTCTAGAAAGGCTTGTACTAGGTAAAGTCATCAGGGAGTGATCACACTTTGTATTAGGTAAAGCTCTCTCGCCTTTGTTTGAGTTCATTGTTTGAAATATTTGAAAAATCAATGAAACTTCCGGTGACTGACTGCAACCTCATTTAAGGGTTACAAATTTTCATTTTGCTATTCATGAAGCAATAGTCTGTTTTGTGAGTCTCGCCGATTTTTATGTTTTGTGGCTTCGATTTTTTTTGAGGAGTATAACAACTATAATGCTGAAATAGTTTATAAAGATGCTTATTATAGGTTGAGGGAAGATTTACTTTTCAAAGAGTTGTGAATGTGAAATTGTTTTATGCTTCCTGTTCTGCTTGTATTTTTTAATGGATGTTAGTCAAAGAACTGACCCTATTGATGGTATTTTTTCATTTTAATTTAATTGATGTAACATATTTACATGTTTTATTTTCACTATCATGCAATTGATTATACATTGAAAATCATTAAACAAAATTTGATTGATATTAATGGACACTTGCAGTATCTTACAGACTTTAATTTTTGTATATTGGCATCTAAGGAATATGAGTTTGTCTGGAACTTCACCATCTAACTTTACTACTAATGTTAATATTAATCTTGCTGTTAGATTCAAAGTGAGTTTCATATATCTCAATTTGACGGTTCCATTTGAAGGAGATGATTTTAGTGTTGTTTCAGAAGTCTAATTATGTATCTATTTGATATTGGTTAATTGGTTAAAGTGCTTAGTTTTATTTTAAAGTATGGACAACATTTCATTATGTTTAATTGAATTGATAGATTATTCTACAATGGTATATGAATATTAGTTATGATTTTCGTAAAAAACGGTCTGCTATTACATGATAAATTGGTACTAAAATATTTGAAGTTTCTTTATTGTAATAGCTCACATGTTTCTTTAATTTCTATGCTGAGGTTTGGACACACAAATGAGTGACTAGATTTTATTTTCCACCTATGAATGTTATTTTTCTTTGATTGTTCTTCTAGAAAAATTTTAATATATTTTATTTGTGAAGTATTTTAATATATTTTGGTTTAAGAGAAGAAGAGAAATCTTGTTCCAGACTTGAATGATCTTACTGGAGAAGGAAATATTGAAAGTATGCCTTCGATGGGGTTTTATATGGATTTGTTTCAACATTTGAAAACTCTTGATCAACTCTTGTTTCAACTCTTGATCAACATTTGAAAACCACCTTGGTTTCTAAAATACATATAAAAAACATAAGCTTATCAATGAGCCTCTAAAGTTGTAATATGCTGAATGATGTTTATTGCAGTTTGGAGACGAAGAAGATTGTGATGAAGATATGGAAGAAGGTTGTGATCATGAAGAAGTGGAAGAAGGTTGTGATCATGAAGATGTGGAAGAAGAACAAGGAGATGATCAATAAGAATATTAAGAAGTTGTGTTTTATATTATCTAGCTAGCTAGTTCTTAGAACTTTTGTTGTTATTTTGGGATGACTCTTTGAGAGAAACTTGTCTTTAATTTAGCTCTTGTTTTGAATCCCATGACTGTTTTGAATTTGGGATGACATCAAAACTTAGTATCCAACTTATTAGTGGCACTACAAAAAAAACTTACTTTTGACGTTAATGTTAATTTGCTTGTAATTAATTAGATTCTAATCATCAATATTATTGTTAATTATATATATATATATATATATATATATATATATATATATATATATATATATATATATATATATATATATATATATATATATATATATAATGATACAAAAATAAACCGTGGCAAGATAAATGGTTCAGAATGCATAACATATAACTACGGTTATAAATCTGTGGTCATAACCAAACCGTGGCTATATCTTGAACCAATACTGTGTCGTAAACGTTAAATTGAAACCGTGGCTTTACCATATAGCCACAGTTTTGCAGTCATGGCAAATGCAAACCGCGGCCTTAATCAAGCTATCTAAACCGTGGCCTAAAAAAGTCACGGTTGTCAAAAAGGCGTGGTCTATACCAAAAAACCGTGGACTTTACTTTAGGCCACGGCCGCATACTCCACAGTTGGATTTCCGTGGCCAAACCGTGGCCTCAGCGTTACGTCACGGTTATTTTGCATATAGCCTCGGTTTCTTGGGCGTGGCAGGAGACTTTTTTTTTTTGTAGTGGTAGAATGAGATTGGAGAAATTTCGAAAAGTATTTTAATTAATTAATAAACATAAATTATGCAAACATAGACTTATTTGTCTTTGTTATAAAAAGAAGTAAATTATTTTTCAGAAAGTTGTGATTAACAGCCGTCAAATATATTTTTTAATTGCAAACCCTTCAATTTATAGTTTTGAAACTATTAATTTTATAGTTTTCAATAGATTTTATTGATAAGTTATTATAAGCCGTCAAAATTATACTGCGTAACATTATCTAAATATTAAATAGGTGTAATTTGATAACTCTTTATTAATTTTAATAAGAATATGAATTACTCGACTTATATTTTGTATTTCTATGTTCATGTTTGCAAATTAAGCTGATATTTTATCATTTGATTTGACAATGTTATGTGCTTTAATATTTTTACTAAATAAATTTTTTATCGGTATTATTTTTATATATGGGAAAAATGTACTACTGATTCAAATATTTTTATAAATGATGTCAAAATACGGGAAAACAATCTATGATTAACTCAAATATCTTTATAAATGATATTATTTTTATATACGAGAAAGAGGAGAGAGGAAAGGAAGAAGTATGGCGAGTAACTCAAACGAATTTCTTGAATTCACGGCTTTCATTGAAGATAGTAGGTTGGTTGATATTCCTTGCAAAGGAAAAAAATTCACTTGGTATAGCGGAGATGGTAAATCGATGAGTAGGATTGATAGGTTTCTTGTTTCGGACAAGGTTGTGAGAGATTGGGGCGTTGTGGGTCAATTTGTTGGTAATAGAGATGTCTCCGATCATTGTCCTATATGGTTAGAAGTTGATGATAACAATTGGGGTCCAAAACCATTCATCTTCAACAACGATTGGTTTTCTTTTGATTCATTCTTTCCTTTCGTGGAGAAGGAGTGGAGAGGTTTTAGGGTGGAAGGAAGAGGGGACTTTATTTTGAAAGAAAAGCTTCGTCTTCTTAAAGAAAGTCTAAGATGGTGGAACAAGGAAGTTTTCGGTAGAATGGATTTGGAAGTGGAGGAAGGAGTTAGGGATATTAACAAAGGTGATGATAGATTGGAGTTGGAAGCGGAGAATCTTAATATTGATATTTTAAAAGAGAGGAAGGAAGCTACTAGTCGTTTTTGGTCTAATTTGAGAATTAAAGAGAATATGTTAGTTCAAAAATTGAGAATCAAGTGGCTTAATGAAGGTGACTCCAATAGTGGTTTTTTTCATAAAGTTATGAGAGAGAGGAGAAGACGCAATCACATTGGTCCAATCAATTCTCCAGAGGGATGTTTGTCTTCAGTTATGGACATTAAAGAGGAAGTTACTCGTCACTTTTCAAGCAAATTCAAAGTTGTGGACGGTGTATCTCCTAGCCTTGATGGGATTATGTTTGATAAGATTAGCAATGAAGAAAGAGGGTGGCTAGAGAGACCTTTTCATGAGGATGAAGTAAAGGAGGCTATTGATGGTTGCGGCGTTTCCAAAAGTCCGGGTCCGGATGGATTTTCATTTCTTTTTATCAAGAGATGTTGGTCTTTTTTGAAGGAAGATTTTATGAGATACTTGGATCATTTCTATGCGGGGAGAGAGTTGTCCAAGGCGGTTACATCTTCTTTTTTGGCTTTGATTCCTAAGTCTTCAAATCCCCTTTCATTGGATGATTATAGACCTATATGTTTGGTGGGTTGTATGTATAAATTGATGGCTAAAATATTGGCGGGAAGATTGAAGAAAGTTTTGAATTCTATAGTTTCTCATAGTCAAAGTGCCTTCGTCCCGGGAAGACATTTGCTTGATGGAGTCCTCGTTGCTAATGAAGTTGTAGACTATGCTAAAAAGGAAGGTACTCCTTGTATTTTTTTTAAAGTTGATTTTGAAAAAGCTTACGATAAAGTATCATGGGATTTTCTTAGTTACTTGCTCTTTACTCTTGGCTTTGGGGAGAGATGGAGGAAGTGGATGGATTTATTGGTTTTTAATAGTAACATGTCGGTTTTGGTAAATGGTAGTCCAACTAAGGAATTTGGTGTGAAGAGGGGGTTACGTCAAGGAGATCCTTTATCGCCTTTTCTTTTTGTGTTAGTTACGGAGGCTTTAACAAGGTTGGTTAGAAAATCCATTGACATAGGTGAGTTTGAGAATTTTGTCATAAAAAGAAGATGTAGTGTAGATATTCTTCAATTTGCGGATGACACTTTGTTGATTGGAGAAGGGTTGTGGAAGCATGTTAAGGCGCTTAAGATTGTGTTGAGAGCTTTTGAGTTAGTGTTGGGTCTCGGCATTAATTTTCATAAGAGTAAATTAGTTGGTATTAACGTGTCTCCTCATTTTTTAGAAGCCGCCGCTTATTATCTTTCTTGCAAGATTGAAGATAGTTGTTTCTCTTTTTTGGGCATTCCAATCGGTTGTAATCCTAGGAAGATGTCCACTTGGTCTCCTCTCTTGGAAAAAATGAGAAAGCGGTTGGCGGGGTGGAAGAATCGCTTTCTCAATCTAGGAGGTAGAATTACTCTCTTGAAATCCATTTTGAGTTCTCTTACCATTTTCACTATGTCTTTTTACAAGATGCCGACGAAAGTTGTGAAAGAAGTTAACAAGATTCAAAGTAATTTCCTATGGGGTGGCATGGAGGGGAAGAGATGTATTCATTGGGTTAGTTGGAAAGTAGTGACTTTACCGTACTTGAAAGGGGGTTTAGCGATCAAAAACATTTCCGACTTCAATCTTGCGCTTCTAAACAAATGGAGATGGAGAATTCTTCAAGGGGATGATTCTTTATGGTTGGAAGTTCTAAAAGCCCGATACGGCGATCTTTGTTTGTTTGTTACATGTGGAGGTGATGCAACTAAAAAGTTTTCTTCTTCTTTTTGGTGGAGCGATATTTTAAAGGTTAGTTCTTCTACCTTTTCTTTTAAATATCCGTTGGTTTTCAATTGTCAATTTGTGGTAGGAAACGGTTTTAATACTCCTTTTTGGGAAGGTAGATGGTTAGATAATTTTATTTTGAAGGATATATTTCCGGATCTTTTTTCCGTTTCTTTATTGAAAAAAGTATCGGTGGCGGCCATGGGAGGTTTGAAGGACGGGGTTTGGCGGTGGGGAGATTTAGGTATTTTGGAGGTGGTTTCGGTATCGGAGGGTTTATTACTTTCCCTCACGGTTTTAAAGTCCCTTTTGGAGACATTCCGCAGTTTTAATGATGTGAAAGATACCGTGGAATGGGCTATTGATGTGGAGAAAGGTTTTACGGTCTCTTCTTGTTATTGGTCGTATACCTTATTGCGTTTACCGTTTGGCCCTCCTAATAAGTTTGACGAAGTGTTGGAATGGATTTGGAAAATGGCGGTTCCGTTTAAGATCAAAGTCTTCGGGTGGAGACTTCTTGTTAATAGGTTGCCTACAAAAGATCTTCTATTATGTAGAGGTATTAATTTATCTTCTTCTTCTCCAAATTCAAATTGTGTTTTTTACGGTTTGCATAAGGAAGAGAGAGATCATATATTTTTTGGGTGTAAAGTGATTAGGATTGTTTGGAAAGAAATTGCTTCGTGGGTGGATTTTCCGGATTGTCCAGGAGGGACCGTGGAGGGGTGTATCCCGTCTTTTATGGAATGGTACACTTGGAGCCTTGTAAAAAGGATTAAAAAGGGAAAATTGGGGGTGTTATGGTTGGAAACTACTTGGATTATTTGGTTGACTAAAAATGGTTTTTGTTTTAGAAATGAGGTGTGGAACATAAATAACATAGTGTGGAACATTAATACCAACATAAATATCAAGGTTGGAGAACCCTTAGTTCTCCCAATTAATGAAATTCTTGCTTACAAAAAAAAAATTTATATACGAGAAAAAAATATGATTTTTATAAATGATGTCAAAAAAGAAATAATTTTGTTTTATTATTTCCTTATTACTATATTTGTTAGAAATTCAACTTTGCTTTTTCAAAAATAGTTTTTCTTAATGTCACAATTTTTTTCTCATACGCTTTTACTCTCTTTTAATTTCTCTTTCTAATCATACATTTTAGTTGTTAAACAATTACTGCATATCATGTGACTTTATTTTTAAAAACCTCTTTTATTTTACTTTCAATAAAAACATTTTTGTACTTTAAATATTAATTTTGTTCTCATTAATATATTTTTGTAAAACAACAATTACTATCTATGAAAATAATGCGCGTGTCCGACCAGAACCCGTGCGTATGCACGGGTTTGTTACTAGTTCTTTGCTAAAAACGTGAACTGATGAGCAAATAGTGTGGGACCTAAACTTGACTTGGTTTCATAATCTTCAAATTAACTTGGACTTGAATAATGAAATTGGTAATGAGCCTTCAATGAATTCACAATGAACCAAATAACCTCTTTTACACTTGACTTTGCTTTTTACACCTAAAAATAAAGATAAAATAAAGAACAAACAAATAACAAAATAATATGATAAAGAGGAATGAAATTGATTTACTAAGTTTAATTCAAAATTAAACTTAAATCTAAATTGAATTGAAAATTAAAATTATAAATCTAAAGGAGGTTAGTCAACAGAAAATATTATTAAATCGTAAAAACGAACAAAATGCGCTAAGATGAACATGTATATATTTTCTTTGATTTTTTTTGAATGAAAATGATGCAAAGTTATGCTAATGTCCTAATAGAAAGATGCAAATGAATGTGAAGCTTAAGTCAATTAGAAATAAAAATCATGAGGGCAAATTTTGGGGTGCAACAAACTGCTTTGACGTCAGAGTCATTATGAAGATCCTCTCAAACGTATCTTCAAAGAACCCACGTGAGAATATTTTTCCAATCAAGCCACTCCTATTTCCTAAGAGACCGTGGGTAGCTGTAACTGCCACCGTTTCATCGCAAGCTCTCCGAACGACACTCGTCCCACTCACAATCCCACTGTTATTGTTGAAGTGAAACCGCCTCAAACTTCATAGCCTATAAATACCTTTTGCATTTCATTTCAAACACTTTTTCCTTCTTCTGAACTTCTGCATGTGTGAGCTCTCTTCAAACTTCATCTTTTTCACCACCAAACCTACTTTCTTCATCCTTTTCTGCAATAATGGCGTCGTCTACCACCATCTGCAAGGATTCCTGAAAAAGGACCTAGGAAACCAAGAAATTTGCTAGTCTTCCTCCTATTCATAAGATCCTCAGGACACAAGTATTTGGGAATCAACAATATGTACATGAGTTATTCACTGAAGAACAAAGGTGTATCTATCAATCCCAAGTAATACTTCCTATCTCCATTATTGGCAAAAACATGCAATGTTGGGACCTATTTCTGACCCAAACATTTACCCTGAAAAACTTAAGCAGTTCTTCCCAACTTATTGTATATATAAGCACATAGCCAACACTAGGAAACCTAAGGCTCGTGATGAAGTTTATACTGACAAAAACCCTCATCCAGATCAACAAGGTGATCCTTCGACGGATGAACCCATTAATCTGAATTATATGAATAATGGATTTAGGGTTTTTCAATCTTTCCCATTATTCAAGGATCCCACTGATTACTTAGGCTGGTTGGGAAAAGTAAAGAAGAATAAATCCCAGATATGGAAGGATATGGGCATTTCCGACTTGTTCCAACTGTCAAAAGTAGGACCTGCTTATTTCCAATCTATGTTAGTTTCCTCCCTTTACTTATGGGATAGCAGCCACCATACCTTTCATCTACCTTGTAGGATGATGACACCATCCCTCTTCGATATAGTTTCCATCGCTGGGCTTAAACCCACTGGTGAAACCTTTGATCCAACCTATATGGCTGAAGATACGATTGATTTTGACATTACTAGAGTTGTTTTCTCAAATCATATTGAGTATTACCATGACAAGGGATCTGACAAAGTCTCTGATCGAGAGAATATTGCATTCTTAGCTTTATGGCTCACTCACTATGTCTTATGTTCAAGATCCTTACAAGTGGCGAAGAAATTTCTTGCCATGGAGAACCAACTCCACGCTGGGTATAACCTTTGCCTCAGCTAGATGATTTTGGCTAACCTTTACGAATCTTTGTGCGAAGGCGTGATTGACCTAAAGAATCCCAAGAAGAAAGGAAGTTTTCTCTTTGTTGGTCCTTTTTGGCTACTTCAATTGTGGTTGAATTCCACTTTCAAAGCATCCTTACCAAACCTCAACCCTGTCAACGAAGAAGCTGACGAGATTGATAAGTGCCAAAATGTCGTTATTTTAAGTATATAGTTGTGGCACTTATCGATTCTATTCATTTCGTTTTTGTAATAAAATCCCAACTTTTGTGTAAATATTTGTATTCTTGAGTTTTGATTCATTTTGTGTACCGTTTGATAGTTTTTCCTTTGTTTTATAGGTATTTATGCATATTGAAGCCTCGAGGAATAAAGTGTCGAAGGCACGGCTTCGATTACGCAGTTTTGGAGCTAAATAAGGCAAATAATGCAGAAAACCCGCTAAGCGGCCTTCCACCATGCTTAATGAAGATTTCATTCAACAACCCAGCTTGAAGTGCGCTTCTATGAACTAAAAACAGAAGCAAACCAACATTTTGTGTCCGCTTAGCGAAGCCATCTCGCTAAGCAAGATTACCTTTAGTGTTATAGATATTTTGTGTAATAAGTGCATCCCGCTTAGCGAGCCTAGCCCGCTTAGCGAGCCTGCGTAAATTTCTCTTTATATTTCATTCAGTTGTACTAATTAAGGTTATGGTTT
The DNA here is from genome assembly GCF_029867415.1 of Vicia villosa. Classification (NCBI taxonomy): domain Eukaryota; kingdom Viridiplantae; phylum Streptophyta; class Magnoliopsida; order Fabales; family Fabaceae; genus Vicia; species Vicia villosa. The sequence goes on from NC_081185.1 coordinate 19,523,834, forward strand.
TTGGGAATTTTTTGTGTCCCAACTCCATCACCTTCATTCTTAGACTAGGATTAGCTTAGAAAACAACACTGGGTCATGCATTTGGATGATCAGAGGTGGATTTCTCACAATCAGAGCTGACAACCTGCGAGATGTTTGGTTTATCTCTTCTCTTCTTTGTGTATATATTTTGTGTTGGGTTTTGTTTGTATATTTACTCGAATCTTATGTATATTTATCGCCCATTGTCGCCCACTCGGTTTTTTGCCATACCTCTCGTGGAGAGATACGCGAACTGACTCTTTTTTGTTTCTGCTTTTGTATTTGAAAATCAGAGAGTCGCCACCGACCTTTTATTTTATCCAATTAAGGAAAGGTTTATAAAAGAAACAGAAAAAAGACCTTTAAGAAATTCTGGGTAAGGGGGTAGGTTATACAAAGGGAAGGTGTTAGCACCCTTTGTATCCATGGTTATCCATGGGCTCTTTAATTTGCTTAGCTCACTTGTTTTCAATTACTTTTCGATTGCCTTGAAATGCTCGTATGTGGTTTCAAATACCTTTGTAAATTGACTTTGTAATGATCCTTGTGCGGATGTATACAAAGTGTTTTTATCTTTCAAAAGATGTTTTTAAAAAAAGAACGTTAACTTCGTAATGATCCTCGTTTGGATATATACAAAGTATTGTCTTTTTTTTTTTGAAAGTTTTATTTTGAAAAACAATGATATATGAGAGATTTGTTTGTTTTGATTTGAGCAAGCAAATTAGGAGGTCTACCCTGAGTTTTAAGGTCTTTATCCTATTTGCTTTAAAAATCTATCCTTTCACCGGATATAAACAAAAGTTCGATTTTGCGTTTGAAATAATAGAATTTGATTTTGATTTTTGAAAGGAATGAGAAAGGGATTACCCTAAGAGGTGCAAGTGTGATTGTGTTTGGATTCAGATATTTTATCTTTGAAGTTAGTGATCTAACGATTCAATTTTATCTTTGGCATACACGCAGTTTATATGTGCTGGAATTTAAAATGCGGAAATGTAAAATGCGGAAAGTAAATCTACGCTATTACATCGATTGTGCAGGAAATGTAAACTACGCTATTTACATGAATTTGACAACCTATACATTTATCTAGGAATTTAAATTGCAAGGAAATAAAAGAAATGTTTTTGGATTTTTTATGATTGTTTTTAATTATAATTAATGCATGATTAATTAAATTAAAATGAGGAAAAAAGATGAAAATAAATTTCAAACCTAAAAATTAAGTTCAAAATATGTTCAAAATGCTTGTTAATTAATTTTAAAACAAAACTAATTTTTTTGGGATTTTTGAAATTGATTTGAAATTTATTAAGTTAATTAACACATAATTATATAAATAATTACACAAATAATTAAAACTTAAAGAGAAAATTATTCTAAATATGTACAAAATTAGTCTATAATATATAAACTATATTTAATATAAAGAACAAAAATTTTTATGATTTTTTTGATTGGTTGAAATAATTAAAAAGCAAATATATAAATATAAACTAATTAATTATGCAAAATATTTAAATTATGAAGAAAAATAAAATATTTTTATATCAGAAAATAAAATATTATTTTAGAAGCCTAAAAATATTTTTTGTGTATTTTTTGGATTTTTAGAATTATTTAAACTAATTTTGCAAAGAAATTAAAATGAAAATAGAAAATAGAAAATAAAATAATCAGGTGTGGTATTTAAATGAGGTCCATGTTATGGAGAGTGTTTTGATGCGTTGGATTGAGAGTTAATGAGATCAGATGGCTCAGATATTGAGGGCACATGGAAAGATGATGGAAAGCGCACATGGGAACCCAGGATTCAAAAATACTGGCGCGCGCGTTCTATCCAATGAGGTGAGGACACCTCATCATCTTTAACCTCCAGCCAGCACATTTAACAGCATTTTTATGAGAAAAGCGCTATAATAGATGTGTTCTAAACCTGCAAAATAGCGAATAGGGTTAAACCATAACATAAATTTTTCGCGACATTCTCTTTTGACTGGGTTTTCTCTCCTGAATTCGAATATGGCCTTAGTTTCTTCTAATTTTGCTTGTAACGAAAATCCCTAAATAGGATCTAAGAACCCTAAAAATGGTAACCTCGTATACAAGCATCCAAAACTTAATTAAACTTCCAGAAATGATCAACACATCAAACTAAACTCAAATATATGTCTACATCTTGCTAAGCATGCGTGTATGATCAAATACGAGTTGATTTATGTTTGAACAAACCGTGGCTTGTGGGGCTCGATTTGTGAGGTTTTGATACTTTAAATTTACTTGGACAAGTTCAATGAAGTTCAGAGATGATGTTTGAATGCTTAGTTTGTATTGAAAATGACTTAAACTTAAAATTCAAATTTCAAGTTTCTTTGAATTTTTACAAGTTGTTACAAGAGTGATATATGCCTATGGGAGCTTCTAAATTCGTCCTCCCTTCTTTGCTGAAGTGATATAGCCTTTATATAAGCATTGAAGTGCTTATAAACTAAGCTAAGAAGCATTTATGTCTTTGTTGAATTCTGGATTTCTTTAATATATCAAGCTTGAATTTTAAGCAACCATGGCTTAATTTTTCTACACCTCTTGCCCTAGGCCTGCTGTACTTGTTTCTTGCTGCAGAATTGAGTCAATTGTGGAGGCTTTAGCTTAAGATTAAAGCTACATCATTATCCTTCCATTTTCCATTTTCAATTTAATTTTAAATGGGATAAAATTAAACCAAAAATGAATAAAAATGATGTCGGCTTTGTCTTGGTCGTGGGAGGCCCATTGTATCATGGTAAACATGTTTGAACTATGAAAACTTGGCCCCATTTGGAAAAAATACATTTTTGAGCAGTGTTGGTTTTATGCATTTTCCCAAAATTTAGCCAACTTCAACAAGGTGTAAATCCCTCAATTTTTGTCATATGAAGGAGAGCTTGCACTTTTTGGAAACCTCAAAGAGTCCTCTAACCAATGTCTTTTGTCTCATGTCAAAATGATTTTTGATGCTCCTTGTGTATCCTTTTGAAAAAAGTGTCTTTTTGTTGACTTTGAAAATGACCTGTAATGTCTTGGTTCATATTTTTCAAATGGTGAACCTAATGACCATGGGACAAATTGCATTTGAAAGATAAATGAATTTACTTCAAAATGAGCTTTGGTTTGAATTTTTTGGATGAAGGATGAGAGAGTTATGACCAGTCAAAGTTCAGTTGACTTTTTAGGAGAAAACCCTTATTTTGAATCTTAGGGTTTTGTTGATTTTTGATCTTTCCTTGATGAATTATGATCATCCAATGATCAAATGATGAATCCTTTGACAAAATATGGATGTTGACAAAAAATTTCATTTTTGACTGTCTGTTGACTTTTTTGGTCAAACGGGTCGTCTGTTGACTATTTGAGCTGCTGACGGTGCGTCTGAGTGAATTGAAGTTTGAAAATTTGTATGATGGTACTTTGAGATGTATGGAGGTCAATGAAATCCATTTGAGGTCTCAAAAACTTGTTTCTCCTGAAAAACAATAAACCCTAATCAGGGACTGTTTGTGTAGGAGACAGTTAAGCGTACCTGATTTTTGTGCAGTGCTGAGTCTCTGCTAATCATGTGATATTCAAAAGACTTATAGGACAAAAATCTTGGAATTTTGAAATGCAAAAGTTTGATTTGATTGATGGTACAAAACACGGAGAATTGTACTGTCAGCAGTTTGACTGTCAACTGACTATTCAGACATGTAACAGCTAGAGTGAAAAATCAACAGTCAAAGTTAATTTTCTTTTTGTTGTTTTTGTTTTATGTGAAAGATGAAATTTTATTTACATGACTTGTTAAAAAACACAGACATAATAAATAATTAATATTTACTGTACGCGAGCAAAATTACCGATAATAACCCTGAAAATCATTTAATGCACAGAAAAATAAATATTTGACTGGCAGAAAACACACAAAATATTATCTGAATAATTAAGCAACAATATGACAAATAGTACAACATTTAATACAGACAGTACAAACATTACATACTATAATGAACGGTACGACGAGTAAACGGTACATTTAAGAAAATAAGAGATACAGCAAACTTTAAGAATGACGATTAATAACCCATGCTATGACCAACAGAAAATAGATGATCGGGAGTGTAACCATCGCAGGTCCACATTTTTCAGGACTATGCAGACAGAAGAAGGACATGATCACCGTAGCAATGGTGATGACCATAAGAAAACATGTTTCCATCCGCTTCGCCATTTTGCCGGGGAGGAAGAGAGAATGGATATGAAGTAGAAATTTGAGAAATGATTTAGAATTTTGATGTGAGATTTTATGGAAAAAATGAGAGGTATTTATAGAATGAAAAGAAGGATAGAGACGTTGGGGAATGAAGTGATTCCGTACAAAAGGAAAATTTGAGTGGAAGTAAGATTTGAAAGAAAGTGTATGATAGTGTTGGGAAAAAGAGAGATGTGTAGAATAAAGTTAAGATTTGATTTTTGAAAAAGAGATTTGAAAAGAGATTTTGAAAATAATGGAATATAGTACAAAAGTTAGTGGGAAACAAAAATTAGTAATGATTTACTTGTTTACCAGTACAGTCTAAATCCCGGACTCTGCGCCTGCAAAAGATTTAGTTCTATACCAATTGCGTCAGTACTATTTATCTGTAAACAAATATCAAATAAATAGCGTGTGTGAAGTAATAAACAGTAACTGGCGTTTGCGTAAGAATAAATTCAACAGCAAGCCAAAATACTGTATAAGAAAAAAATTCTAAAAAATCAAGTATTCATAAATCAGGATGTGAAAATCCAAGATTATATGAAACTCTTAATTTTTAGATTGAAGTTTTCTTGAAAAAAGATGCGGGCAAATTTTGGGGTATAACAGTTGCCTCTATTCAATCTTCTTAAACCTGAAGAGATTGTCTGAAATCTGAAGGTGGAAGACGATTGAATATTTTAGATGCCCTGAAAATTTGCACTTACCTCCATCGGGAGTGATGTTGGAATTTGTCTTTGAATGTTGTCTGAGAAATGTGGTTGGAAGATTGAAACATTACCTGAGATGGGCTTTCAGATGCCATCTGGCAATTGTGTTGATGGTTTGTTCATCAGAATGAATCCATTGATTATATCTTGATGAAGGATTTGAAAGTATTTGTGTTGACTGTTTCGGAACCGTCCAAGGTTACCGCTTTAAGTCTAGGAGGATGATCGTTACGGAACTGTCCAAAGTTTTTCCGCTTTAGATTTTGAAAGTTGATCGTTGTGGAACCGTCTGAGGTATCAGCTTTAGATCTTCGATGGTAGATTGTTCTGGAACCGTCTGAGGTATCAGCTTTAGATCTTCGATGGTAGATCGTTCTGGAACCGTCTGAGGCATCAGCTTTAGATCTTCGATGGTAGATCATTCTGGAACCGTCTGAGGTATCAGCTTTAGATCTTCGATGGTAGATCGTTCTGGAACCGTCTGAGGTATCAGCTTTAGATCTTCGATGGTAGATCGTTCTGGAACCGTCTGAGGTATCAGCTTTAGATCTTCGATGGTAGATCGTTCTGGAACCGTCTGAGGTATCAGCTTTAGATCTTCGATGGTAGATCGTTCTGGAACCGTCTGAGGTATCAGCTTTAGATCTGCGTTGCTTGTTTTTTGAGTTGATAAGTAATTTGAAAAGGAGAGATCTCTTCAGAACGAATCCTTGGCTTGATTATATCTAAGAGGACTGCTAATTTGAATAGAGTTCAAGGGGAACACTGTATGTGATTGAGAACATCTTTGTTGAAGACATCCGTCTGCCTGAAAAATCAAGTTAGTGATATGCAATGGCGTGATGTATGTAATGCATGAGATTCTCTAACTAAAGGAGAAATATGCATGTTATGTATGCGTTTGTCATGAAACATTATATGCTGTGTATGAATATGCGTATGATGTATGATGTATGATGTATGATTGGGAAAATAAATCCCAGCTAGTCAGTCATCTGGAGATGAAGGTATTGTGATTGTTGATGATCTTTTGAGTGGGAATGAGGAAGATGCATAATCCTCCGATGCGCTATTTGACCAAGTCCTGGTGTGGAGACCACACCTTCTGGAGATAGTAATCTGGAACAGCCCTGCTGGGGGATAAGATTTCTCGAATCACTTTGTTTGGAGAGAAAAATCTTATCGAGGAATTTGCTGAGAAATGCATCTCTGTTGGAGATTTTCTTCTGATGCTGATTTCGGGATGATGTCCCAATGATTGAGACATTACCTGAATGTTGTTCCTGTTTTTTTTTGGTAAACATCAATCATATTCAAATGCACATGTTCATTCAAAATTATCATTGGGACGTTTACGTATTCAAAACAGAAAAAGTGAAAACGTTGATTTTGAGCCTAAGCTGCATTGATTTTTGAAAAAGAGACATGATAGGCTGATTAGTTCAAGGAAACAAAAATCCTAGTAGTAGGAAATTGTCATAAAGCTTTGGAAAATATTTATAAAGATAAATAGCTATGTGAAAACAATCCAGTCAAGTTTCAATTCTGCTATTGCCAATCTGTCTTCGAACATCTCATCCCTCGCTTGTTGGAAGAAAGTGATTGGACTGATCGGCGTCTTCGATATGTTGAATCTTGATGGTGAGTAGGCAGCTGAACTGAACATAGTTGTACGCTTTATTCCCTAACTTTTGCCTAGGCTGCCTTTTCAGGTTTTCAGCCTACCGGGATAGTATTATTTAGTCTCTAATTTTTGCCTGGACCGCCCTTTCGGGTTTTCAATCCACCGAGACGCTCATTTTTTGCCTAAGTTGCCCTTTCAGGTTTTCAACTTAGCGAGCTTTTCTTTTCAAGCGAAGTATTTTTTGACTATGTCCGCATTCACAGGGTGTGGGAAATCCTCGCCATCCATGGTGGTAAGCAACAGGGCACCGCCGGAGAATATTTTCTTGATTACAAATGGTCCCTCATAAGTGGGAGTCCATTTGCCCCTGGGATCACCTTGTGGTAAGATGATGCGTTTGACAACTAAGCCACCAGTTTGGTATGCTTGACTTTTGACTTTTTTGTTGAAGGCTTTGATCATGCGCTTCTGGTACAATTGACCATGACAAATAGCTGTTAGAACAAGATTTGTTCTGATCAATTATCTTAGTTTTGATGATAACAATAATATGAATTTTGCTTAAGATAATATGGTACTCTAATCCAATGCAATTTCCTTTTCAGGAAATATATAAAGAGTATGCATAATTCAGCGCTCAGAAGCTTTGTCTCAAAGGGTTCAGCATGCAACATCAGAACATGGTCTGGCAAGACATCAGAAGATGGTCGAAGCAGAATCAGAACATGGGTCTATGGAAGCATCAGAAGAACATGAGATCAGAAGCACTGAAGTTCTGATGGTATCACGCTCAGAAGCACTTCAAGGTCAGAAGATCAGAAGATGCTTTGCACCAAGCTGTTTGACTCTGATGATATTCAAACGTTGTATTCACAAACATCAGATCAGAAGGAAGTACAAGTGGCAAGCTACGCTGACTGACAAAAGGAACGTTAAAAGCTATTATAGGCAACGTCAGTAGACACAGCGTGAACAAGGCTCGAGGTAGTTGACAAAAGCGTATAACATTAAATGCGATGCTGTACGGAACACGCAAAGCATTAAATGCACTCAACGGTCATCTTCTCCAACGCCTATAAATATGAAGTTCTGATGGGAAGCAAGGTTAACGATCCTGAACAAAACAACTCATATTAACTTGCTGAAACTCTGTTCTATTCAAAGCTCAGAATCTTCATCTTCATCAAAGCTCACTACATTGCTGTTGTAATATATTAGTGAGATTAAGCTTAAACGTTAAGAGAAATATCACAGTTTGTGATTATAGCTTTTAAGAAGCAATTGTAATACTCTTAGAATTGATTACATTAAGTTGTAAGGAACTAGAGTGATCGTGTGGATCAGAATACTCTAGGAAGTCTTAGAGGTTATCTAAGCAGGTTGTAACTAGAGTGATCATGTGGATCAGTATACTCTAGAAAGTCTTAGAGGGTATCTAAGCAGTTGTTCCTGGAGTGATCAGTGTGTGATCAGAAGACTCTGGAAGACTTAGTTGCTGACTAAGTGGAGAACCATTGTAATCCGTGCGATTAGTGGATTAAATCCTCAGTTGAGGTAAATCATCTCTGCGGGGGTGGACTGGAGTAGTTTAGTTAACAACGAACCAGGATAAAAATAACTGTGCAATTTATTTTTATCTGTCAAGTTTTTAAAGCTACACTTATTCAAACCCCCCCTTTCTAAGTGTTTTTCTATCCTTCAATTGGCATCAGAGCGCCGGTTCTAAGGTGCAAGCACTTAACCGTGTTTAGAAAAGATTCAGGAAGAGAAAAACGCTTCAGTAAAAGATGGCTGATGAAACTGGAAAGTCTACACCTGCATCTACATCTGGCTCTGCTGAGCAACACAACGGTAACAATGGTTATACTAGACTGCCGGTATTTGATGGTGAAAACTTTGAATACTGGAAAGATAAACTGGAAAGTTACTTTCTTGGTCTAGATGGTGATCTATGGGATCTTCTGATGGATGGTTACAAACATCCAGTAAATGCCAGTGGCGTAAAGCTGACAAGGCAAGAAATGAATGATGATCAGAAGAAGCTTTTCAGGAATCATCATAAATGCAGAACTGTTTTGCTGAATGCTATCTCTCATGCTGAGTATGAGAAGATATCTAACAGGGAAACGGCCTATGACATATATGAGTCCTTGAAAATGACTCATGAAGGAAATGCTCAAGTCAAGGAGACTAAAGCTCTCGCTTTAATCCAGAAGTATGAAGCCTTCAAGATGGAGGATGATGAAGACATTGAAAAGATGTTTTCAAGATTTCAAACTCTTACTGCTGGATTGAGAGTTCTTGACAAGGGATACACCAAGGCTGATCACGTAAAGAAGATCATCAGAAGCTTACCCAGAGATGGGGTCCTATGGTGACTGCATTCAAGATTGCAAAGAATCTGAATGAAGTTTCTCTGGAAGAGCTTATCAGTGCCTTGAGAAGCCATGAAATAGAGCTGGACGCAAACGAGCCTCAAAAGAAAGGTAAGTCTATTGCATTAAAATCCAATATCAAGAAATGCACTAACGCTTTTCAGGCTAGAGAAGAAGATCCTGAAGAATCAGAATCTGAAGAAGAAGATGAACTGTCCTTGATCTCCAGAAGGCTAAATCAACTCTGGAAGAACAAGCAAAGGAAGTTCAGAGGCGTCAGAAGTTCAAAGAAATTTGAACGTGGAGAATCTTCTGATGACAGAAGATTTGACAAGAAGAAGGTCATGTGCTATGAATGCAATGAGCCTGGACACTTCAAGAATGAATGTCCAAAACTTCAGAAGGAAAATCCCAAGAAGAAGTTTCATAAGAAGAAAGGTCTTATGGCAACCTGGGATGAGTCAGAAGATGATTCAGACTCTGAAGATGAGCAGGCTAACTGTGCGCTGATGGCGACAGAAGATGACGGATCAGAATCTACATCAGAATCAGATTCTGAAGAGGTATTTTCTGAACTTACTAGAGATGAGTTAGTTTCCGGTCTAACTGAACTTCTGGAATTCAAGTCTCAGATTAGTCTCAAATACAAAAAGCTGAAAAAGCTATTTGAATTTGAAACAAAGAAGCTTGAGTTGGAGAATTCTGAATTAAAAGAAAAACTTTTAAAATTATCCAATAATGTTGGATCTCCTTCTGATTCAGAAAAATCCACTCCTAGTCTAAACCATATTCTGAAAGAATATGATTTAAGTTTCAGGAAGTTCTTATCTAGAAGTATTGGCAGAAGTCAGCTAGCTTCTATGATATATGCTGTGTCTGGAAACAAAAGAGTCGGCATTGGTTTTGAGGGTGAAACCCCATACAAACTTGAACCTGTTGATGAAATGAAATTCACATACAAGCCATTGTATGATCAGTTCAAGTATGGCCACTCCCATGATATTAGGCACACTTCACATGCTCAAAGTTTTCACATAACACACACCAAAAAGCATGTGACACAACCTAGGAAATATCATGAAACTCACATTAAAAATTATCATGCTGTTCCTCCTATTGCTTATAATGTTAAACCCAAGTTCAATCAGAACTTGAGAAAATCTAACAAGAAAGGACCCAAGAAGATGTGGGTACCTAAGGATAAGATTATTCCTATTGCAGATATCCTTGGCTGCAAAAAGGACAAAGCACAACATGTCGTGGTACCTGGACTCTAGATGCTCACGACACATGACAGGAAGAAGGTCTATGTTCCAAGACCTGGTGCTTAAGTCTGGAGGAGAAGTCAAGTTTGGAGGAGATCAGAAGGGCAAGATAATTGGCTCTGGAACTATAAAGTCTGGTAACTCTCCTTCCATTTCTAATGTACTTCTTGTAGAAGGATTAACACATAACCTCTTATCTATCAGTCAATTGAGTGACAATGGTTATGATATAATCTTTAATCAAAAGTCTTGCAAGGCTGTAAATCAGAAGGATGGCTCAATCCTATTTACAGGCAAGAGGAAGAACAACATTTATAAGACAGATCTGCAAGATCTTATGAGTCAGAAGGTGACTTGTCTTATGTCTGTTTCTGAAGAGCAGTGGGTCTGGCACAGAAGATTAGGTCATGCTAGTTTGAGAAAGATTTCTCAGATTAACAAACTGGATCTTGTCAGAGGACTCCCTAATCTGAAATTCAAATCAGATGCTCTTTGTGAAGCATGTCAGAAGGGCAAGTTCTCCAAACCTGCATTCAAGTCCAAGAATGTTGTTTCTACCTCAAGGCCATTAGAACTCTTGCACATTGATCTGTTTGGCCCAGTCAAAACAGCATCTGTCAGAGGGAAGAAATATGGATTAGTCATCGTAGATGATTATAGCCGCTGGACGTGGGTAAAATTCTTGAAACATAAGGATGAGTCTCATTCAGTGTTCTTTGATTTCTGCATTCAGATTCAATCTGAAAAAGAGTGTAAAATCATAAAGGTCAGAAGTGATCATGGTGGTGAATTTGAGAACAGATCCTTTGAAGAATTCTTCAAAGAAAATGGTATTGCCCATGATTTCTCTTGTCCTAGAACTCCACAGCAAAATGGAGTTGTAGAACGAAAGAATAGGACTCTGCAAGAAATGGCCAGAACCATGATCAATGAAACCAATATGGCTAAGCATTTCTGGGCAGAAGCAATAAACACTGCATGCTATATTCAGAATAGAATCTCTATCAGACCTATTCTAAATAAGACTCCTTATGAATTGTGGAAGAATAAAAAGCCCAACATTTCATATTTCCATCCTTTTGGATGTGTATGTTTTATTCTGAACACTAAAGATCATCTTGGTAAGTTTGATTCCAAAGCACAAAAATGTTTCCTTCTTGGATATTCTGAACGCTCAAAAGGCTACAGAGTATACAATACTGAAACATTGATTGTAGAAGAATCAATCAATATCAGGTTTGATGATAAGCTTGGTTCTGAAAAACCAAAGCAGTCTGATAATTTTGCAGATTGGGATATTGATATATCAGAAGTTGCTGAGCCAAGAAGCAACGCATCAGAAGCAGAGCTTCTCAGAAGCAAAGAATCTGAAGATCAAGTATCAGCTTCTCTGGAGAATCTAAGCATTTCTGAAGAACCATCTGTCAGAAGATCATCCAGACTCATCTCTGATCATTCAGAAGATGTCATTCTTGGAAAGAAGGATGATCCAATCTGAACAAGAGCATTCCTTAAAAACAATGCAGACTGTCAATTAGGTCTTGTATCTTTGATCGAGCCAACTTCTGTTGATCATGCTCTAGAAGATCCAGACTGGATAATTGCTATGCAAGAAGAACTGAATCAATTTACAAGGAATGATGTTTGGGATCTTGTTCCTAGACCAGATGGATTCAATATAATCGGTACAAAATGGGTCTTCAGAAACAAGCCCAGAATGAGAAGATGAGAAGTTCTTATGTATGGGTATCTTCTGAAATGAAATTTTTTTTAAGACGTTCTGATTGAAATCAATTAGAAATTGTGATTCAGTTATTACTAACGTTTCATTGTCTAAGTTGATTCAGAATCTCTTCAAAAGCAAAACAGCTGTAACTGGCTATCCAGATGGTAAACACGTGTTCACTATTCCTGGACAAGCGTGCGTGCAGTTGAGGGGACGTCTACTTAGGTAACTGTGCAAATCACGTCTTTTGTCATTATTATCTCTCCTCACGTCACGTAACATTAAATGCTTTTCATCATTTACTCTCTTTCAGTTTTCTTTTTATATTCTTCAAACGTTTCTTTTCCCTCTTATATTTCTCTCACTTTGCATTTAGTTTCTGTTTCGTTCTCTCTCTTTGCATTCATATCATAAACCCTAGCAGTTTCCAATATCTGCAACTTCATCATGAATCCATCGTCAAGCTCTGGGAATCAAGATAATGATCGGAAACAAAAGAGAAAGGCAACTGCTGAACCAGAAACCAAACCAAAAAGAGTAAGGATCATCTATGACCCTCTCAAAGTGAACCCGTCTGAAGCTATGATGTCTGGAAATTACTCTAGACGTGTGTATCAACCCCTTGACGGTACCCCTCAATCACCTCCCTCTTCAAAGACATCCACCACCTCTTCCTCCTCATTCATCCTCTCGGAACCACCTTCTTCACCATCTGATATCTCCTCCCCTTCAACCCATCCATCAGATATTTCTTCATCTCTCTCACACCCTTTTCCCACCAGAACACCTAATCCCTATAGTGTTGTTCTTCCCGACTCCAGGTTCACTGTCAACCCTCCAACCCCTACCACTCAATCATTTCTGGAGCTTTTACATTCTGATGTAAATGGCTGGTTGGAGATTCAAGGTGCTGCTCACCTTAACCATCTGGATGAGTATGCTACAAGCAACCTTTGGGATACCTTTCGTCAGGATTTTCTGGCTAAGGCTACAGACACTCAGAGAAGGATTATGTCTGAAGCTCCTGGTGTCCGTGGTCTTCGGTTGGAAGTTGGTGAAAGCAGCTATCACCATCTCATCAGGAACAGAAGTGTTCTTGAGAAGAAGATACCTGCAGATGAGTTGGAAGAAGAAAATCTCTGCAGAGACATCGTGGTGTGGAGACCATGGTTTCCTGTGCTGACTGGAGATTTTCAGTGGCTGTTTAACTGGTTCAGAATGAACCCTTCTGAAAAAGCACCTCACATGGTCTTTCCAGTAGTGGTTTATCCTGCTGAAGTTGCTGGTCCTACTCCTCCAACAAACCTAGCAGCTATTCTTCAAGCGTTGGAAGATGGAACTTCTGAGCTGCCTGAACCAGAATATGCTAAGGCTACCTCTGAGTCAGACTCAGATGAGGAAATGGATGATGCACAAGCTGAAGATCTCCCAGAAGATCACCCTGCTGAGATTGCTGTCCCTTTTGGCAGAAATTCAGGTGCCTCTTCTTCTGGTGAAACCTTAGCTCTGATGGAGACCTTGGAAGCTCTTCATCAGAATCAAGCTATGCTGGCTTCTCGTTTGGACGCGCAAGAAGTAGCCAATGCTGAGTTTCGCTCCTTCATGGCAAGGCAAGCTACAAGCACTGACGGGATTCATGATGTTCTGGCGCGGATTTTGCGTAGGCTAGGATCTTAGTCCTTTGGTCTTTGTAGTTTTCTTACCTTGTTGCATCTGTTTTCCTGCATTCCTCTCTTGTAATCTTTCTTTTTGATTATCAATGAAAAGTTTCTTTGTTCTTACATTCCAGTGATTTTATTTGTCGTTTTATTCATCTGAATCTTTTGAAATATTCTTTTTGATGTTATGACAAAAAGGGGGAGAAGATAAATGATAAATGATTTGATTAATCTATCAGTTGCTGGGTAAAGCTCCCACACATTTACTAACAAGAACTGCAAGTTCTATATGGTTTAAGTGTTTTGCAGGTATAAAGAAGTGAAGAGAATCTTCAAAGCAAACACCAGAAGCAAAACCATAAGAAGTGTTATTCTGTAAAAAGAATAAGATCATGGAAACTGAAGCAAGCTGAGTGCTGTCAAGCTTCAGAAATCAGAAGCAAGAAAGAAGAATGAATCAGAAGCACTGATAATAGAATTTGATCCATATTTGTCTATTTGCTCTGACAAAATTCTATTTGCTCTGATACATTATTTTAGCCTATATGGCTCTGATACATATAATGTGTTCTAATATACATTTTATGTTCTGACTCGTTCATGCTGACTTTTGTCGTTTAGTTTCTGTTCTGTAACATTTCAGGATGTAGAGATGCTCTGATGATGCTCTGGTACATTCAACAATGTTCTGATACAAATCTAGCATGAAGTGAGGTTGGTAGAAATTCAAGCTCTGAAGCTATCCGAGGGAAGCAGAAATCAGAAGCTGTGAATGTTCTAAAGATCCAGAAAACTCAAGTTCTGAAGCTGTCCTAAATGGAAGCAGAAATCAGAAGCTGTGAATGTTCAGAAGATCAAAGAAATTCAAGTTCTGAAGCTGTCCTAGATGGAAGCAGAAATCAGAAGCTGTGAATGTTCAGAAGATCAAAGAAATTCAAGTTCTGAAGCTGTCCTAGATGGAAGCAGGAATCAGAAGCTGTGAGTGTTCTAGGGATCTAAAGAAATTCTAGTTCTGAAGCTGTCCAATGGAAGTAGAAGTCAGAAGCTATGAATTCTCTAAAGACAGAAGCTTATGTGATCGTCTCTACCGAAATAATCAGGGAAGTCTTTTATTAAAGTTCTTCGAGTATTTATTCCAGGGGGAGATTATTTATCTCAGGGGGAGATTGTTAATCTCAGGGGGAGACATATTCATATGCTTATGCTATAGCTGTGTAATTTGTCTTTTGCCGTCTGCTCTTTCTGATCGCAAATTCATATCATTTATATATGTTTTTGTCATCATCAAAAAGGGGGAGATTGTTAGAACAAGATTTGTTCTGATCAATTATCTTAGTTTTGATGATAACAATAATATGAATTTTGCTTAAGATAATATGGTACTCTAATCCAATGCAATTTCCTTTTCAGGAAATATATAAAGA
The DNA here is from genome assembly GCF_029867415.1 of Vicia villosa. Taxonomy (NCBI): domain Eukaryota; kingdom Viridiplantae; phylum Streptophyta; class Magnoliopsida; order Fabales; family Fabaceae; genus Vicia; species Vicia villosa. The sequence goes on from NC_081185.1 coordinate 19,538,913, forward strand.
GTATGCATAATTCAGCGCTCAGAAGCTTTGTCTCAAAGGGTTCAGCATGCAACATCAGAACATGGTCTGGCAAGACATCAGAAGATGGTCGAAGCAGAATCAGAACATGGGTCTATGGAAGCATCAGAAGAACATGAGATCAGAAGCACTGAAGTTCTGATGGTATCACGCTCAGAAGCACTTCAAGGTCAGAAGATCAGAAGATGCTTTGCACCAAGCTGTTTGACTCTGATGATATTCAAACATTGTATTCACAAACATCAGATCAGAAGGAAGTACAAGTGGCAAGCTACGCTGACTGACAAAAGGAACGTTAAAAGCTATTATAGCCAACGTCAGTAGACACAGCGTGAACAAGGCTCGAGGTAGTTGACAAAAGCGTATAACATTAAATGCGATGCTGTACGGAACACGCAAAGCATTAAATGCACTCAACGGTCATCTTCTCCAACGCCTATAAATATGAAGTTCTGATGGGAAGCAAGGTTAACGATCCTGAACAAAACAACTCATATTAACTTGCTGAAACTTTGTTCTATTCAAAGCTCAGAATCTTCATCTTCATCAAAGCTCACTACATTGCTGTTGTAATATATTAGTGAGATTAAGCTTAAACGTTAAGAGAAATATCACAGTTTGTGATTATAGCTTTTAAGAAGCAATTGTAATACTCTTAGAATTGATTACATTAAGTTGTAAGGAACTAGAGTGATCGTGTGGATCAGAATACTCTAGGAAGTCTTAGAGGTTATCTAAGCAGGTTGTAACTAGAGTGATCGTGTGGATCAGTATACTCTAGAAAGTCTTAGAGGGTATCTAAGCAGTTGTTCCTGGAGTGATCAGTGTGTGATCAGAAGACTCTGGAAGACTTAGTTGCTGACTAAGTGGAGAACCATTGTAATCCGTGCGATTAGTGGATTAAATCCTCAGTTGAGGTAAATCATCTCTGCGGGGGTGGACTGGAGTAGTTTAGTTAACAACGAACCAGGATAAAAATAACTGTGCAATTTATTTTTATCTGTCAAGTTTTTAAAGCTACACTTATTCAAACCCCCCCTTTCTAAGTGTTTTTCTATCCTTCAATAGCTGCGAGCCTTTTCTCATCAAGCAAGTTTATCTGGTCTAACCGGGTCTGAATCCAATCGTCTTCGTCTAGATCGGCTTCTTTCATAATCCTTAGGGAAGGAATTTGAATTTCAATTGGAAGAACTGCCTCCGTACCATAGACTAAGGAGAATGGAGTTGCCCCTGTTGAAGTACGCGCAGATGTGCGATAACCATGAAGAGCAAAAGGTAACATCTCATGCCAGTCTTTGTAGGTTACTGTCATTTTTTGTATGATTTTCTTGATGTTTTTATTGGCAGCTTCCACTGCGCCATTCATCTTTGGTCGATATGGAGAAGAATTATGATGTTTGATCTTGAACTGTGTGCAAAGTTGATGTTGTAGAAAGTACAATTCAAATGTAAGTATTTTATATTATCGTATCCACAGGGATTGGAGCGATATCAAAACCGTTCAACAATATCTATAGTTCTAAGCATAAGGTTTCAAGTTTGTTTGGTTGAAAGTTACGGAAAGTAAAAATGCGTAAATAACGAAAGATAAGTTTTAGAGGAAAAGACTTGTTGGGAATTGGTTTTCATCCACCGATTCAATATGTAAATCTTAGATCAGTTATACATAATGTATGCTTATTTCAATATCATCACGTATTGCTCACAACAAAGTTCATGTCTAAACGTTTGTTGAGATTTCTACCTTATGGTTTAATCGACGATTTCTCAGCCTATTAAACGATACGGTAGCATTAAGTTTCAATACTTGAAGTGAATATTAAACCTAAATCTAAGTCTAGCATTTAGAATTTAATAGTTGTTATCTTGGATCGAGATTAGAATCGTATTTGTCAATATCAATTCAATCCATGAAATAAACGGTAAAACGAAGATAACAACGATAATGATTCAAACATATATTATATATAACGCCATGATTAAAGAAAATACATACTGTTTCGGTGAACTACGACCAATCCCAACAAGAGAGGGATTTAGCTACTCATGGTAGTTTGAAGCTCAATGGAAGATTTGAGTTGGAACGACATCAATGATGATTTCTCGACTCTCGATGTATCTCCAGCTCCTTCTCCCTAAAAACCTCTTATATTTCTATTCTACTGCTATTACAAAAGTGTTACAATGATATAAACTGAATGAATCCTTCTGAACTGGTTTCTGCTCCTTTTATAGCTGTTCTGGCCGCCTGAGTTCGCTGCAGCGAATGCCTTGCTTCATTGTTAAGTCTTTGTTGAACCGCCAGAGTTCGCTACGCGAAGGGTATTTCGCTGCAGCGAATGCTTTCTTCAGCTTTAAGAAATTCAAATCTTCTAGAAACCGCCAAAGTTCGCTACAGCGAAATATGGTTCACTGCAGCGAATGTACTTCGCTTCTGCTCGCTGCTAGCAAAACTGGAAGGTTTGATTCTGACTTCGTTCGCTACAGCGAAATAAGGTTCGCTGCAGCGAATCGGGCCTTCGCTACCTTTCGCTGCAGCGAATGACCTGTTTTCTGGACTTTTGTCTTTGAGTGCCTGGAGTTCGCTACAGCGAAATATAGTTCACTGCAGCGAATGCTCTGTTTTCTGGTTTTTGCTTTAAGGCCAAATCCTGCATAAAAACAAACCAAGCCAAGTAATTTTGCACAATAATAGTTTATTCAATAATTGGGGGGTTTTTATGTGAGAAATGTGTCAAATAATTGAGATAAGTGCTATTTGATAATAAGTCATTTTAGCATAAATCAAGCACTTATCAAACTCTCCCCAACTTGAATCTTTGCTTGTCCTCAATCAAAGTAAAAACAAAAGCAAGAGTTTCTAAACCAATCTTCACATGATTAACCAAAATATCTCAATTAAGTATAAGAGCCACATGGTTCTTTTAAGTTTGAACATCCAAGGATAATTGTTTTATGACTTCCTTTAGCATTTAGACATATTCATGAAACAAGTCTTGCACATAAAAGCCATGTCAATCAATCCAAAGCACTAAACATGTTAATCATGAATCACACTTACCACACTTTTTGTATAAGTGAAAATGATGAGGTATGTTGATCTCTCACATGACAAATTTTCTAACATCTAGATCAATTCATACTTTCATCCAAGCAAGATATGTTGATAAGCAAGAACATAGATCACTAAGGTCTTTTATGGTTGTAATGTGGCCAAGGTACCAAGAAAGTGTCATTTCTAGGGGTAATGGAAACAAAAAGGTTGTTGATTTTTCTTTTTAGAAGAGCATTCATAAATTGTGATTCTTCTACACATATCACTCCTCCTACCTTTCTTGTTTCTTTCTTTTTGAATTCTTTCTTGTTGTTCATTTCTCTTTTTCTTTTCTTACTTTCTATTCTTTTCTTTTGATTCTCAAATCTTTTTCTTTTCTTTTGAAGAAAGTCTTTTTATCTTTTCTCCCCAAATTGAACAATACCTTACTTGCTTTGAATGCTCATTGAGATTTTTCAAAAGATATCATGGTTTCAAGGTTATATTCAAGGAAAAATAGGATCTATCATATGTGAACTTTTTATGATTTTCAAAGATATAGAACAATATCCACTAAGTGGTTTACTTAATGTATTGTTCAGTTCATTAATGATAGATTCATTGTCATAGGGCTCAAAAGGGGTTGCAAAAGATCACTCCCTCACAAGGGACAATGAGGCTATATTTGGTTTAGTGGTTATGCTCAATTTCAAAGAATTGTCTTGGTCCCTTCTATGTCTTTGCAATTACCAACATAAATGCAAGATTAAGCATGAATCAAACGAGTTAAAACAAGAATTTGTCAGTCTCCTTAGCATATGGTGAACAATGGAAGGTTACCTCACTTTGTATGATTTAGAACTTAGTGATTCATATGAAAACATGTCATGGCATAGGTTTGAATGAACTAATTTTTATGCAGCCTACTCATGTCATGTATATGCTAAATTCTAAGAAAGCATTAAACATGTACCTTGGATAGTGCAATCCTTTCAACTCATGTCCTTAACCTTGTTCTTTTGGTTTAAGTGAAATTGATCTTCCACTCTATGCTTCTTCTTTCAATTCATCGTTAGAGGACAACAAGCATCATGAATTGGTCATAAGTCATCTATAGCTCAAAAGTGAAAACACACAAAAAATGAAAATGAAGAAGATGGCATGATTGGAAAAGATTTTTTTTCTGAACTTGCTGCGTTCGCAGCAGCGAAGCAGGGCTTCGCGTAGCGAACTCTGCATAATTCTGTTTTCTGCAGAATTTTCTTTGTGCTATGTCATGCCATTTTCTTCCTACTAATCTATTAATTATGCATAAAGGGAATGAAAGCAATGAAAATTTGGGTTACCTCCCAATAAGTGCTTGTTTAACGTCATTAGCTCGACGCCTATTTCTAATAAACTTACGGTGGTTTGTATGAATTCGTCAAAACGTCCTTGCCATCATCATTTGGCCTTTCTTCACCATTTATTTTTTTTCAATATCAGGCCTTTTTCATCAGGAGCTTTAGCTTTGGAATAATCATCCTCCTTGTGTTGAAACAATTTGAAGTTTACTTCTTCATCTTTGAACCTTACTTTCATCTTCCCTTCATCCACGTCAATCATCATTCGGGCTGCTTTTATGAAGGGACGACCTAAGATTGGAGGACTATCTTCATCTTTATTCATGCTTATTACCACAAAGTCAGTTGAAAATCGAAAACCATCCACTTTGACCATTACATCTTTCATTACGCCAATTGGTTCTGTGGTTGATTTGTCAGCAAGTTGCAACTTCATTGTTGTAGGGTTCAAGTGAAGATCTTCAATATTTCTCACGACGGATAATGGAAGAAGATTGAAGCTTGATCCAAGATCAACCAAAGCACTATTAAAATAGATATTTCCAATGTTAACCGGTAAGGTAACTTTTCCAGGATCCGCATTGTTTTCTTCCTCCTCCTTACGTTTTCCTTTTTCTTGTTTTTTCTCCACAACTATACTTTTTGAATTCTCCCCAACTTTGTCTTGAACAATGTCACTACCTTTTGTCGTGATTGCATTACAAGTTTCTTTGGGATTAACTTGAGTGGTGGCAGAAAACGTACCTCTTTGTTGCTCACTTAGTTGCTTCGCAATTTGCCCAACTTGCGTTTCAAGATTTCTAATTGACGCATCAGTGTTTTTCTGGTTTGCCATGGACAATTGCATGAATTGATTCAAGGTATCCTCGATCTTTGAAAGCTTATCTGGCTGCGTGTAACTTTGGCACTGATTTGGTCGGTTTTGGCCATAGCTTGCGTTGTTGTTGTGTGGATAACCTTGATTGTACGGAACTTGCCTCTGTTGTTGATTTCCCATATATTTTACCTCTTCGTTGATCGGGGGACAGAAACCAGTTGGATGATCACCCGTACAAAGTTCACAAAAAGCTACTTGTTGTGATGCGTTTGACGAACCGTGCACATCTTTGAGTTGTTGAGGAAGCTTGGACAGCTGTTTTGTCAATTCCTCTATGGTTTGAGTGAGCAGTTTGTTTTGTGCTAGGATTGCATCATTTGTACCCAATTCCAAAACTCCAGGCTTCTTTTGGACGGTACCTCGATTGTGTTGAACTTGGTGATCTGTGAGAGCCATCCTATCAATGATTGAAATTGCTTCTGCTGCACTTTTTGCTATCAAGGAACCTCCAGCTGTTGCGTCAAGTAAAAGCTTCGGTTGAGGTAATAATCCATTACGGAAAATGAGGATTTGTGACATGTCATCGAAACCGTGGTTTGGACACTTCCGTAGCATGGATTTATAGCGTTCCCAGGCTTCACACAAAGTTTCATTTGAGAATTGGGTGAATGTGGCAATAGCTGTCTTTGCATCCATGAATCGGTTGTGAGAAAAGAATCTGCTAAGGAAGTTTCTCTCTAACACATTCCAATTGGTCATGGTTTCCGTTGATTGATCGAGGTACCAATCTTTTGCTTTGCCGATCAAAGAGTGCGGGAATAATCTCATGAAAACGGCTTCCTCTTCAGCTTCTGGTGCACCTAATGTACCAGCTATTTCGTAGAATCGGGTGAGGTGAGTGTATGGATCTTCATGATCCAAACCTGCAAAAGGATTAGCATAAATAATTTGCAGCAGTCCTGTTTTCATCTCAGCTCGTCTTGCGGCTGGATTGTTGGTGAGATGGGTGAACCGCCTTGGGCTACTTTCACAAGGACCATTAACAACTTCAGCCATTGTTTCTTTTGATGAATTTGATGAGGAAGTTGATGTAGATGCTCCTTTTCTTTTCTGTTTGGATTTTTGTTTCTTCGTTTGCTTCTTGTTCTTTCGGATTGTTCTTTCGATCTCGGGATCAAAAAGAAGTTGCTCCTTCAAACTTTTTCCTCGAAGCATAAACAGAAATTTCTTCACCTATCCAAACACTTGAGCAAACGTGGCAACAAACAGAAAAATATATACAATATATAAACAAATGCACAAAGCTTAAAAGTATAGAAACGATTGCGATGTTTTAATATCTTAAACGCCAATCCCCGGCAACGGCGCCAATTTGATGTTGTAGAAAGTACAATTCAAATGTAAGTATTTTATATTATCGTATCCACAGGGATTGGAGCGATATCAAAACCGTTCAACAATTTCTATAGTTCTAAGCATAAGGTTTCAAGTTTGTTTGGTTGAAAGTTACGGAAAGTAAAAATGCGTAAATAACGAAAGATAAGTTTTAGAGGAAAAGACTTGTTGGGAATTGGTTTTCATCCACCGATTCAATATGTAAATCTTAGATCAGTTATACATAATGTATGCTTATTTCAATATCATCACGTATTGCTCACAACAAAGTTCATGTCTAAACGTTTGTTGAGATTTCTACCTTATGGTTTAATCGACGATTTCTCAGCCTATTAAACGATACGGTAGCATTAAGTTTCAATACTTGAAGTGAATATTAAACCTAAATCTAAGTCTAGCATTTAGAATTTAATAGTTGTTATCTTGGATCGAGATTAGAATCGTATTTGTCAATATCAATTCAATCCATGAAATAAACGGTAAAACGAAGATAACAACGATAATGATTCAAACATATATTATATATAACGCCATGATTAAAGAAAATACATACTGTTTCGGTGAACTACGACCAATCCCAACAAGAGAGGGATTTAGCTACTCATGGTAGTTTGAAGCTCAATGGAAGATTTGAGTTGGAACGACATCAATGACGATTTCTCGACTCTCGATGTATCTCCAGCTCCTTCTCCCTAAAAACCTCTTATATTTCTATTCTACTGCTATTACAAAAGTGTTACAATGATAGAAACTGAATGAATCCTTCTGAATTGGTTTCTGCTCCTTTTATAGCTGTTTTGGCCGCCTGAGTTCGCTACGCGAACAGAAGTTCGCTACAGCGAATGCCTTGCTTCATTGTTAAGTCTTTGTTGAACCGCCAGAGTTCGCTACGCGAATGGTATTTCGCTGCAGTGAATGTTTTCTTCAGCTTTAAGAAATTCAAATCTTCTAGAAACCGCCAAAGTTCGCTACAGCGAAATATGGTTCACTGCAGCGAATGTACTTCGCTTCTGCTCGCTGCTAGCAAAACTGGAAGGTTTGATTCTGACTTCGTTCGCTACAGCGAAATAAGGTTCGCTGCAGCGAATCGGGCCTTCACTACCATTCGCTACCTTTCGCTGCAGTGAATGACCTATTTTCTGGACTTTTGTCTTTGAGTGCCTGGAGTTCGCTACAGCGAAATATAGTTCGCTACAGCGAAATATAGTTCGCTGCAGCGAATGCTTTGTTTTCTGGTTTTTGCTTTAAGGCCAAATCCTGCATAAAAACAAACCAAGCCAAGTAATTTTGCACAATAATAGTTTATTCAATAATTGGGGGTTTTTATGTGAGAAGTGTGTCAGATAATTGAGATAAGTGCTATTTGATAATAAGTCATTTTAGCATAAATCAAGCACTTATCAAAAGTTCAGTAATCATTCTGTTGTTTAGATTTATGCCATTGTCTGTGATGATCCGTTCAGGGATGCCATACCGACAAATGAGATTGTGCTTGATAAACCGGGCCACAACATTCTTGGTGACAGAAGCAAATGAAGCTGCTTCTACCCATTTTGTGAAGTAGTCAATGGCGACCAGGATAAAACGATGTCCGTTCGAGGCAGTGGGCTTGATTTCTCCAATCATATCAATACCCCACATTGCAAAAGGCCAAGGAGCTGTCAGGACGTTTAACGGGACTGGAGGTACATGTACCTTGTCTGCATATATCTGACATTTGTGACAGGTTCGGGAATGATGATGACAGTTCGTCTCCATGGTAGACCAGTAATAACCTGCTCTGAGGATCTTTTTAGCCATTGTATGTCCACTTGAATGAGTACCAAAGGCACCATCGTGTATGTCTTCCATAATCTGTTCTGCTTCCTTCTTGTTTACACAACGAAGTAAAGTCGAGTCATGGTTGCGTTTGTATAGGGTTCCATTACTTAGAAAGAATTTGGCGGCAAACCTCCTTAGAAACTTTCTGTCGTTGATGGACGCCCCTTCAGGGTACTCCTGAGTTTCGAGATATCTTTTTACTTCATGGAACCATGGTTTTTCTTTTGTTCCTTCGGCATCGATCTCATTGCAATAGGATGGTTCATCTTGTCTGTAAATGGTGATCGTCGGCGCCTCATTGTCCCACCTGACTTTGAACATGGATGACATGGTATCCAAGGCATCAGCTAGTTGATTTTCCTCGCGTGGGATGTGTTCAAAAGTGATTTCTTCGAAATAAGGAATCAGACTCAGCACATATTCTTTGTAAGGAATTAGATTCGGGTGCTTCGTGTCCCATTCCTCTTTGACTTGGTAAATTACCAAGGCCGAGTCTCCGTAGACCTTCAAGAATTTGATTCTGAGATCGATTGCAGCTTTGAGACCCAGAATACATGCTTCGTACTCAGCTATATTGTTAGTGCAGTTGAAGCATAATCTAGCAGTGAATGGTGTATAACCTCCTGCAGGAGAAATGATCACAGCTCCGATGCCATTGCCAAGTGCGTTAGAAGCTCCGTCAAAAACCATAGTCCACCGAGATCCTGGCTCGGGTCCTTCTTCTGGTCCTGGTTGTTTGTAGTCATTGACTAGCATAATGTCCTTGTCTGGGAAGTCAAAGTTCAATGCTTGATAATCATCCACTGCTTGATGAGCCAGATGATCAGCTACCACACTTCCTTTGATTGCTTTTTGTGAAGTGTATTGAATGTCATATTCTGTTAGGATCATTTGCCATCTTGCTATTCTTCCAGAGAGAGCAGATTTTTCGAACACGTACTTGATAGGATCCATTTTGGAGATTAGGAAAGTGGTGTGATTTAGCATATACTGTCTTAGTCGGCGAGCCGCCCATGCTAAGGCACAGCAAGTTTTTTCGAGTAGTGAGTATCTTGTTTCACAATCAGTAAACTTTTTGCTAAGATAGTAGATTGCATGCTCCTTTCGGCCGGACTCTTCATGTTGCCCCAGTACACACCCCATTGAATCTTCTGACACAGTTAGGTACATTATCAGAGGTCTTCCTTCCACAGGTGGTAACAAGATTGGCGGTTTTTGGAGATACTCTTTGATTTTGTCAAAGGCTAACTGGCATTTGTCATTCCACCTTTCCACTTGATCTTTCTTCAACAGTTTGAAGATCGGCACACAAGTAGTAGTCATGTGGGCAATAAATCTGGCGATGTAATTCAGACGTCCCAAGAATCCTCTGACTTGTTTCTCGGTACGGGGTATAGGCATTTCTTGAATGGCTTTGACCTTGTGAATTTCTTCGACAAATTCTGCATCTACTGTAAGGATGGAAATCCGTTCCAAAGTAGGCAAGTCCATTTAAAGTCTTATGGAACCTGACTACCGATCCTTCGAGATCTTCAACTTTGTAGATTTTGTATTCTCCTGGACATCCTTGAACCATGTTGATGTCATGTTCAGTTCTGACTCGGATATGTTGAATCCATCCTAAGTCCATTTGTTCTTGTAATGCAGCTTGAACTACGGCACATCCTTGATTATTCTTTGGACAAATATCGCATGTGAAGTAGTTATGAGGTGGTACGTGGCCGTACCCAGCTTGTTTAGCGTGCATCTTGACAAGATTTTCCCCTATCTGACGAATGTCGTAGATTTGAATGACGTTAGGGTATTGATCTATCTAATTCACTGAAGCTTCTTTATGCTGCGGCAAAGGATTTGCTTGGACGTTTGGACTAGTATCTTTGAAGGATAGCATTCCGCTCTTCACTAATCGTTGGACGTCAATCTTGAAAGGGAAACAGTTCTCAATATTGTGACCTGGTGTCCCCTGATGATAGGGACAAGATTGGTCAGCCTTATACCATGGTGAGGAACTGTTTGTAGGATTTGGAGGACTTCTTGTCTGAATGAGTCCTTTTGCCAGTAATGTTGGAAATAATTCTGCATATGGCATTGGTACGGGTCAAAGGCAGGATACCTTGGAGCCCGATTGTTGTAATTTGGAGGTCGAACCTGCTGCTGAGGTTGCTGCGACCTTTGTTGAATTTGTTGTTGCGGGACCTGAGGTTGATAAGCTGGCGCTGAGTTAACAACCGGAGTTATTGCTGCAACTTGAGGTTGGAATTTCTTCTTGATTTTGTGCAAGACATTGCTGACATCTTGATCCTTTTTCTTCTGGAAAGAACTTCCATACTTCCTTGGACCAATAGAAGATTCTGGTTCTTTGTTCAAGCGTCCTTCTCGAACTGCTTCTTCTAAACGTACACCCATGTTTACCATCTCGGTAAAGTCACTTGGTGCACTTGCAACCATTCGTCCGTAGTAAAATGGACTCAAAGTTTTGAGATAGATTTTTGTCATTTCTTTCTCTTCAAGTGGTGGACAAATTTGAGCAGCAACTTCATGCCATCTCTGAGCGTATTCCTTGAAGCTTTCCCTATCCTTTTGAGTCATGGCCCGGAGTTGATCTCTGTCGGGAGCCATATCCAGATTGTACTTATACTGTTTGAAGAAGGCCTCTCCGAGGTCTCGAAAAGTACGAATCTCTGAACTGTCCAAGTTCATGTACCATTTGAGTGCAGCACCAGTCAGGCTGTCTTGAATGAATGAGCAATTGTTGATTATCAGTCTGAGTTGACATTCTTCGAGCGTACATCACGAGATGACTTTTTGGGCATGAATTCCCTTTGTACTTCTCGAACTCTGGTACTTTGAATTTGTGAGGAATCTTAACATTTGGAACCAGACAGAGGTCTGCAGCATTCTTTCCAAATAGATCTTGTCCTCGGAGAGTCTTGAGTTCCTTCTGCATTTGCAGAAACTGTTCCTGGAACTCGTCCAATCTTTCATACACGCCAGCGTCCTCACTGGGAGCGTGATGATATACTTGTCCGCCCTGTGGAGGAAAAGTATGCATAATAGGTCATGGAGAAGCCATGACAGCATATCTTGGTATCTCAGCATTTTGTTGTGTGAAACCCATTGCCGTTGCTCTTGGAACTTCAATTTCCAGAGGTTTGTAACCCTCCGGTGGACGCATATCCATGGTGACTTTTGGAACTTCAGAAACCGGGGGTATGTACCCTTATGGAGTAAAGTTATACGGCATGCCCCAAGGTCGATCGGGCGGCATGGTATACTGAGGAATAGGAGTAGAAACAATCTCGGAAACCACAGTCCTTTGCGGTTCTTCTGGCGTTGGTCGATTCTGTGCAACTACCAGGGCTTCTACCATACTATTGAGTCTTTCAACAGTACCTTTGAGAGTATTAATCTCTTCTCTGAGTTCTTCATTCTCTTGCTCAAAGTCTTCCATTCTTTTCTTGCGACTTGAACGAGTGTTGTATGGATGAGACAGCTTGAAAGTCTTGGTTCACCTCCTTCTCCTCCTCTTTTTCTGGAGAAAGGAAAGTGACTATTAGATCCGCGACAATTCTCGTGTCAGTGCGTACAGCTAAAGCGATGTATGATATGCAATTAAGTTAATATTTTTCAAGGAAACACCATAATTACGTTATGAAACATCAAACTTTTATTAATTAAGCGATAACGCCGTTTTTTACACACTTTGAAAAGGGAAATACAGAGAAACTGAGAGAAAGGACTCTAAAATTTTGACGAAGAGCCGACTTCACGTTCTAACATCTTCTTCTGTTTCTTGAGCTGAGCGTTCTCTGACGTGAGCTGATCGATGATCCAGGAAGCAAGAGGGATATGATGAGAAAGTGACGTTTGTGACACTTGTCGATCGAGCACTTCAAGTAACTCATCCTTCCTTCTTAGGATGTTTTGAATCTCAACATTTTTCGTGTTGACGATTCGATACTTGTTCCTCCAAGCATTCCTTTCTTGGCATACCTTGTTTAATGCCGCTTGTAATTTTTCAACATCGGTGGAGAAAAGGTAAATTGGTTCCCTTAGGGGAATAGGTTCTTGATGTTGATATGGCATCCTGAGCTTGAATGCTCTGACGCGTACCCATTGAAGGTAAGGATCCAGGGAGATGCAAAGATGTTTTCCTAACAATCTTCTCCCTTTGCTGTGAACAAAACGCCAGGCTTGGACAATTTCCTTCTTCAGCATGTTACCATGATCGTCGATGTTCTTGAAGAACAGACCCTCCAATTGGATACTACTTGGTATATTTTTCATGGGATAGCCGTATTGACGACGGGCTAAAGCTGGATTGTAACTGATTCCTCCCTTAGTTCCAATAAGGGGTATGTTGGGAAAACTTCCGCAACTGAAGATGATCTTGGTTTCGTCGTTGTCAGAACTACACCACTCAATGTCCGTATGAGTGAGGGACGTGATTTTCTGTGACCAGTAAAGGCCATCCCTCATGTTCCAGAAAGTGCTAGACTTTGGCAGGTGCAAGACGAACCATTCGTATAACAACGGTACGCAGCATGTGATTAATCCTCCTCGCTGCAGGTTTCTTGAATGCACAGAGTGATAAGCATCCGCAAGCAAGGTTGGAACTGGATTTCCAATTAAGAAGATCTTAATTGCGTTGATGTCGACAAAATCGTTAATGTTAGGGAACAAAAACAATCCGTAGATAAGCAAAGCCAAGATTTCCTCAAAAGCGCTCATATCTTGGATGCTGACGAAGTACCGAGCTTGATCAAACAGGAATTTGGAGGGCAATCCTTGAATTCCTCCTCTACTCACCATATGAGTTCTGATGTCGACTACGTTCAAAGGAGTAGTTGCAGCAATGATAATGTCGTCAAGATTTTTTTTCCAAACCGGAGTACGGATCTTGCGCGTACACGGGTATTCCAATCAGACGAGAGTACTCCTCCAACGTAGGCATGAGCTGATAATCTGGAAAGGTGAAGCAGTGATACGTTGGATCGTAAAACTGTACCAAGTTGGGAAGGATCCCATCCACAATGTTGGTATTGAGCAAAGGCAGAAGTTTTCCATACTTCTCCTTGAAAGTCTGGGGGTTGACCACCAGTTTTCCGAGCTTTCCCAGTTCCTCGACCTGGGGAATCTTGAAGGTATATTTCCTAGCTCTCTTTCTTCCGTAATCCATGGTATAGATCCTTAAGTCCTTTCTCCGTTTCTCTCTTTCTATGAAGTTTAAAACGTTCGTTATTTAGTTTCCTTGAAAAACGACTCGAAAAAGACTCTTTTTTTTTGTTGTTATTAATGAATGATGCATGAATGCATGAATGCACACACAAGAGTTTTAAACAAACATGGCGTTGAAGGGTATAGTGGTCATGAAGTCACAACGCAAACCTCGCCCCAATGGTAAACTAAGGATAAGGATTTTTGTACCTGTAGAACGGGTTCTAGGGGTCTCAGAGTTTTTGCTCAACCTTAAAGATACGTTGATTGGTATCTATAAGAGAGTTTTCTCTGAGTGTAGTATCTGCGTGACAATTACTTCCGTAATCATCGCTCTACGTCCTAAAAAGGCTTTAAGTGGGGTTAATGTGTTTCTAGGTCCTCCTGGTACAAATCAGTCTCGGAATGCAGTGGCGCAGTTAATCACAACCAGCCAGGCAAATCCCAAGATTAGAATTGTGAACCAAGATTAGAGGGTCTTCACCGGGAAGACATCCCCCATCCTATCTTATGTTGCACTCAAATCCGGGTATAGGATTTCTCACCACAAGGGGGAATCAAGCCCTTTCCCGATACAGAATAAACAAAATAAACAAATATAAATGCAGCAAACACATGAAATGACAAAGAGGTTAGGCAGGACCTCTCTTGTTTGAGGGGGAATTTGGCATCCCTAATTCCTCATTGGGGCTGGACCAGCAACAGGTCAACCATTGGTTTGGATGAAAAACCAAGGTTTTTAACACTTGGAATTCCCCAGCAGAGTCGCCATTTTTCTGTGGTGGTCGTTTTTTTTTTACCTCCCCGTTTCACTTGGGAGGACGGCACGCTAGACCCTTCACGCGAAATTTGGAAGGAGAATGCGCCCGTGGTGGGAGGAATTTTATTTCAGTTCTTCCTACGATATCACACGAACTTTCTTATTGTCCTACGAGTAGGAAAGGGAAAAAAAGATCTCAACTAAACCCTAAGAGTTTGCTAAGTGTGGGGATTTCACCTAGACTAGAAATTCTGGAGTCCGGGGGGTCGGTTATACATAGGGAAGTGTTTAAACACCCTACATATCTGTAGTACTCTACAGGAACCTTCTCTGTGTCATTGTGATTGTGTTTATTGCTAATGATTGGGAAAGTTTCTCCTTTGTGTTAGGAGAAGGAATTAAATTGATTTTAAAAGACAGACAGACAGACAAACAAACTGACTATTTTTGGTATTTTATTAGCTCGCTGAGATTCCTTGTGAACCTCATGCCTACATATCCCTAGTGGAAGTCGGAGCTTAATGTAGTTCGGGGAACTAACTAGGGAAATTAATTATTTTTGGTGCCTTGCTTGAAGCTCAAGGTTGAAGCTTGAATTAAATCTCTGTTTACAATAAAGAGACATGAAATCATCTTTACAAAGAGGTATTTGTACTATTCCACCACAAACTTTTAAAAGAGTGACAGAATAACTGAATTCATTTCATTCAAGAGGGGGACCTTACTTGTATATGTGCAAGTATACCAGTCAAATGCCTCTTAAATGAAAGAAAGATGCTCATCCAAATTAGGGAAAGTTACCACATGTCTGGGTTTTACTGCCAGCTCATGCCTTTCAAAATCCTAAATGGGAGACTTGATTGAAATTGAAATAAAATGTAATGTTTGTTTGAATGTGGTAGAGTAGTAAAAATATCTCTCTATAGAGATAAGCTATGTCTATCTACTGTATAAAAGATTTGACTTTAGCTGGCTTGCATGAGGCCCAAGCTTGAGGCTTTTTGATTGATTTATTGACTTATTGAAATGATAACTCTACTGGAGAAAATTTAAACTAAGGAGTTTTTTGGTGTTCTGTACAAAGCCCAGAATTGAGGCTGACTCTTTTTTAGGGAATTTATCTTTTAAAGGAATAAGTCTTTGAATTTGAAGGAGTGATTTTGGAGGCTAACCCTTTCCAGGGGTTTTGACTCAGCTGGAGAAATTGTCTGTTAAAAGACTGATTTTTGTCATGTTTTTGGAGGCTGACCCTTTCCAGGGGTTTTGACTCTTTTGGGGAAATTATCTCCTAAGAGAAATGAATCTTTGGTTTTTGAAGAAGTGATTTTGGAGGCTAACCCTTTCCAGGGGTTTTGACTCAGCTGGAGAAATTGTCTGTTAAAAGACTGACTTTTGTCATGTTTTTGGAGGCTGACCCTTTCCAGGGGTTTTGACTCTTTTGGGGAAATTATCTCCTAAGAGAAATGAATCTTTGGTTTTTTGAAGAAGTGATTTTGGAGGCTAACCCTTTCCAGGGTTTTTGTTAAAATGATTGGCAGAAAGATTATCTAGTGGAGACTTCTTGTTTAAAGCCCAAGATGAAGGCTGACTCTTGCTAAGGATAAGCAAACATGGATCCTAGACTCTGCTAAGGAAAATTGATGAAGATAAGGGTGACAGAGACTGTCCACGTCTCTCATTCCAAAAGGTGTACTCAATGTAAAATTGAGACAAACTTAGCTTGTTTAAAGTCTGGTTTAAATTGGAAGAAACTCACCAGGGTAGGTTAAAAGGTGACTAAAGGCCTGTTCCTATGTTTATAAGAAACCTGATGGGTCCTTGTATACAAGCTCAAGAGGAAGCTGGAAATGCTTTTAAGAAGCCTGTGGGTCCTTGTACAAAGCCCAAAAGGAGGCTAATCGAGGGTCATCGAGGGTCCTTGTTATAGCACAAGAGAAAGCTATGTAGTTTTGAACTTATTTTGGCTCTAAGCAAATGGGTAAGAGGTTTCACCGGGAATAATTCCTCTTTGGGTGGATGTATCCTATTTTTTTGTTCTAAGGTTTTTGCCAAGATGTTTCACCGGGAATAATTCATCTTGGGGGTTTGAACTACAGATCTCTAATTAGGAAAGAGCCTTCACCGGGAAGACATTCTCAATCCTAGGTCATATTCCTATAATATATATATAGTTTAACTGTCCTAGGGTTTACACTCAAACATAGTTCTAAACAAATATATGCACAGTTTATATTTGACAGTAATTTAAATAAAGACTGTAAATTGAAAGCTTGTAAAGCCTAACCTGGATGGAGTGGAGGCCTTTGAAGAAGTATGTACAAAGCCTTACCAGTAATTTTTGTTGTTTTGATAATAGTTGAATATTTATTATAAACAGTTAAAGGTTTTGAAAACAGAAGAAGTGAAGATGGACAAAGGTCATATAGGTATCTGAAGAGTTTCACCGGGAATAATGCCCTTCAAATACCAGAAGAATGTTTTTGAAAACAGGAAGGAGATTTTGAAAATACAGTTTTTGAAAACAAACTATGAAAAGAAAGAAGGTGTTGGGTCTTACACTCTAATAGAGGCCCATATAAAAAAAGATTTACTGTTTATGAAAACAGTTAAAAATGATCTGAAATGATATAAGGTTTTGTTGTTTGAAAACCTTAATCATCTGTTTAATCGGAGACTGAAAACAGTTTTGAATATTGACAAAAGTCAACTTAATTAAGACAAAGATGAAATCTATACCTAATTAAGACCTAAATAATCTAGGGTTTTATCATAAAGTTATTCACAAAATAATTAGGTTAAAACAAAATGAATATATATATTTTCAAAGTATTTAAGAAAACACTTAAAACATACTATTTTAAACCTAATAAAAATATATGAAATAAATAATATTTTTATGATTTTTTTTATTATTCACAAAATAGATATATTAAATAACAAGTGTGTGAAAAATGAGGTGAAAATGGATATTTTTGATAGGTTAAATAATTGTGTGAAGTTTGTGAATAAAACAAAGAAAAATAGTGGTAAAAAAATTGGGTTTGTCTCCTCCAAGGTTTGAACACACGCCCTCTAAGTCACCAGCTCAAAATAACACCACTGGGCCAACGCGCGCTTGGTGTTTATGATACACATCCAGTTCATTATATTTTCAAACAAGTGGTAAATCATGGAAAAATAAAAGAAACAAAAAGTCTGGGGCGAGGGGGATTCGAACCCCAAACTCGAGGCATGAGGAGACTAAGAGCGCATGTGAGGCCACTAGGGCAAATTATTCTTTCGTTTAGAAAACGCCTATCATTAAAAATAAAATACACTTTGCCCAGAGATTTGAATTTTGCGCGCCATGGCCATAGTCGTCTTCTTCCTCGAGCTCAAAGATTTTCAAATTCCTAACTCTCTGGTTTCTCAACTAAATGGCATGATGTAAACATCAATCTTGTTCTAAATTTCCTCACAAATCCAGATATGTAACTAACATTTATTTATATTAACTATAGCTACCTAATTTCTCAGAGAACTCTAAGAACACATGAACCCTAAATTTGAAATTAAATGACAAACAAGATGAATAAATGAATGATGATAGAGGGTTTTCAATCCTCTGATGATGCTGAACAAGATAGAATCGAGCTTTATCACAAAGAGTACTTAAATTAAAGAGATGGAGTTCAGAAACTTACCTCTGAAAATGGAGGTTGTGAGGATGATAGAGAGAACCTGGGCTTGTATGAATGATCCCAAAATCTTCCTTGGGACTCAGTGATGCTAACTGAATGCTTATTGTAACTTCAATTCTCCTGAATTTCTCTATGGACCTCCCTCGATTTGAGCTTCAAGTGGACATGGAGAGTGATGAATCTTGAGTTACAGATGAGCTGCAGCCATCTGAACAGCTTCACTATGACATGAGGAACACGTCTGGATGCTTGGCTTTGTTGGAAACCTTCTGAATTGCTCTATGGACCTCCAACTGCAACAGCTCCAAAGTGAGAGCAACAATGGCGCTCCTCCACTTACAGAAGTGATCCAGGTGCTTGGATCACCTCAAATGAACCCCTTTGAGATGTTAGAATGCTTACTTTCCAAAGATAAGCTCTGGTTTGAAGAAAACGATTCTTCTTGCCAAAGAACTTTGAAAAACCATTAGCATGAGAAGAGAAAGAGAAAGCAAGGAATATGGTTGCTTTGGTGTGTTTTCTGAATGAGAAAGAGCCCTCTATTTATAGGCAATTGATTCAGAGCAATTGTGTATAGTGAGCTTGCTTAGTGAAGTGAGTTTGGTTTCTTAGCCATGAAGAAATTTCAAGGAATATCCAAGAGTGATCATTGCAATTTCGAGCCAGTCCCCCCATCCATTGATCCTATCTGATCTTAGGGAACATTTCTGATGCAGAGTGAGCTCTAATTGGTTGGTGAGAAGATTCCTTGGGTGATTCATCAATTTGCCATAAATTCCCAAATGTAATCATTACATAATCACATGTTCTTGTTTTGGGAATCTTCCTGAATTCTCATGTCATGGTGGAAATGAATGCATGGCATGTTTTCAGATGTGTTATGGGTCGTGTAGCATCCATAAGTGAGGTCATGTGCACAAAATTGCAAAGTTCAAAAATGATGCATGACCTATAATTTTACTTCATGGTGCCAACTTTGAACAAGCATAACTCTTAGCTCAAAATGAATTTGGGGAAGGTTGAGCACAATTTGGAAAGCCCTAAACATCTACTTCAAATCATTAGTTTATGGTTTCTTCAGAATCATTTGGGAAAATTGTGAAAAATGAGCCCAAAGTTGGATGAAAACTAGGTTAAAAACACTTGGAAAAATTTCTAAGTTTTTATAACCTAAAGCTTCAAAATTCCAAAACTCTTAAATGGTTGCTCTTTTGAAAAAAGTTCCTATGTAAGATGTTGTTTTATTTTGCAAGATCTACAACTTTCATGTTGGAAGTTTTTTGAGTTGTGTAGGTGAAATTTTGAGTTCCCACAATGCCCTCAAAAACCCTAATTCCCGACTTTTTGCTCCTTGATGATTCTTTTTGAATTTCTTTGGTAAAATGACTTTAATATCCATATAATGATGATATTGATCTTTGAAAGTCATGGTTTGACCAAAAATCTTAAAAGTCAAAGGTGATCCCATACAGTTGACTTTTTCCAAATAAAGTGAGATTTTGGACTTTTGTGTGGAATTAAGATCTTCTCCTCAAATGAGTGGTGTAAATGGGTTATATTGAGGTAGTAGAGGTTCTTGAATCATGTCTTGAGTTTTGGATCCATGCCCTGATTAAAAGTCAACTATCCTGGTGAATTAGGTCAAAAACCCTAATTGTCGACCAGATGAAAATGATGACTGTAGGCTTTAAATTGAGGTGTGATGTCCAGTGGATCTTGTCATATGAGCTATTTGAAGATTATTGATGTCTTTGAATGATCCCCTGGGGCTTTTTAGCGTTTCCCAAAGGTAATCCCTGATTTTAGTCCTTGATAGGCTCAAAAACCCTAGTCTGGTAACCTGAGTAAACCTGTACTCAGATGACTGGGTGTCTAATCAATCATAGGTGAATATAAAAATGAAGCTTTTGAGTCCTATGATTGTGTTAGAGACTAATCCTTCTATTGATTGATTCTTTTCCTGAGTTTTCTTGTCTTTGAACATCCTTGATTGAATGCCAGATGAAGAAATGACTGTTCTGGGTACTTGTTTTGACCTGATGAAAATCCTGAAGATATGTCATCTCAGGGGGGTCAAAAATTAGGGTATGACATCGTGAAAGTCAAACTATCACCGGGATGATGACTATCATCCTTCCCCATTGACACACCTTTCATTCACATGACGACTTTCAAGCAAAACTCGCTTGGAGGCCATGATGGCCTCCCCATCATAACGCTGACAACCATGAGCTTGTTGCAGGCGTGTGATAACCTACCAGTCACGCTGGTGACGACTGTCACCTTGTTAATTGAACTCAGAACCTGCACTTTTCATACCAGAGATCATTGGGAGCTCCAATTTTGACTCCTAGCATCCCAATTTGATCAGAAAGCATAGATACATATTATACGCTTTTTAAACAACATCTATTCATCAATTAACACACAAAATATCAAAACTCATAGAAACATAACATGCATAAAAATCAGCATTTAACATAGCACGGAATTATACATTAAACATGGCAATTGGCATGAATGTCACACATTCATAATCAATATCTCATAACATACAACAATGGAGAATTCAATCTAGATAAGGGTAAGGATTCCTCTCTACCCTTCATACAAATACACCTATATTCAAAGTAGTTTCCCCCTTATTTGAATTTCCAACAAAGCAACCTCAAACTCTAGCTATGATAATCCTCTTCTTCTCCCTTAAGCCATCTTTACCTCTTGCGCCCGAATTCTAAAAGTTTCTACGTCCTGTAAAAACTCTTTCAACCCTCACATTTTTAGTATTTAAAAGAAAACCTAATTCCCCTATTTAGACTATTCCTCTATTACTCCTAACTTATCTCTATTTTCCTTAACTTATCTCTATTTTCCTTAATTTTTTAATAATCTAAATTTTCATAAAATACTATTAATTTCTATTATTTTTTATCTATTTTAAATTATTATTCTATCACTTCAGTTATTTATATATTAGTGGAAAATTAAGTTAGTTAAACTTTATTTTTATGAGAATGTTAGATTCTCATTCTTTAACATGAGAATAAATATGAGAAAAATCGTGTATAAATAACATTTTCAAAATAAAAATTAATGAAATAAACACGAGATTGTCGTAATTCTAATATCATATTTTTGAAAATGTTATTTTGTAACTTGAAACAAATGCACCTTATATTCTATTTTGTGCTTGAGTGAATTAAATTGAGATATTTTTTATTGTTAATTAAAGATAAAGCTTATTGTGAGAGGCATTCTTATATTTTTTAAAAAAAATTAGAGAATATCTACATAAAAATAAACAGAGTGCAAGATATTCCTACATAGTGAACATAAACAGAGTGTTCCGTAGATGTACATATGGAACATTCTAAAATCCAATTTTTTTTAACAAAAATGGAACATCAAATTATAGTGCAATTTATACGATGTATTCTTTTGTTGTACTATTTTCCATTGTCTTAGGGTTTAGAGTTTAAAAAAATGGAATATCAAATTATAGTGCAATTTATGCGATGTGTACGATGTACTCTTTTGGTGTATTATTTTCTATTGAGTTAAAAGGTAGTGCACTGACAGTGTAAAATTATTTTACACTGTCATCCAATAGAAAATCATAAATGTGCCATGTCATTAAGTTTTTTTTTAATAAAAAAATAATTTAATTGGATACATGGGTGGTGATTGGTTGACAGTGTAAAAATATTTTACACTGTCAGTGCATCACCCCTTTTCTCTTTCTATTACCTTAGGGCTTATGGTTTATGGTTTAGGGTTTAAAAAAAGAGAACATCAAAATATAATAGAATATTTCGTAGGTACATCTACATAATACTATTTTTTAACACGTTTCGTAGATACATCTCCGAAAGATTTACTAAACTGAAATGATTTGCATTTTCCCAACATTCACTATATTTTTTAGGCTTCCGTTTCGTAGATGTACATACGGAAACAAACTAAATTTTTTTTAAAAAAAAACTATACTTCTAGATATACATCTACAGAAAAAGAGGGTATTTTTGTTTACGGCGGCGCGTGATGCAACATATTCAAGAGTTGGGTTAGAGTTTCTAAAAAATTAACGCTATGTTTGATGTTTGATACTAGTGTCGTAGTTACGTTGTTCCAAAAGTGGCTACAGCCTCCAAAAAAATATTATTTTTATAAAAATTAGTTATAATATATGATTTTAAATAATGTTTTTATTTATATAAATAAACTGCGTTGAGTTGAACCTGTGAATCAAAGTGACTCAATGTCCTGTACATATTTAAATAAATAAAATGCTAGAGAATTGAATCTTATTTAATTAGTTTTTTTTTAAAAATATTATTATTATTATTATTATTATTATTATTATTATTATTATTATTATTATTATTATTATTATTTTGGCAAAAATGTGACTACTATGAGTTGATATTTTTTCTCAAATAATTTAATGGTCGAGTGAATAAATGAGATGTTGTCGGTTTGAATTTACGCCCCTTAACATGATGTCCATGTATAACTATCAATTGATTTGGTTTAATGAAACACTATGAGTGTGAGTTTAAGTTGAACCCCAAAGATTCTGAGATTGGATTCTATTGAAGTAGTTTTTCTAAATAAATTAGCTTTTAATTATTTTTTGAGTTAAAATATAGCTATTAGGGGTTGAAACCCTATTAGTGGCTTAGATTCCAAAGTGTTACCACTTCCGCAAGATAGAATTATTATTAAAATGTTGCAATAAACTATATATTACATATTTGTCTTTGGCCCCTTCAATACTTTAGACTAATTAACTCCCATGAGGGCCCATTTCAAACTAAAGTTAAACCGAAAAGCGTATCTTCTTTCATATAAGTGAACGAGTTGTAGATAAAGGAACCATGATTTTGCACTTGCTAACTTCCACCATAGCTATTAGGTCAACATTTTTTGCATGTTACAACAATATAACAAACAAACAAACAAAAAAACTCATTTAACAAACAACATAACAACAAAATAAAAATACAACACACAAATTGCTCTAAAGCAAACCACACAAATACAATAAAAAGTGCATATTTGTTTCTTTAATAGCCTAATTATTATAATTAAGATAAATAATTAGGATATTGTGGAGTTCTCTGCAATGAGATGCACAACTATCAACTGAAATAATTTAACGAACCACATATTTGTATGTTTAACGTAATCTTTTTTATATGTTAAAATGAATATGAAATTCACCAAATTTATATGATTTAGTGGAATTCATATAAATTTTAACTAAATTTGTTACAAAATATCGGTTAGAAAGCTCGTCAATTAATTGCTCTAGACAGAAAGTGACTCAATTCCTTGTAATTCATAATTGTGAATATTGTCTCTGCCATAGTGACTTTCAATGTAATTTTTAATCTTTTTTGGAAACATACGAAAAACCTCTTTTTCCTTTTTATAACACATCAAAACAACACTTAATAAGATCCACAAGCCCAAGTAAATCAAAGCAATTTTCGGCGAAATGATCATCAAAGCTAAGAGTGAAATAAGAGCTCCAAGTAAAAGATAAACCATGATCAAGAATCGAGCGTTGAGCTTTAACACTTTGACAAGAATCAAAACCGTGTAGTAAATAGTAACCATGAAAGCCAAAGCCATAAATAGTAGAGACTTTTCCTTGCTTGTATTGATTGATACCAATCCGATTATTGCAAACAATAGCCCGAAATATTGGCCGAGTAATTTTCCAACTTCTTTCAAGCTACAAAAGGTTGAATTTTAATACAAGAAAATGAAATGTTAGACACATGCATGCAAATATTTTTCCAATGAGAAATGAAGTGATTCACGTACCTTGTTGTATTTGCATCTTCAGCCATGATTTTTCTAACGTAACACGCAAGCTTCAATATCAATTGCTTAGGTTGTGGCTATTTAGACTAATAAGTTTGATATCTAAAAACTTGATGAGCATTGTTGCTATTTAAGCACTAAAATTTCTTATTAACTTCCATCTTTCACACTATGCACATATTGAACTATATCTCCCTCCCTTTCTTCTAACAAAGACATATATCACTTGACCCCACACCAAAGTTATTTTGAATTTACTTTATTGTTCACATATTTTCTCCTACTTTTGAAGAATTACTTTATTATAGGGCAAGAGAATGTAATATAATATAATAAATGAAAAAGTTAATTATAAAGAAGTTTATCATCTTTTAATGTAAAAGTAATTTCTCTTTATTTCATGTAGAATAAAAAAAAAGTTTATCAACTTTTTTTACCACCAAATTGAGTCTTCCTCGGTCCACTTTGATTAAAGCTGAGTTTCCATGTAGTTAGCAACCACTCATTCAAAGTACTAAAGACAATTCAATCAAGATCCAGTGGTATAAATTTAAGTTTCATATTTTTTAATTAAAAAGTTAAAATTAAAATATTTCATTATTTTATTAAATCTTGATAGAACGACTACTAATGATCCGAATGAATTTGGTGAATATCACTACAAGAAAATGTCAGTTTAGCTACTATAATTTAACTACCAATTATATCAGCGGTTAATCTCTAGTTATAATGATGAATTTCAACAGGAAATAATATTTTTTTTCAAGTTTTTACCAAATTGATCATTATAATTATTTATATTTATTTATTTATAGTTAATATTATAACATACACTTGTTTTCTCTCTCTAACTTTTGAGAATACCGTGTACTCTCTCTCTCTCTCTCTCTCTCTCTCTCTCTCTCTCTCTCTCTCTCTCTCTCTCTCTCTCTCTCTCTCTCTCTCTCAGAACGAAACTCAAAACGAAAACTCAGAACTCAGAACGAAACTCAAAACGAAAACTCAAAACTCAGAACGAAAACTCAGATACACTTGCTCTTTGAATCACTCTCAAAACTCAGAACGAAACTCAAAATCTCCATCTCTTTCATTTTCCTCAGTGGCTTCCACCGAAGGAAACCTACGCAAAACCCTAGACGACAAACTCTCCGCCGTCAAAATCCAAGGCAACACCGTCCGTTCACTCGAGGCTTCATCGACACCTAAATCTGACATCGAAGCCGCTGCTCAAGCCCTAAACGCCTCAAACTTTAGTAATCATCGATAGAGAAATCATCCATAACTTCAGTCGTTACTCTCTGTCTCTTATTCTCGTGAAGGCTTCCATCAATTCATTGTTAAAACTGAAGGATAGAAAAACACTTAGAAAGGGGGGTTTGAATAAGTGTGACTTTAAAAACTCTTATGATAAAAACAATGAACACAATTTTTTTATCCCGGTTCGTTGTTAACGAAACTACTCCAGTCCACCCCCTTAGAATGATTTACCTCAATTGAGGATTTAATCCACTAATCAATCTTGATTACAATGGTTATCCACTTAGAAACACTCTAAGTCTTCTAGAGTATACTGATCACACCTTGATCACTCTAGGAAATCAACACTTAGAAACTTCTAAGTCTTCTAGAGTCTACTGATCACAACTTGATCACTCTAGGAACCTTTTACAAATCAATGTAAAATAAATGATTACAAGAGTATTAAAATGCTTCTTAGAAAGCTATAATCACAACTGTGATATTTCTCTTATGTTCTAAGCTTAATTCTCACTAAATAATACAATGAAAGTGAGGTTGAAGATGAAGTTCGTTAGATTTGAATTCAGCAGCGTTTTGGTATTCTTTGCAAGAGTTATTGTTATTGCTTCTGATCAGAACTTCATATATATAGGCAATTGAGAAGATGACCGTTGAAATGCATTTAATGTGTTGCGTGACTGGACAGCTTTGCATTTAATGTTTTCACTGTTTTGTCAACTACCTGGAGCCATGCTTTTCTCTGCTTTTACTGACTTTGCCTTTTGTAGCTTCTAACGTTCCTTTTGTCAGTTAGAGATAGACTTCGTAGCCTGTCATCTAGTACTAACTTCTGATCTCAGATTTTGTGAATACAACGTTTGAATAATCATACTCAGAGTTACAGCTTGGTGCAGAGCATCTTCTTGTCTTCTGACTTTGAAGTGCTTTAGCGTGATACCATAAGAACTTCAGTGCTTCTGCTCCTGATCTCAAGTTCTCCTGATGCTTCATAGACCATGTTCTGATTCTGCTTGACCATCTTCTGATGTCTTGCGAGAGCATGTTCTGATGTTGGAGTCCAGAATCTTCTGAGTCAGTGCTTCTTAGCGCTGAATTTTGCATACTCCTTATATATTTCCTGAAATGGAAAATGCATAGGATTAGAGTACCACATTGTCTTATACAAAATTCATATACATTGTTATCATCAAAACAACAATATTGATCAGAACAAATCTTTTTCTAACAATCTCCCCCTTTTTGATGATGACAAAAACATATATAATTGATATGAATTTGCAATCAGAATATCAGATGACAAAAGACAATTACACGGATATAGCATAAGCATATAATCAGAGTGTGTGAATTTGTCTCCCCCTGAGATTAACAATCTCCCCTTGAAATAAATACTAGAAGAATTTATAAATAAAAGACTTCCCTGAGTATTTTTCGTTTCAGCAGAGACTTTCACTTTGCCTAGAACTTCAGAATATTCAGAGCTTCTGCTTCTTGCTTCCATAGGACAGCTTTAGAGCTTAGAATTTATTCTTAGTTGTCATAGCATGCTTGATTGAATCAGGACATTCTTGAATGTTTCAGAGCATCATCAGAGCATCCTTACATCCTGAAATGTTTCAGAACATACTAGACAAAAATTATCAGAACATGAATGTATCAGAGTCATAATGTGAATGAATCAGAGCATTCTTGATAACTATCATGTATTAGAGCATTCTTAAATGAATAGCATTTATCAGAGCATATAAGATGAAGAAAATGTATCAGAGTATATTCTCAAACGAGAAAATCAGAGCATTCTATGAATGACTATCAAAACATTCTTCTTCTTGCTTCTGATCTTGAAGCTTCACAACACTAAGCTTGCTTCAGTTTTCCAATATCATGCTTCTTTAGAATTGCCTTTCCTCATTTATTTGCTTCTCATGTTGAGCTTTTTCAGAATATCTTCAATCCTGCAAAAATTCTTACAAACATAGAACTTGCAAATAATGTTAGGAATGTTGAGACTTAATCCCAGCAACTGATAATATAAATCAAATCAATTATCATGTTTCTCCCCCTTTTTGTCATAACATCAACAAACATTAAAAAGATTCAGATGATAAAACAACATAAAGTGAAGAAGATAATATTTCATTGATTAATAAAATATATTAGAAGATACAAGATGAATAGAAGCAGATGCAAGAAACATATGCAAGAAACAAGAAAACATCTAAGACCAAGACACATTACGACTAGCCTAGTTTAGAAACTATTTTGGCCAGAAGGTTATGAATCTCAGCAGTGCTTTCTGTCTGCATCTTCATAAAAGATCTGAACTCATCGTGAGTTTCCTCATGCTTGTCCAGACAAGAAGCAAGATAAGCTTGATTCTATTGAAGAGCCTTCATGGTGTTCACCAGAACAGAAGGTCCAGCAGAAGAAGCATCAAAGCTATTGTCCAGAACAGCAGCATCGACCATGAGAACATCAGCTTGATTTTCCTTAAGAGGAGATAGCATAGCAGGATGATTCTCTATAGGTTGTTTCTCAGCATCAGCTTCTGCCTCAGAAGTATCATCAGCATATAAAGGTGAAGGGATATCAGAATCAGGATTCTCTAGAGCCAGAAGAATTTCAGCCAAATTCTTAAGAGGTATAGGAGCAGCAGGTTCTGAGGGGTATTCAACTTCTGGATATACCATATCTGGTGCCTTAGCAGAGGGATTCTCCCTTAACCAGTTGAATAAGAACATAAAATCTCCAGTCAGAACGTGATAGTTAGGCTTCCATACAACCATAGTGATAACACGATTTTATATCGTATATTTAGCTTGAAATCCGTAGATATTTATAGCATTTTCCGTTTATTATGCTGATTTATTATGATATTACGCGAGTTTTTGCTTTGTTTCAGGTTTTACACTCTTATTATGACTATTTGTGAAAAGGAGAAGAAATGGAGCTAAAACGACCACTATTTGTGCCTAAAAGATGAAAAATGGGTGCTGAAGTAAAAAGGGAGTGCAAATAAGGCCCAAATACGCTAAAGAAGACCCAAAGGCCCAAAGGAGACGAACCAGCCCACTGAAGATCAAATGTGCGTGGCCCAAACCAAAATGAAACACTGAGGCTTATTCGAGAGATGCAACAAGAGCACCGTGACTATGCTATTGGAAACGAAGGCCAATACAATGAAATTGCTACACAATTGCATGATCTTGACATTCGTGTAAATGGCTCTCCTACTGATAGACGTCGCCGTGTTCGTACAAGAGGCGCAAGCAGTTCCCGCAACCGCAACACTGAGGAGTAGTTCTCATGCATTGAGGACACTGCATCATTTAAGTCTGGGGGAGTCGTATCACTTATTATAGTTTTATTTCCTTTTAGTTTATTTCCCTTCCTTGTAATGTTTTTCTAATTCAATAAAGAATATTTATGGAATTTCAAGCCTTATCTTTATAGTTCCGTAGTTATTTCAATTTCTTCCATTTTCTTGAGCCATAACAAAATTTTTCCTCCCAAACGATAAAATGCAAAACCCCACACGTTCGAGAAATACGAAGCTACTCAAACACCAAATGCACAGAAATTGACTTAGATTCAAGTCAATATCCTTATTGTTCCAACACTCTAAAACCCCCAAGTATGCGTAACCGATTTGAATACCCTTTATACCGAAATCATCGACTTTAATTTTTGAAGTAACCCTTAGTAGTTTATTCTAGCAGTCGGCACCGTCTTAGATACAAACTACGCAGAGAGTCGATGAATATAAGTGTATGATCCTCATAAAAATAATTATGTGCTTAACCGTAACAAGAAATGTGCCTACTAAGTAAGGTGATCCTCAGAAGATCATTTAACCTAACGGTAGCAAATCTCAAATACAAAGAATTTAAAAACTCATTGTTGATTGGTTCAGAAGTCATCTGGTACTGAACTTGGTAGGAGGGACTATTGTCCGATTCCCCGCGATCTACAAATGAGCGCTAAGGAGTATACCACATAATTGTGCCAGAACTCCATAAGAAGGATCATAGTCACTAACCGACTACTCTGCTATGTGCGTGTCAAGATAATGGGCTTAATGTGATTGCGCGCGAATGAAAAGGGTAAAACATGATGACGAGTCAAGGTCGAGCTATAATGGCATGATTCGGATTGGTATGCATACTGGGAGTTGTCTTGTGTCGCTACTATAAGTTTATTGCTAGGATCTGCAACATTATCTTCAAACAAGAACACTATGTAGCTGAGTATGACCAAACGACGTGGTGGAAGCATATTTCGTTTCGCTGTCCTCCTATCTTTACCCTATTATTTTGCTTGAGGACAAGCAAAGGTTCAAGTCTGGGGGAATTTGATAACACGATTTTATATCGTATATTTAGCTTGAAATCCGTAGATATTTATAGCATTTTCCGTTTATTATGCTGATTTATTATGATATTACGCGAGTTTTTGCTTTGTTTCAGGTTTTACACTCTTATTATGACTATTTGTGAAAAGGAGAAGAAATGGAGCTAAAACGACCACTATTTGTGCCTAAAAGATGAAAAATGGGTGCTGAAGTAAAAAGGGAGTGCAAATAAGGCCCAAATATGCTAAAGAAGACCCAAAGGCCCAAAGGAGACGAACCAGCCCACTGAAGATCAAATGTGCGTGGCCCAAACCACACAAGCAAGTGGAGACGCACGTCTCCAACGTCTCTATGCCACATCAGCAAAAGGGAGACGCACGTCTCCATTCCCCTACTTTTTCTCCACTTGAGACGCACATCTCAAGTCGTTCAAAGCACTTCCTGAAGAAGCGGAGACGCACGTCTCCAAGTCCCAGTCAGAAAAGCTCCCTCATTTCACGGATTCCAACTGCAAAGCCTCGCCTATAAATAGAGGCAGATACTTCACTTCAACCTGTCCGATTTCCTGCTAACGAAGTGCTGCCGAAATTGTACCGTGCATTATATTTTCTGCCTTCCTTTAATTCAAACAGTTATTTTCTCACAACGATTTCTACACCGGAAATTGTTGTGAACCTTTTATAAATCTAGCCTTACGTTATATTTATCGCCTTTTATTTCCCTTGTTTTATTTTCCGTCCGTTTAAATTCCGAAGAACGATCCAGCCAACCTGTGGTGGAAGTTCAGTACTCGAAGATTCAATTGCAATTTATTTAATTCAGGTTTAATATTTACCGCTTTTATTTATATATTTATTTGCATGATATATTATATGCCAATTAACATGCCTTTTATTATAAGCCAAATTAATTCATGCATACTTAACTGTATTAATATGTCTGGCTAAATTACTAAGGTATCGGTATGTAAAGTCAGTTAACCGTAGGGATCCGAAATAAATTGGCTTAATTATGTTTTGTTAATTATCACCTGTTTTTGGTATGTATGTCTAATTTAATTAGCAAATCTTAAGAACAATAGAGCGAAAGTTTGAGGTCTTAAGACGGTCAAAGGTTAAAATCAATAGAGCGAAAGTTTGAGATCTTTAACTGGATAGTAGACATAAGACATTAGTTTTAAGGATGGCGAAAGCGTATTAAAACTAATTAGAACTTATTTATTTTCAAAAATTGTTTTTACACCCGAGCGGGATGGCGAAAGCGTACGTTAGGGATATTAGCATGTTCCGAGTCAACAGAGCGAAAGTTTGAGATTAGGAGATTTAAATAGATAACAACTTCATAAAACAGGCATTTTATTAATTACGTTGTTTCCAAAAAGCTTTTCTAAAATCTAATGGGATGGCGAAAGCGTACATTAGGATTAGGATAGTAATCTAAATCAACAGAGCGAAAGTTTGAGACGACGATTTTTAACCAATTGAATTAGTAAAGATTTTTAATTAAATTATGCAAAAGCCAATGGACCTTCGGATCACCTTAAGTTAAACGAAATACATACTGATATCTTTCTTTTATTATATTCTTCATTTCTCACAATCACTCTCCCTTAGGAACAATCAAAATATTAGTAGCCCTAGCTTTACATAGTAACCTTAGATAACGGTAGATCGATTCATAGTCCCTGTGGATTCGATATCTTTTAAAACTACACGACACGACTGTGCACTTGCAGTCATCAGATTAATAGACACGTAAAGTCGCGATCACATAGCCAAAGGATGAACCTCTTCAAGCTCATCAACGGATTCCTTCTCTTCAAGAGACTTCTTGTTTCTGATGGGGCAGAAATAGCAGTATTCATAATCCCTTAGAAACTCACAAGGGCCAGGAGCTTTTGCTTCACATTTCTTCTGAAGCTTCAGAAGGTCAAAATTAAACTCCCTTCTGAAAGCTCTCCAGAGACTCCTTGTAGCAACATAATCCGTCCTGGCATTATGTGCAACCTTTAAGGCTTCCAGTCCTGTCTGTACCTTTTGTTTCAAA
This sequence comes from Vicia villosa, assembly GCF_029867415.1. Classification (NCBI taxonomy): domain Eukaryota; kingdom Viridiplantae; phylum Streptophyta; class Magnoliopsida; order Fabales; family Fabaceae; genus Vicia; species Vicia villosa. The sequence goes on from NC_081185.1 coordinate 19,570,487, forward strand.
AATTCAAAACTCACACCAACAAATAATTCAGGGTTAGGGATTTTGAATTGGGTGGAAGAAGAATCTGGGTACATAATGAAGTAGGGTTCAAGTTCTCTATCAAGAGAAAGCAATGATTCTGCTTCATCCTTAGATTATAGGTTTACAAAGGCAGGGACAGGACGAGGTTTAGGGGTAAAATTACAGGCACGGAAAAGTTCATGCAAAGAATCAGAATTTGGAGATTCTGATGCATTGACATTAACAGGTTCAAAGTTTGAACGAGGAGGAGGTTGAGAAGTGGAGATATTTGTGTGAGGGGGAAAGAGGGTTTGAAGGGGTAGAACATCAAGAATAGGTTCAGAATGTGGGTGGTCAGAAGCAATGTTGGTTTTGGGTGAAGGAGGAGGGGTAAGAACTTTGGTGGTTGAAGGTGATTTGGTGGAGGCTTTTTCTAGTTGTATTTCTGTTTGAGATGGTTTTGGAACTTCTGTTGGTACAGATTTTGAAATAACAAAAGGAACAGAACCAGGTTCAGAAATAAACACACCTTTAGGTTTCTTGGGAGGCCTTTCAGAATCAGCTTCAACTTCTTTTCTCTTCTTCTGTCTTTCAACCTTCTTTCTTGCAGAAATTTCTTTCTTCCCTGCTTCTACTTCATTTTCCTCTTCATTCTTCTTCTGTTCTCCTTCAACAACCTTCTTTTTCTTTTTCTTCTTATCTTTCTTTTTCTTCTTCTTCTCCACGTCCTTCTCATCATTATTCTCATCATCCGTCTTATCAGTTTTTTTTCTCTTCTTCTTCTTTTCAGCTTCCTTCTCATCATTCTTATTTTCTTTTTCCACAACAGCTTCTGTTTTCTCTTTATCAATTTTTTCTTCAGTACTCTTCTCCTTACTGATAGAAGGAACATCTTGCTTCCGCTTTGTCCTTCTTTCTTTTTGAGAGGCAGCTTCTGGAAAATCTTCTACAATACCATCCTTGGTAGATGGAAGCTTCTGCCTGCTTGTCCTCATCTTAGTATCCACAGAACCATCCTGTTTGAGTATATTAAGGTAATGAACCTTAATATCTGGCTGTTCATTGAGAAAGAAAAACTCAAACTCATCAAGAGCTGAACCTCTTCTGTTTCTAACATATGGATCTGGTTTAGGAGCAGTACCAATAGCTTGAATAAGACCCATTTTCTTCAAAGAAGTAGCATTGAAGACACTTCCATTGATTGTATAAAGATCTTTGATTATTCCAGCATTTTCCAACTCTTCAACCATCTTGGTTTGAACCAGAAGATTGGTAATAATCCTTCCAAAAGGAATAACAGTTCCTCTCTTCTTTGATTTGCTCTCATCTCGAGAGTCCTTTACAACATTCCATAAGTGATTGAAAATGATGTAGGTAACATCAACCTTCTTATTCGTACCAAGACAATACATGATGTATTGTTGATTGCTGTTGACAAAATTAGAAGAACTGGTTGATTTTCTGTGGTAAAAACAACCTAGCAGAATCTTTGTCCATACTTTGTATATGTCCTTCAGATCTTTCACTCTAGTTGATTTCTTTCCATCAGAAAAGATTTCAGAATAAACTGCATCCCAATTTGTTCTTAAGGTTGCTTCAGTCTCACCTTCAGCATTCCTCAAATCAAACAACATTCTCAATAAGTTTTCAGTGATTGAGAAGAACCTTCCATGGATAAACGATACAATTGCTTTAGGGATAACAAATGCATGAACCTAGAACTCCTTCACAAGGTCTGAATATACTGGTCCACAAAATTCAAGAAACAGAGACGACCAATTCTGAAAAACCAAATTATCTTTGATATGGCTTTGATGTTTTTCCATATTATCAACATCCATGATCAGTTCACATATAACATCCAATTGATCCCGAGGAATGGAGCAAGTGATCGTTGGAATGAGTTCTTGTTCCTGTTCTTGTTGTTGTTGTTGAGACGAAGAACCAGCAATTTGAGATGAAGAAGCAGCCATTGACACTTTTCTGAGATTCTTGGTTTTCCTTTTAGGGTAAGAGAATAGGGCAAAAAGATTGCAGAAATGCATACACAATGAGAGAATGAGTGCGTAAAAGAGAGAATGATATGAGAGGGTGGTTTAAATAGACACGGATTTGAAAACTAAATGCAATTAAATTCTGAGAATGAACAGTTACGAAATGCAGAAAATCAATGCATTTAATGTTGAGTGACGTTAAGGAAAAACGTGATATTTGAAATGATTTGCACAGTTACCTAGGGTGGCGTCTCATCAACTGCACGCATGCTTGTCCCTTTAGAGTGAACACGTGTTCATCTTCTGGAAAAGCTAGTGACAACTGTTTTGCTTTAAAAGAGATTCTGAATCAACTTAGACATATGAAACGTTAGTAATAACATAATCAGACTATCTAACTGACTAACAATCAGAACTTCTTATAAAAGAAATTAGAACTTATCATTTCAAATCTAGTCCATATATCAGAACTTCTCATCTTCTCATTCTGGGCATAAATCCATACTGATATTCTTCAAAATGAACTTAAACCTATCTTCAACAAGGGTTTTTGTAAAGATATCAGCCCATTGATGGTCTGTATCAACAAAGTTTAAAGATAGAACACCCTTCTGAACATAGTCCCTAATGAAATGATGTTTGATCTCAATATGTTTAGCTTTGGAATGTAAGATTGGATTCTTAGATAAACATATAGCAGAAGTATTATCACAGAAGATAGGAATGTTACTCTCATATATCTGATAATCTTCTAGCTGACTCTTCATCCAGAGCATCTGTGTACTACATCCAACAGCAACAACATATTCTGCTTCTGTTGTAGAGAGGGCAATGGTAGCTTGCTTCTTGTTGTACCAGGAGATCAGGTAACTTCCAAGAAATTGACAACTTCCAGAAGTACTTTTCCTTTCAACTATATCTCCAGCGTAATCAGCATCACAGAATCCTACTAAGTTGTATTCTTCAGATCTTCTGTAGACTAAACCAACATTAGTAGTACCTTTCAGATACCTCAGAATTCTCTTAACAGCTGTTAAGTGAGATTCTCTAGGATCTGATTGGAATCTTCCACACAGACAAACACTGAATAAAATATCAGGCCTAGAAGAAGTAAGATATAGAAGAGATCCAATCATACCTCTATAGAGCTTCTGATCTACCTTCTTACTTACCTCATCCTTACCTAGGACACACGTTGGATGCATAGGAGTTTTTGCTTCTTTGCTTTCTAAAAGATTAAACTTCTTCAGAAGTTCTTTCATGTACTTGGTTTGATGAACATAGGTTCCATCAGAAGTTTGATTGATCTAGATCCCAAGAAAGTACTTGAGTTCTCCCATCATGCTCATTTCAAACTCAGCCTGCATAGACTTAGCAAACTCCTTTCCAAGTGTAGCATTAGAGGTTCCAAAGATAACATCATCAACATAAATTTGGCAGATTAAAATATCCTTTTTAAAGGTTTTACAAAAGAGAGTAATATCCACTTGTCCTCTAGTGAAACCATTATCCAGAAGGAAAGAACTTAATCTTTCATACCAAGCTCTAGGAGGTTGCTTCAATCCATATAATGATTTCTTTAATTTGAAAACATGTTCTGGAGACTTAGAGTCTTCAAAACCAGGAGGTTGGTGGACATATACTTCCTCATCTATATAACCATTTAAGAAGGCACTCTTAAAATCCATCTGATATAGAGTGATGTTATGTTGAGTGGCAAAGAAATTAACAAGCGAATAGATTCTAACCTGGCCACTGGTGCAAAGGTTTCTGTATAGTCTATGCCTTCTTGCTGACTATAGCCTTGAGCAACCAATCTGGCTTTGTTTCTTACAACTTCTTCTTTTTCGCTTAGCTTGTTTCTGAAGACCCACTTGGTTCCAATGATGTTGAATCCTTTTGGTCTAGGAACAAGATCCCATACGTAATTCCTTGTAAACTGATTGGGTTCTTCTTGCATGGCAATTATCCAGCCAACATCCTCCAGAGCTTGGTCAACAGAAGTTGGCTCGATAAGAGATACTAGACCAAATTGACATTCTGCATTGTTCTTAAGGAATGATCTGGTTCTGATAGGATCTTCTTTCTTCCTAAGGATAACATCTTCTGAGTGAGCAGAGGTGAGTCTAGAAGATCTTCGGATGGTTGGCTATTCAGAAATTCTGAGATTTTCTAATGAAGCAGCAACTTGATCTTCTGGCACCTTTCTTCTGGGTTCTTCAGCTTCTGAGTTAGAGACTTCAACATCTGCAAAATTCTCAAACTACTTTGGCTTTTCAAGACCAAGCTTATCATCAAATCTGATATTGATTGATTCTTCAACAATCAATATTTCAGTATTGTATACTCTGTAGCCTTTTGAGCGTTCAGAATATCCAAGAAGGAAACACTTCTGTGCCTTAGAATATAACATATACATCCGAAAGGATGAAAATAAGAAATGTTGGGCTTTCTGTTCTTCCACAATTCATAAGGAGTCTTATTAAGAATAGGTCTTATGGAGATTCTATTCTGAATATAACATGCAGTATTTATTGCTTCTGCCCAGAAATGCTTAGCCATATTGGTCTCGTTGATCATGGTTCTGGCCATTTCTTGTAGAGTCCTATTTCGCTCTACAACTCCATTTTGTTGTGGAGTTCTAGGGCAAGAGAAATCATGGGCAATACCATTTTCTTTGAAATAAATCTCAAAGAATTTGTTCTCAAATTCGCCACCATGATCACTTCTGACCTTTATGATTTTACACTCTTTCTCATATTGGATCTGAGTGCTGAAGTCAACAAATACTGTATGAGACTCATCCTTGTGTTTCAAGAACTTTACCCATGTCCATCTACTATAATCATCTACGATGACTAATCCATATTTCTTCCCTCTGACAGATGCTGTTTTGGCTGGGCCAAACAAATCAATGTGCAGAAGTTCTAGCGGCCTTGAGGAAGAAACAACATTCTTAGACTTTAATGCAGGTTTGGAAAACTTCCCTTTCTTACATGCTTTGCAAAGAGCATCTGATTTATATTTCAGATTAGGGAGTCCTCTGACCAGATTTAGTTTGTTAATCTGAGAAATCTTTCTCAAACTAGCATGGCCTAATCTTCTATGCCAGACCCATTGATCAGTGGTTTTCACACATATATTTACCGTTGTTTTTAAGTATGTTTAAGTTATGTTATTGAGTGTTTTATTTCTTTATTCGTCATTTTATGCTTTGGTTGTGTATTTTACTATTTGCAGGCTTAAAGGAATAAATCGAGACAAATCAATGCCAAAAAGTACAAAAGGGGAGTTTCGAAGGAAGTGAAAAGTCAAGCTACATGAGGTCAGACACGACCACCTATGTCACCTGAAACTGGCCGTGTCAGGATGAAGCGTGGCAAAGAAAATGCAAAAGAGACGAAAGTCACGGGGCTGACACGGCTCGTGTTAGCAAGTGTGAGATCTGGAAATTTTCAGCATGTTTCTCATCGTGATATGCGTGTAGTATTTTGATCATAACTAGAGCTTCGTAACTCGGAATGACGCGGTTCCGGTGGAAAAATTTTGCTAACGAAAAGGGCTACAACTTTGATGAAGAACACAAAGCCAAATTATTAAGTTAAGGGCTCACACGGACCGTGTTAATCAACACGGCCACCCGTGTTGAAATGTGGCTGGAAATGCGAGTTTGAACCAAAGTCAGAGGATCAACACGGGCGCCCGTATGCAGGAACACGACCCGTGTTTATGAGCGCGGGCTGAATATGTGTTTATAAGATTCCTCACTCAAATGGATTCATGAAGGGTATTCTTGGCATTTGGTTTCAACCGGAATGGAAGATTGATTATAAAAACAACTTTAGGGCAAGAGAGAGGGGACTTTTTGACAGATTAGAGAAAAGAATACAAGAGAAGTGATCGGTCACCATTTCTAGTAAGTTTCCACACCTTTTTCCGATCAAAAGTTGTAATCTTGGTAATACAAAGTGGCATTGTTTTAAGTTTTTATATAAGTTCCTTAGTTTTTCGGTTGTTTGAGCTTTTACATTATTAGTGTGTTTAAGCTTCATAAAAATGCCATTTTATGCGTTGGTTGTTAGTATGTTGTTGGCCAGGTTAATCCCGAGAAAGATGGCACTCCGAGGCGAGAAAAAGGAGCTGAAAGAGCTAAAGAAGAGGCCAACACGGGCACCCGTGTGCACCCACACGGCCGTGTCAAAAGCTGCCTGGAAAGTGGATTCTGGAGAGCAAAACAGAGGTTTTACACGGGCACCCGTGTTCCTGCACACGGCCCGTGTGGAAAAGTGCCCAGAAAGTGAATTTTGAGGTGAGGGCCAGATGGACAACACGGGCACCCGTGTTCCTGCACACGGCCCGTGTTGTTGAGCGCGGGTAGATGTTCTAATTTTGATATTTTGGAAACCTTGGGCCTCATTAAGGGTATTTCGGTCATTCCGGATACGGAGTGAGTGAAGCAACACTACTAAAACCTAACAGGAATAGAAGAGAGGCATCTTGGATCATCGAGCAGAGAGAATTACAGAGAAAGAAGAGTCAAGGGTTTTGGAAGAAGATCTTCAAGAGCACTGGCGATTGGAGATCATATCAACCACTAATTTCTTGTAATGACTTCAATTACTCTTGTTGTTTTCTTTATCATTATGAGTAGCTAAACAACACTATGCTAGGGGTGATGTCCCTGAATCTTTTTATGTGATGAATTGTCACAACCGTTGTTGATGAATTTGATGTTTAATTATAAATTGAGTTTTTGATTCATTGTTCTTAATGCTTTATTATATTGGAAAGTATCTTATCGTTCTATGGTTAGGGTTTGGCGTGACAAACCTCCCTAATGCTTGTGAATCAAAACACTTCCGGCAAATCGCTTAGGAATAAGGATTGCACTTTAGTGATCATTCATTCTAGACTCTAATGCATAAAAGACCTAATACTAAATTCAGTTATTGAGGAATTGAGATTGTCTAATTAGTGTTAAGGGGTTCTTCACTAAGGAATTAGGGAGAACTATTTATAGAATTGATACACAGTTATAATTAAATCATCTCATGAACACGGTGGTTTCAAGGAGTTACATAGGATTCATACATCTACCTTAGCATATCTGCTCATATTTGCACCAAGCTATCTTTTATTTAGTGTTTTATTTATTTCTAGTAATTCTAATTAATCAAACAAACCAAAACAACCCCCATGATATTTTTGTTCAATTGAATCATTGTGAAACTTGTAGTTTACACGCAGTCCGCGAGTTCGATACTGGGTATTTACCCTTCTTTACTACTACATCGAGGAAATAGTACACTTGCTATAATTTCCCGATCAAGTTTTTGGCGCCGTTGCCGGGGACTGCCAAACTATAAGCCGAACTCTAAGTCAATTGAAATTTTGTTGCTCTGCGACCAAAATTTTATTTTTATCTGTTATTTTAATTTCGTTGCAGTCTTGTATCTGTTCTAACTGTTGTCTAACTGTTTATGCGAGGTCAGACCTCAGCTAAATTTTCCTTTGACACAGAACCAGAAAGAGCTCTGCACGAGAGACGCCGCAAGGCAAGACTTGAAAGACTGGCAGCACCAAGTGCAAGTCTTAGTGTTCCACATCAGGAAAGCGACGACGAAGTGTCTGTGCACTCGAAGCACAGCGACTCGGACTTTGACAGGGAGATAGTTCAGGAACCAGTTAACATGGCTGGAAATCAACCCCCTGCAGAAAGATTGTTAGGGGACTATGGAGGGGCAAATGCTCACCCCAACCGGATGACTATTGTTAATCAACCTGTGAATGTGGCACATTTTCAATTGCATCCATCCACCATTCGCCAGTTAGAGAGCAAGCCGTTCTCCGGAAGAATTAACGAGGATGCAAATAAGCATCTTCAGAGATTTCTCACTACGACAACTTCATTGAAGATCGAAGGTCATTCAGAGGAGGCTAAGAGACTTGTTATGTTCCCGTTTACACTTACTGATGACGCAGAGGAGTGGTTTTACTCACTTCCGGCTGCAAGTATCACGACATGGCAAGAGATGGAAACGGCATTCCTCAATGAATATTTTCCTGCGTCGGTGTTTATCCGAAAAAGATATGACATTGTCAATTTCAAACAAAAAGAGGGGGAATCATTGGGGGATGCATACAAGAGGTTCAAAAGGTGTTTGACTGCATGTCCTACTCATAACATGGACGCTACCGAGCAAATGCAGAATTTTGTGAATGGGTTGCGACTCAAGACAAAGCAGCTTATTGATACCGCTGCTGGTGGTTCAACAAATTTTGCTACAGCCACAGTTATGAAAAGGATCATAGAGGCAATTGCTGCTAACGAGCATCTTGAGTTGTATGATCGAACCATGAACCAACCGGAGGGTAAAATTGATTTGAAATTGCCAGAGCAGGTTGTTAAGATGGAGGATCAGATTGCTGCAGAGGTAGAGAGAAGGTTAAAAAAGATGAATATTGGAACTCAGACAGTAGCACAGGTAGAACCAGTTAAAGCGGTTCTTTGTGAAATATGTGGTGGACCGCACTTTGCTATGCATTGTGTAGCAACTCAAGAACAGGTTGAGCAAATTCATATGTTGAGGCAAAACAATCCTTATGCCAACACATATAATCCGGGGTGGAAAAATCATCCGAATTTCTCATGGAAAGACCAGCAAGGAAACGTCCAGAAGCAGGTTCAAGGACAACAACCATATCAGCCTCAGACTCAACAATACCAACCACAGGGACAACAATATCGTCCGCAACAACAATTCCAACATCATCCTCAACAATTTCAACAACAGGTACCAAAGAAAGAAGATTGGGAGATCGCTCTTGAAAAAGTGGCAACCCAAAACTCTCAGTTTCAGGAAGAGACAAGAGCCAACCTCAGGAACACCACGGCTTCAATTAAAAATCTTGAAGTTCAAATGGGTCAAATAGCACAACATCTCACTTTACAGCCACAAGGAAACTTTCCGAGCGAAACTGTGAAAGATCAGAAAAATCTGGAGAAGATCAATGCTGTTTCAACAAGAAGTAAAAAGGTGTTAGAATCGGAAAAAGAAAAAGAAGAGATAGATGACCCTATGGTGATAGATGTAGATTTGGAAATAAGAGAGAACCCAAGAGAGCCAGAAGTGGTGATACCACCAGTTAAACCACCTGAAGAAAAAAATAAGAAAAAGGCTGAACCGGCGATCAAACTACCTTTCCCTTCCAGAGTGACAAAGAAGGATTCAAAAGACAACGACTTTGAGAAATTTACTGAATTGTTCAAAAAGCTAGAGGTGAATTTACCCTTCTTCGAAGCACTTGAGCACATGCCATTGTATAAGAAATTTCTGAAGGAGGTAATGACAAAGAAGAGATCAGTGGAAGGAGAACAAAAGATTGCAACTGAGAAGTGCGGTTTAGTCTCGTCAGTAAGGAAGATCCCAACCAAGAGGAAAGACCCTGGAGCTGTGGCGATACCATGCACTATCAAGAATCGAATGTTCAAAAAGGCACTCATTGATTCTGGTTCCAGTGTGAGTTTAATGCCACTATCTATTTTCAAAAAGCTTGAATTGGGAGAGGTTAAGGAAAGTAAGAAAAAGTTAAGGTTCGCTGATCACACCACCAAGAAATCTTATGGGGTAGCTGAAGATGTACTAGTGGAGGTTGACAAATTTGTATTCCCTGTTGACTTCCACATCATGGACATTCCGGAAGACGAAGAAACACCTATCCTTCTTGGGAGACCCTTTTTGTTGACAGGCCGCTGCAACTTTGACATTGAAAAAGGGACACTAACGCTAAAATCATTTGATGAAGAAGTAACCTTGAAGATGTTAGGAGTTAAGAAACATAGGACAGGTGTAAATGATCAAACTTTTGTGGATATGGCGGAAAGTGAAAAAAAAGACAAAAGGCCTGAACAGCACCAAGAAAAAGTCTCAAGCATAACCTCTCGGGTGGAAACAACTCAGGGAGCTATCAAAAATCCCAAGAAGGCTAAGGAAGTCAAGAAGAATGCGGGAAGTGAGTTGAAGAGAAAAGTGGTCTATGCTTATCATCTTCATGAGTTCTTGGGTGAGAAAGTAACAAGCAACAAAGTTTGGAAAAGGAAATACCCTCCATAATAAAGGGTAATGGACCGTCGAGCCATGCGACGTTAAACGAAGCGCTTCGTGGGAGGCAACCCACGCTTGTTTTCATTAACATGTGCTTTTGTTTTCTTTATTTTGTTTTAGTGCAGGTAGTAGAGTTTGAACAGGTAGGAGCAACTCGAAGAAGGTACAAGTTGATGCTAAGAAGATCATCAACACGGGCGCCCGTGTGTAGCAACACGGCCCGTGTTGAGCCATACTCAGTTGAAAAATGAATTTTTTTTTAGGAAAGCTTCAGCACCTGCAACACGGCCACCCGTGTGCAGGAACACGGTCCGTGTTCAGCAACACGGCCACCCGTGTGCATCCACACGGCCGTGTGGTCTATGCGAGCCAGAATTTTAAAATTTTTCCCACTCTTCCATGTGGGCCCCACCTGCGTTATATCTCTCTTCTTCCTCCACCCATTCACTTTTCTCACTTCTCACTCACTTTCTCCATTGAAACCTAGCCTCCACCTTCACTAAAGTCACTCACCCACCATCAAACACCCATTTAATCACCATATTGCCTTCACAAAAGTTACTCCACTCATCATCCTCTACATTCCTATCGGTTTAGATTTTGATTTCTCTGCATTTTAATTTCTGCGAATTTTTCCTTTTGTGTGTTGTTTCTTGTTTTGTATTTTTGCAGAGATTTTATCATGCCTCCCCGAAAGACAACTCAGACTCAAGATCAATGGGGGTGGGTACAGACGGAGATTGGAGCCCTCCGGACTGAGCAGACACGGCAAGGTGTTGAGTTGTTTCGGCAAGGGGCAGTGATAGATGATGTCCAGGAGATGATGCGCCGCCTTATGATGCATTATCCTCAGGATCCCCCTCCTCCACCACCATTTCAGTAAGCGGGTAGGCCCTGTCACACTGGAATTTAAACATTGCGGACAATGTTTCGTTCAAGTGTGGGGGAGGGTCTTACTTCTTATTTTATTTTGCTTTATTGTCTTATTTTTATTTTAGTTGCTTTATTGTTTTCTACTTTCTGTTTTTGAATTTTGACCAGTTCTTTGTCTTTCTGTTTTGTTTTTATTTCGAGTTTCAATGCTGCCATGGTGTTACCAGGTTCGATACAAGTCGGAAAAGGTGCAAACGAATAGAAAGTGGTTGAACAACACAACTCACACTTAATCTCTACAGGCACCACAGAAGTTGACACAACCAAGAAAAGAAGGTAGGACGCAAGGAAGCACACTGAACCAAGAAAGAGTATGGTGAACTTTTGATGAAAGGAAATGGCAAAACACTTAGAGTACGTTGAAGCATGCAAGCTTAACCGACCCGGTGAGACATCAGAGCCAAATGCATAACATCCATATGAGAGTCAAGTTCAGGTATGGCACTATTCACTTTGATTTTGCGTATTTTCTCATAACACAAGCACACTATGAAAGCGCACACTGAGGCAAGTTTTTTGTTTTAACCCCGAGCCTTTTTAACCATCCCGTTTGCATGTTATCCATTGTTAACCCCCTTTGAGCCGTAATTTTTATTTTTGTTCATCATGTTATTTTTCCTCCACTTGCCTTCTCATTGTTTGTATCATTGCTCGGCATTCATAATAGATCACTCGAAAGACATAAAAAGATCTAAGTGTGGGGTTGTAAACCATTGAAGAGTGGAACAAGAAAAGAGTACAAGAAAAGAAAAAATTTTGAATATAGATCTTATGAAAACAAAAAGAAAAAAAAAAGAGAAGAGAAAAAGAATAATGCATGTACCCTTGTCCATTTTTAGCTAAAGAAGGTTTAAACCCCATTCTTAAGATACAGATCAAAATGAGTGAAGAAGTGAGCCCTATGTGATGCCGAGCACTTAAAACCAATCGTTATCCCATTCCTTGTTAACCCACCAAACCTAAGCCACGTTACAACCCGAAGACCTCATAAAGTGTGTGTGATCCTTGTGTGTAGTGATTTGAGAATTTATTCAAAGTTAAAAGTAATATGCATGCCTTGATACTATGAGTGTAAACACCGTAACCCGGAGAGATTTTGTGAGAATGTGAAAAGCTTGCAGGTGATAGACGTGCTCGAAGGTGGGAATGCCATGGATAGTCGGAAGAAGGGAACCTTACACTTGATTGCTAAGTGTAGGAACCTTGCGAAAAACCTGGTTGTGTTGTGGAGAAAAGAATCTTGTCGGTGACCTTTTGTTTTGACTCGATACATCACTTGAGGACAAGCAATGAGATAAGTGTGGGGTTGTGATCGGTCACCATTTCTAGTAAGTTTCCACACCTTTTTCCGATCAAAAGTTGTAATCTTGGTAATACAAAGTGGCATTGTTTTAAGTTTTTATATAAGTTCCTTAGTTTTTCGGTTGTTTGAGCTTTTACATTATTAGTGTGTTTAAGCTTCATAAAAATGCCATTTTATGCGTTGGTTGTTAGTATGTTGTTGGCCAGGTTAATCCCGAGAAAGATGGCACTCCGAGGCGAGAAAAAGGAGCTGAAAGAGCTAAAGAAGAGGCCAACACGGGCACCCGTGTGCACCCACACGGCCGTGTCAAAAGCTGCCTGGAAAGTGGATTCTGGAGAGCAAAACAGAGGTTTTACACGGGCACCCGTGTTCCTGCACACGGCCCGTGTGGAAAAGTGCCCAGAAAGTGAATTTTGAGGTGAGGGCCAGATGGACAACACGGGCACCCGTGTTCCTGCACACGGCCCGTGTTGTTGAGCGCGGGCAGATGTTCTAATTTTGATATTTTGGAAACCTTGGGCCTCATTAAGGGTATTTCGGTCATTCCGGATACGGAGTGAGTGAAGCAACACTACTAAAACCTAACAGGAATAGAAGAGAGGCATCTTGGATCATCGAGCAGAGAGAATTACAGAGAAAGAAGAGTCAAGGGTTTTGGAAGAAGATCTTCAAGAGCACTGGCGATTGGAGATCATATCAACCACTAATTTCTTGTAATGACTTCAATTACTCTTGTTGTTTTCTTTATCATTATGAGTAGCTAAACAACACTATGCTAGGGGTGATGTCCCTGAATCTTTTTATGTGATGAATTGTCACAACCGTTGTTGATGAATTTGATGTTTAATTATAAATTGAGTTTTTGATTCATTGTTCTTAATGCTTTATTATATTGGAAAGTATCTTATCGTTCTATGGTTAGGGTTTGGCGTGACAAACCTCCCTAATGCTTGTGAATCAAAACACTTCCGGCAAATCGCTTAGGAATAAGGATTGCACTTTAGTGATCATTCATTCTAGACTCTAATGCATAAAAGACCTAATACTAAATTCAGTTATTGAGGAATTGAGATTGTCTAATTAGTGTTAAGGGGTTCTTCACTAAGGAATTAGGGAGAACTATTTATAGAATTGATACACAGTTATAATTAAATCATCTCATGAACACGGTGGTTTCAAGGAGTTACATAGGATTCATACATCTACCTTAGCATATCTGCTCATATTTGCACCAAGCTATCTTTTATTTAGTGTTTTATTTATTTCTAGTAATTCTAATTAATCAAACAAACCAAAACAACCCCCATGATATTTTTGTTCAATTGAATCATTGTGAAACTTGTAGTTTACACGCAGTCCGCGAGTTCGATACTGGGTATTTACCCTTCTTTACTACTACATCGAGGAAATAGTACACTTGCTATAATTTCCCGATCAAGAAGATTGGAGAAAGTAAGGGTTTGGGAGAGAAGAAGATCTTCATGAACGTAAGCAATTGAAGATTCAACCTCCTCCAATTTCTTGTAATGTCTTTATTCATTATTATGTTTTCTTTGAATATTATGAGTAGCTAAACCCCCCAATGCTAGGGGGTGGCTCTGATTTAACTTTGTAATGACTCTGAGTTTGCAATTGCAATAACAATCATGTTTTTAATTGTTGATTTATTCTCTTGATGTTTCTAATGCTTTTCCTTTCAGACAAATTGGAATTGATCTATGATTATCATTTAGGCGGACCACCAGTGATAATGCTTTCATGAGAATATGCTATAATAGATATTACCTAGGACTAGGAATACCTTATAGCAACCGGATATTCTTGATAACTAATTGCTTGATTTCATCGTAAATTTCTAAGGACTTAGGGTTTAGGATGAAGGATCAAAGGTTTTTTCACTAAGGACTTAGGATCAAACAACCTTAAGAACCGGTAATTGATTATTGAAAATAAGTTGTTGCAATAGAAATTTCAGAGTTGTTACATTGTCAATCATCCACTATCCCTAGCATGTTACTCATATTTGTTACCAAGTCAATTTCATTTACCGCTTATTCTATTCTTCGTTAAGTTATAATTACCAAACAAAACCCCATTGTAGTTTTTGTTTAATTGAACCTTGAATTGAACTCATTATTCCTGCGCAGTCCCTGAGATCGACATTCGGGGAATTTTCCCTATTATTACAAGAGGCAAAATAGTACACTTGCTATTTTACCGATCAAGTTTTTGGCGCCGTTGCCGGGGACTGCCATAATATTGAGTTTAAGTTGAGTTCAATTAGAATTTTGTTGCTCTGCGACTAAAATTTTATTTTCTGCACTTTTTATTTTTATTTTTTTTCTAATTCTAATATTTGTCTAAGCTGTGCATGCGAGGTATGGCCTCAGCTGAATTTCTTTTTGACGCAGAAATTGAAAGAACCTTGCACGCAAGGCGTAGACAAGCTCGTCAAGAGAAACTGGAATCTGAAGAGGAAGTTGTGACAGTTCATTCAGATTCTGAAAGTGAAGAGGAAGTTATGGGCGAGAATCCACCTCCACCTGAGAGACTTCTCGGGGACTATGGTGTTGCGAACACACCGGGTGGGAGACTAACAATTGTCAACCAACCGGTGAATGTTCCTAGTTTTCAATGGCATCCAAGCACCATCACTCAGCTCGAAAGAAAGCCTTTCACCAGAAAGGTTAATGAAGATGCAAACAAGCACTTGCAAAGATTTTTTACCATAAGCACCACTCTAAAAATTGATGGTCATACTGAAGAAGCCAAGAAGCTAAGGATGTTTCCTTTCACTTTAGCCGAAGAGGCAGAAGAGTGGTTTTATTCTCTCCCAGCGGGCAGTATCACATCGTGGGAAGAGATGGAAAAGGCCTTCCTGAATGAGTATTTTCCAGCGTCAGTCTTCCTAAGAAAAAGGTACGAAATTCTGAACTTTAAACAGAAAGAGGGTGAACCGTTGGGAGATGCCTACAAAAGATTCAAGAGGATCCTCGTAGCATGCCCAACTCATAACATGGATCATACTAAACAGATGCAAGTATTTGTTAATGGGCTTAAAATAAAGACAAAGCAGTTGATCGATACGGCAGCCGGTGGCTCAACTAATTTCTCAACAGCCACTGGTATCAAGAAAATCATTGAAGCTATTGCTGCGAATGAGCATTTGGAATTATATGACCGTAGTGTAAGCCATCCTTAAGGGATAATTGATTTGAAATTGGCTAATCAAGTTATAAAAATGGAAGACCAAATTGCAGGTGAAGTTGAGAGAAGACTAAAGAAGATGACTGTTGAGACTCAAACTGTCGCTCAAGTTCAACCGGCTCAGACTGTCAGCTGTGAGATTTGTAGCGGCCCTCACCAAACTGTGTTTTGTTTTGCAACTCCTCAACAAATTGAAGAGATCAAGTTCTTGAAGCAGAACAATCCTTATTCTAACACCTATAATCTGGGGTGGAAGAATCATCCAAACTTCTCTTGGAAAGATCAACAACAACAAGTGCCTCAGAAGGCAGAATGGGAAGTAGCTATTGAGAGACTGGTCGAACAATGTTCTCTGTTTCAAGAAGAGACGAGAAACAACCATAGGAACACCACAGCTTCAATCAAAAATCTGGAAGTTCAAGTGGGTCAGATAGCACAATATCTCACTCTACAAGCACAAGGTACCCTTCCGAGCTCAACTGTGAAAAATCCAAAAGACCAAGAGAATATCAATGCTGTCACAACAAGAAGTCATAAACTACCAGATTCTGAAGAAAAAAAGGAAATAGATGACAACTTGGTAATAGAGGTAGATCTTGAAATAAGAGAGAATGTGAAAGAACCTGAAGTAGTGGTACTACCGGTTAAGCCACTTGAAGAGAAAAATAAAAAGGAGGCTAAACCGGTGATTAAATTACCATTCCCCTCTAGAATAGCCAAGAAGGATTCGAAAGAGAAGGATTTTGAGAAGTTTGCTGCAATGTTCGAAAAGTTAGAGATTAACTTACCCTTCTTTGAAGCACTGGAGAATATGCCTTTGTACAAGAAATTCATGAAAGAAGTGATTTCTAAAAAGAGACCTGTAGGAGGGGAACCTGAAGTGGTAACTGAAAAGTGTGGTAGAGTCTCACTAGAAAGGAGGATCCCAATCAAGAAGAAAGACCCTGGAGCAGTGGCAATTCCTTGCACTATCAATGACAGATCGTTCAAGAAGGTGTTAATTGATTCTGGTTCTAGTGTAAGTTTAATGCCATTGTCTATTTTCAAAAAGCTTGACATTGGAAAGATAAGTGAGAGTGAGACAAAGTTGAAATTCGCTGATCATACCATTAAGCAGTCATATGGGATAGCTGAAGATGTATTGGTAGAGATTGATAAGTTTGTCTTCCCAGTTGATTTCCACATCCTGGACATTTCTGAGGATGAAGAGACTCCAATCCTTCTTGGGCGACCATTTGATGAGGAGGTAACACTGAAGGAGGTAACACTGAAGGTGTTAGAAGTCAAAAAACAAGCTGCTGGTGGGAATAATCAATCTAAAGTTGGTATGATCAGAAGTGAGGGAGACAACAAAAGTCCACATCATCCTGAAAAAATTTCAAGTATCATCTCTAAGGTGGCCTCAGCTCATACACCTATAAAAATTCCTGCGGTAATTCAAGAAATCAAGAAGAAGAAAACAGTGGAAAGTAAAGGTGAGAAGATGAAAGTGGGTAGTAACTTGAAGAGAAAAGTGATCCCTACTTCTCGGCTTCATAAGTTTGTGGTTGCGGAAGTGACAAGCAACCAAGTTTGGAGGAGGAAGTACCCTCCTTAATAAAGGGTATTGGACCGTCGAGCCATGCGACGTTAAACGAAGCGCTTTGTGGGAGGCAACCCACACTTTTAATAATTAATTTCTCTGTTTGTTTATTTTATTTTCAGGAAATAAAAGAGGACGTCTCTGGTGAAAGCTTGGAAGTGATCATTAGAGTGCATTACCCTCTGTGAGTCACCTCTCTCAGGCTCGTTCTGAAACATTGAGGCCAATGTTTAGTTCAAGTTTGGGGGAGGTTCTTCACTTTGCATTTTATTTTTATGTTACTGGTATGATGTGAAACAATAAAGTGAATTCTGCCCAAATTTTGACCGAAATTTTAATTTTTGTTGAAGAAGTTTTGATCCTAAAGAGCGATCGGGAATAGTATATAGAGATGAAGCGAGGTTTATTTGAGGACAGGAAGTGCGGAATAATGTGACAAGAAGAGGTTTTTTTAAACACCCTTGGTTCCCTAAAAGAAATACGAGTCTAACGTGTAGATTTGCACCATAGTACTTGTATCCTGAGAAGTACTTCTCGAGTAGTTTATTGATACAGTCTGGCATAATTCATATTCACTTGCATGGTGACTGGTTGAGAAAAAAAAAGAGATATAAAGTTGGCACCAAATGATGAAAAGGCGGTAAAAGGCAATCGGCTCGCTAAGTTGGGTAACCCTCACCCGGTTATTCAGCCCAAAGGAGATTGATCCCCAAACGTCGTCCAAAAGGACAATATATAACTGCAAAGTTTGAAAATTTCATCGGTAATAAAAAGTAGCCAATGCTGCTAGTTTGGTGCCACGAAAAGAAAATAAGAAGCCTTGATTCGTCTCATGCAGGTGATGAGTATTATAAGAGATGCAGTGCCTTAATATGATTGTCAGAATGAAAGAGGAGGAAAATCGGAAAGAGACTTAAGTGCAAAGCATAGTTGGAGAGGTATCCGAAACGGGAGCTTGAGGTTTAATGTGGTAACAAAACTCGTCGCGTCATGTGAATGCCGAACCAACTGTTTCTTGATCAATACAGACGAATATCTCACGTATGAACACCGTGTGCTTTGAGGGTCATTAACTTTTGTAATTGTCGCTTGAGGTCAAGCAACGGTTTAAGTTTGGGGGAGTTTGATCAATGGTTTTTACACATATATTTACCGTTGTTTTTAAGTATGTTTAAGTTATGTTATTGAGTGTAGTATTTCTTTATTCGTCATTTTATGCTTTGGTTGTGTATTTTACTATTTGCAGGCTTAAAGGAATAAATCGAGACAAATCAATGCCAAAAAGTACAAAAAGGGGAGTTTCGAAGGAAGTGAAAAGTCAAGCTACATGAGGTCAGACACGACCACCTGTGTCACCTGAAACTGGCCGTGTCAGGATGAAGCGTGGCAAAGAAAATGCAAAAGAGATGAAAGTCACGGGGCTGACACGGCTCGTGTTAGCAAGTGTGAGATCTGGAAATTTTCAGCATGTTTCTCATCGTGATATGCGTGTAGTATTTTGATCATAACTAGAGCTTCGTAACTTGGAATGACGCGGTTCCGGTGGCAAAATTTCGCTAACGAAAAGGGATACAAGTTTGATGAAGAACACAAAGCCAAATTATTAAGTTAAGAGCTTACACGGACCGTGTTAATCAACACGGCCACCCGTGTTGAAATGTGGCTGGAAATGGGAGTTTGAACCAAAGTCAGAGGATCAACACGGGCGCCCGTGTGCAGGAACACGACCCGTGTTGATGAGCGCGGGCTGAATATGTGTTTATAAGCTTCCTCACTCAAATGGGATCATGAAGGGTATTCTTGGCATTTGGTTTCAACCGGAATGGAAGATTGATTATAAAAACAACTTTAGGGCAAGAGAGAGGGGACTTTTTGACAGATTAGAGAAAAGAATACAAGAGAAGATTGGAGAAAGCAAGGGTTTGGGAGAGAAGAAGATCTTCATGAACAGAAGCAATTGAAGATTCAATCTCCTCCAATTTCTTGTAATGTCTTTATTCATTATTATGTTTTCTTTGAATACTATGAGTAGCTAAACCCCCCAATGCTAGGGGGTGGCTCTGATTTAACTTTGTAATGACTCTGAGTTTTCAATTGCAATAACAATCATGTTTTTAATTGTTGATTTATTCTCTTGATGTTTCTAATGCTTTTCCTTTCAGACAAATTGGAATTGATCTATGATTATCATTTAGGCGGACCACCAGTGATAATGCTTTCATGAGAATATGCTATAATAGATATTACCTAGGACTAGGAATACCTTATAGCAACCGGATATTCTTGATAACGAATTGCTTGATTTCATCGTAAATTTCTAAGGACTTAGGGTTTAGGATGATGGATCAAAGGTTTTTTCACTAAGGACTTAGGATCAAACAACCTTAAGAACCGGTAATTGATTATTGAAAATAAGTTGTTGCAATAGAAATTTCAGAGTTGTTACATTGTCAATCATCCACTATCCCTAGCATGTTACTCATATTTGTTACCAAGTCAATTTCATTTACCGCTTATTCTATTCTTCGTTAAGTTATAATTACCAAACAAAACCCCATTGAAGTTTTTGTTTAATTGAACCTTGAATTGAACTCATTATTCCTGCGCAGTCCCTGAGATCGACATTCGGGGAATTTTCCCTATTATTACAAGAGGCAAAATAGTACACTTGCTATGTTACCGATCACCCATTGCTCTTCACTAACAGACATAAGACAAGTTACCTTCTGATTCTTAAGATCTTGAAGATCAATGTTGTAAATGTTGTTCTTTCTCTTGCCTGTAAATAGGATTGAGCCATCCTTCTGACTTACAACTTTGCAAGACTTTTGATTGAAGATTATGTCATAACCATTGTCACTTAATTGACTTATGGATAATAAGTAATGAGCTAATCCATCTACAAGAAGTACATTAGTTATGGGAGGAGAGTTACCAATACTTATTGTTCTTGAGCCAATAATCTTGCCCTTCTGATCTCCTCAAAACTTTACTTCACCAGCGGACTTACGCACCAGGTCTTGGAACATAGACCTTTTTCCCGTCATGTGCCGCGAGCACCCAGAGTCCAGGTACCATGACATGTTTTGCTTTATCTTCTTTGCTGCCAAGGATATCTGCAACAAAAATTATCTTCTCCTTAGGTACCCACATTTTCTTGGGTCCTTTCTTGTTAGTTTTCCTCAAGTTCTGATTGAACTTGGGTTTAGCATGATAATAAACAGGAGGTACAACATGATATTCCTTAGGTTGAGCAACATGATATTTTCTATTTTGTGTCACATGCTTCTTTGTGTGTGTAATGTGAAAGCTTTTGGCATGTGAGGTGAGCCTAATATCATGGGAGTGGCCATACTTGAACTGATCATACAATGGCTTGTATGTGATTTTCATATCATCTCCAGGTTCAAGTTTGTATTGGGTTTCACCCTCATAACCTATGCCAACTCTCTTGTTTCAACTCACAGTATACATCATAGAGGCAAGTTGACTTCTTCCAATACCTCTAGATAAGAACTTCCTGAAACTCAAGTCATATTCTTTAAGAATATTTTTCAAGCTTGGAATAGATTTTTCTGAACCAGAAGATGACTCAGCATCTTTGGATTGTTTTGAAATTTTTTCTTTGAGTTCAAAATTTTCTAATTCAAGCTTCTTAGTTTCAGATACAAAGAGCTTTCTCAGCTTTTTGTATTTGATACTAAGCTTAGCCTTGATTTCAAGAATTTCAGATAAACTGGAAGCTAGCTCATCTCTAGACAGTTCAGAAAATACCTTTCAGAGTCAGAGTCTGATTCTGATGTAGATTCTGATCTATCATCCATAGTAGCCATCAGTGCTATGTTGGCTTGCTCGTCTTCAGAGTCTGATTCTGATTTTGATGAATCTGAATCATCCCAAGTTGCCATAAGACCTTTCTTCTTCTGGAACTTCTTCTTGGGTTTCTCCCTCTGAAGCTTTGGACACTCACTCTTGTAATGTCCTGGCTCTTTGCACTCAAAGCATGTGACCTTCTTTTTGTCAGATTTTCTGATTCTAGAAGAATCTCCTCTTTCAGGCTTCTTAGAACTTCTGAAGTTCTTGAACTTCCTTTGTTTACTCTTCCAGAGTTGGTTTACCCTTCTGGAGATCATGGACAGTTTGTCTTCTTCTTCTTCTAATTCTGATTCTTCAGAATCTTCTTCCTCCGCCTGAAAAGCGTTAGTGCATTTTTTATTTAAAGACTTTAAAGCAATAGACTTACCTTTCTTTTGAGGTTCATTAGCATCCAGCTCTATTTCATGACTCCTCAAAGCACTGATCAGCTCTTCGAAAGATACTTCATTCAGATTCTTTGCAATCTTGAATGCAGTCACCATTGGGCCCCATCTTCTGGGCAAGCTTATGATGATCTTCTTGACGTGATCAGCCTTTGTATATCCCTTGTCAAGCACTCTTAATCCAGTAGTTAGAGTTTGAAATCTTGAGAACATTGTTTCAATGTTTTCATCATCCTCCATCTTGAAGGCTTCATACTTCTGGATTAATGCAAGAGCTTTTGTCTCTTTGACTTGGGCATTTCCTTCGTGAGTCATCTTCAATGATTCAAAGATGTCATGGGCAGTTTCCCTATTTGATGATGATTTTTAAATTGTTTCTTTTGATCATCACTCATTTCTTGTCCTGACATCTTTGCTCTACTAGCATTTACTAGATGTTTGTAACCATCCACAAGCAAATCCCATAAATCACCATCTAGACCCAGAAAATAACTCTCCAATCTATCTTTCCAGTATTCAAAGTTTTCACCATGAAATACTGGTGGTCTAGAATATCCATTTCCATTTCCATTGTTGTGTTGATCATTTGAAGTAGATATAGAGGTGGATGTAACAATATCAACCATATTGACTTTGTGTTTTTCTCACTCTGAATCTTTTTCTAACACGGTTAAGTGCTTGCACCTAGAACCGGTGCTCTGATGCCAATTGAAGGATAGAAAAACACTTAGAATAGGGGGATTTGAATAAGTGTGACTTTAAAGACTCTTAAGATAAAAACAATGAACACAAATTTTTTATCCTGGTTCGTTGTTAACGAAATACTCCAGTCCACCCCCTTAGAGTGATTTACCTCAACTGAGGATTTAATCCACTAATCAATCTTGATTACAATGGTTATCCACTTAGAAACACTCTAAGTCTTCTAGAGTATACTGATCACACCTTGATCACTCTATGAAATCAACACTTAGAAACTTCTAAGTCCTCTAGAGTCTACTGATCATAACTTGATCACTCTAGGAACCTTTTACAAATCAATATAAAATAAATGTTTACAAGAGTATTGAAATGCTTCTTAGAAAGCTATAATCACAACTGTGATATTTCTCTTATGTTCTAAGCTTAATTCTCACTAAATATTACAATGAAAGTGAGGTTGAAGATGAAGTTCGTTAGATTTGAATTCAGCAGCGTTTTGGTATTCTTTGCAAGAGTTGTTGTTATTGCTTCTGATCAGAACTTCATATATATATGCAATTGAGAAGATGACCATTGAAATGCATTTAATGCGTTGCGTGACTGGACAGCTTTGCATTTAATGTTTTCACTGTTTTGTCAACTACCTCGAGCCATGCTTTTCTCTTCTTTTACTAACTTTGCCTTTTGTAGCTACTAACGTTCCTTTTGTCAGTCAGAGTTAGACTTCATAGCCTGTCATCTAGTACTAACTTCTGATCTCAGATTTTGTGAATACAACGTTTGAATAATCAGAATCAGAGTTACAGCTTGGTGCAGAGCATCTTCTTGTCTTCTGAATTTGAAGTGCTTTAGCGTGATACAATAAGATTTTTAGTGCTTCTGCTTGTGATATCAAGTTCTTCTGATGCTTCATAGACCATGTTCTGATTCTGCTTGACCATTTTCTGATGTCTTGCGAGAGCATGTTCTGATGTTGCAGTCCAGAATCTTCTGAGTCAGTGCTTCTTAGCGCTGAATTGTGCATACTCCTTATATATTTCCTGAAATGGAAAATGCATAGGATTAGAGTACCACATTGTCTTATACAAAATTCGTATACATTGTTATCATCAAAACAAGAATATTGATCAGAACAAATCTTGTTCTAACAAATACGCTTGAAACGATGGTTATTTTTATATTCTATCGTTTAAGATTTATTGTAGTGTTGCTAGTCTATATGATTATGGTCCTCTAGGTTGTGCCATTAAATCCAATGTCCTATCCTTCTGTGGTAAGATGTGTTAAGACTTAAGAGTCCCACATTGGATAATATATGACATGAACATGTGCTTATAAGTGGGGGCAATCCTCACCCTACAAGCCGGTTTTGTAGGGTTGAGTTAAGCCAAATCACATTTCTTAACATGGTATCGGAGCAGGTATCCACCTTGATTGTAATTTTCTGCTGCATATTTCTTGAGAAAATTGAATTTTCTCATTGTTCATTTTTCTCATATTTCTATTTTTCATTATCGATCTGATTTTCCCCCTTTTCTATTGTCTTTTCTATCTTTCTTGAAAAATTCATATTCTAGTTTAAACATTCAAAGATTTTTCCATTTATTCACTTCCCATCATCTTCGATATTTCCGTCTAAATTCAATTTGGTGTTGCAATTCTTGTGATTCCATTTCGTATTCAAGATTCGACTTCTTGTTCGATCATGTTCATCTTTTCTACTTTAAATTTGTTAAAGAATTTTTCTCTGCTTCCTTCCCTTTCTTGTTTTATATCTTCATCTATATTATATTCATCTACTAGTTAGAAATCAAGTTTCGGTTCATTCTTGGATTCAGGTCTTGCTGTGAATCAGATCTGATGGTTCTTTGGTCCTAAATTCCTTTGTGTTTATGATTATTGAGTTTGAGATTCAAGATTATGATTTGAACTTTTCGATTTTTATTTTGCTTGTTGTCCGTGTTGCAGTTCTATGCCATCAACATCGATTTCATTTGCAATAGCTAATCTGTTGATGTTGCAATTTGACGGTGACGACGTTGATTTTTCAGTGTTGAGATTTAAATTTTTCTTTCTGATTAAAGTTCAACGGCCTCGGCAATAGTTATCGTTATGATCTCTTCTGGTCTCTATTTCCGTCAATGGATGTTGAAAGAAGATAAAGATTGTGCTATAACTATAGATAAATTTCGCATTGTCACTCGCTGTGGGAAGCGGTAAAGGCCATAGATTCGTTTTGGATTTTGATCCCTTTACAACTTGATGAAAATCCCTGGTATTTTCAATGCATATATCTGTTAGAAGTTATGTGATCTCGTAATTAGAATTTGAAGAATCTATTTGTTTTTGATCTTGTTGTGGTGGTGAAAGTTTTGGATATGTTTGATGATATTGTTGGCTTAAGGAACTTTGGAATAATGAAGCACATTTTCACATCTTCCTAGCTACGCTTAAGCTACTATGCTCCACTAACTCATATTGCATTTGGGTACTTGCTGTAAAGGTCATTGAAAGTTTTTTTTGGGTTTCTTCATAAATTCTCCACACACATAATGCTTTGTTAGTGAAGAATTTTTTCTTTTGTATCACTGTGATTGATATTTTTGGATGCATTATACAAGTGGCAGCACCAATTGTAGAGTAAATTTGGTTGAAAATTTACTATTAAATGTTTCTTGAATGAAGATTGATGAAGATTTTGTTGCTATTCGAGATATAGTACTTGATGACTTGGTGCAGTGACTTTATCATCTTACACCAATACTATTGACGATGTATGTGAAGAATTTGGCTCCACTTCCTCAACTAGTGTACAAGTTGTTTATGTACAATCTGACATGAAGTAACCTTAGCATTTTTTTTATGATACTTCACAATGATGGTTATTAAGATGTGTCAAAAGCTTGTTGCTACTACCTATGGATTGAAGGCTTGCACCGATTTTGTTATTGATAGTGCAATTTACTTCCTACAAGTATTGGGATTTAGTCTTGTTTTGAAGACTTTTTGTGCTTGTTGTTGCTTTGTCTTTGATAATGAAGATTTAACAAGATGAATTGTTAATTGTTACAAAACAGTAAACTAACTAATCGGAGATTTGTGAGATATTGGATCGAACTCTAGTATGGTCGAATGGTAGCTTCTTGGTTCGACATTTCAACATGGTTAAGCATGAAGTCAAAGGTTGTTCACATGTTGGTGTCGAAATGTGCATGCTGTAGTCGAAGATGGATCTAGGATGCAGGATTCGAAGATGCTAGGGTTGTTAGCATGTTAAATTAGGTTTTAGTGTTTAAACCCTAATTTGTTAAGTTAGCTTGTTTATTAAGTTAGCTTGTGTAATGGGCCTTGTGAAAAAAGCCCATTAGTTAGTATGTTAGGTTTTATTATAAATAGCATACTAGTCTCTCATCATTGCATACTGTAAATGCTAATTTAGGGTGAGAGAGGTTATTTGTTATTCTTGTAAACTTGTAATCTTGTTTTCTAAGAGAAAGTAAAAGAATAGCAGTTATTACCAATTCTTGTGTTCTTCTTCTTCCTTGTTCTTTATTCATCCCTTATTTTATACTTTGTTATTGGCATTGAATTCACAACAAACTGGTGCGGTGAGCATGCAGAAGATGCCTTCTACAAAGTATGAGATTGAAAAATTCACCGGAGTGAATGATTTCGTTCTGTGGCGCTTGAAGATGAAAGCCCTACTGGTTCAGCAGGGTTGCTTGGAAGCGTTGAAGGGAAAGGCAGCCACGAATGCTGAATTAACGGCAGCGGAGAAGACGACTATGATCGAGAAAGCACACAGCGGAATTTTGTTGTGCCTTGGTGATAAGGTTCTCCGAAATGTATCAAAGGAGACGACAACATCAGGGTTATGGGTCAAACTTAAAAGTTTGTACATGACCAAATCGCTGGTAAATCGACTCTACCTGTAGCAAGATTTGTATTCATTCAAGATGATTGAAGACAAAGTGTTGGCTGAGCAGTTGCATATGTTCAACAAGATGATTCTTGATCTTGAAAATATTGATGTGAAGATCGATGATGGAGATCAAGCGCTTTTACTATTGTGCGCTTTGCCTCGATCACATGCTCACTTCACGGAAATTCTCTTGTATGGAAGGGAGTCCCTGACCTTTGAAGAAGTTCAATCAGCCCTGTATTCTAAGGAATTGAACAAACTAAAAGAGCATAAACCTTCGACTGTTGGTGAAGGTTTGATCGTTAAAGGAAAATTCTTGCGAAAGGAGGGTAAGTTCGACAAGAAGAAGGGCAAAAGCCAGTCGAAGTCTTACAGTGGCGAAGCATCTGGCATTCGATGCTATCATTGTAAGAAGGAGGGTCACACAAGAAAGGTGTGCCCTGAATGCCTGAAAGATCATGGAGGTAAGGATAATGGCAATGCAGCCATTGTTCAAGATAATTTTGGATCATCTGATGTCCTTGTGGTTTCAAGCAGTGACTCTAGGAAGGAGTGGACTATGGATTCAGGTTGCACTTGGCACATGACTCCAAATAAAGACTTGTTCGATGAATTATGTGATCAAGATGGTGGATCAGTACTGTAGGGAAACAACAAAGCTTGCAAGATTGTAGGGTATTGGATCTGTGAGATTCAAGCTCCGTGATGAGTCAATAAGGTTGTTGACTAAAGTCAAGTATGTTCCTGACTTGAAGAGAAATATGCTTTCTCTTAGTGAATTCAACAAGAAAGGACATGTTTTCCAAGGAGATAAGAGTATCCTAAGAGTCATGAAGGGGTCGAAGGAAGTCTTGAGAGGCGTAAAGAAACAAAGCTTGTATACCCTTGAGGCTGAAATTGTAAGTGGTTCGACAAATGTTGCATCCACGAAACCGTTATCGAAGACAGAAATCTGGCGCATGAGATTGGGCCATATCAGTGAAAGGGGTCTGGTCGAATTAGGGAAACAAAATATGCTTGGTGGAGACAAAGTCGAAAAGCTGAAGTTTTGTGAACCCTGTGTACTTCGAAAATCTTGCAGAGTGAAGTTCAACAAAGGCAAACAAAGAACACATGGATCCCTTGATTACATCCATGTTGATCTTTGGGGGATGCAAGGTGTCCATCACATTCAAGAGCAAGGTATTTTCTATCCATAGTTGACGATTATTCCAGGAAGTTATGGGTATTCATCCAGAAGACTAAGGATGAAACTATTGAGAATTTCAAAAGTTGGAAGAGTCTGGTCGAAAATCAAACTGGCAAGAAGGTCAAGAGGTTGAGAACCGATAATAGCCTTGAATTTTGAAATGAGGTGTTCGACAGTTTTTGTGCTGCCTCTGGTATTGCAAGGCACAGAACTACTGTAGGTACTCCACAACAAAATGGTTTGGCTGAAAGGTTTAATCAAACTATTTTGGAGAGAGTTAGATGCATGTTGACTAGTGCTGAACTAAAGAAGGTGTTTTGGGCTGAGGCTGTTTCGACAGCAACATATCTGATAAACAGATGTCCTTCGATAGCGTTAGATATGAAGACACCTGAAGAAGTTTGGTCGGGACATCCATCAGATCTTGACAAACTGAGATTATTTGGCTGTGTAGCCTATGCTCACATTAGGCAATACAAGGTCGAACCTAGAGCTCTTAAATGCATGTTCATGGGATACCTTGAAGGAGTAAAAGCTTATAGGTTATGGTGCCTAGAGCCAGGTCACAGGAGGTGTATCACCAGTCGAGATGTAGTTTTCAATGAAGTTGAGATGGATTTCAAGAAAAGTGATGATGATGATGGTCGAAGTGCAGAAGAGCTGTAGCAGGTAGAGATTCATGTTGAGGTGGAGTAAGTTGATGCTGAATTGCATATTCCAGATGAAGTCAAAGAAGAAGCAAAAGATGTTAAGGAAACTGTCGATGACTACCTATTGTCGAGAGATAGGTCGAGAAGAGTCATCAAGCCACCTCAGAGACTTGGGTATGCAGATCTTATAGCTTACGCCTTAATCTCTACAAGTGAGGTTCTAGACGAAGAACCTAGAAACTATAAGGAAGTTATGAGGAGTCAAAATAAGACTGAATGGCTGAAGACCATGAATGATGATATGAAATCTCTTCATGATAATCACACTTGGGAACTGATCAAGAAACCTGCTCGGGCAAGGTTAGTCACATGTATATGGATTTTCAAAGTTAAGGAAGGAATTGAAGGAGTGACGTCGAAAAGATACAAGGCAAGGCTGGTCGCAAGGGGTTTCACTCATAAAGAATGTGTCGACTTCAATGATGTGTTTTCTCCTATAGTGAAGCATAGGTCCAATCGAATGTTGCTTTCAATGGTGGCACAGTTCGACCTTGAACTGGAACAGATGGATGTGAAGACTGCATTCTTGTATGGTGATCTAGATGAAACGATCCTGATGAGGCAACCTGAAGGGTATGTCAAAAAGGGGAAGGAAGATTATGGGTGCAAGCTAAATAGATCTTTATATGGTCTGAAACAATCTCCTCGATAGTGGAATAGGAGATTCGATAAGTTTATGGCACGCATAAGTTTCATTAGAAGCCAGCTCGACCACTGTGTTTACTTGAGATTTCGACCTGATAATTCATTTGTTATTTTGTTGCTTTATGTGGATGATATTCTCATAGCAAGTAACAATGTCAAAGATGTAAAGAGGGTGAAAGCTGAACTCAATAAAGAGTTCGATATGGAGGATCTGGGAGCTGCTTCCAGGATTCTTGGAATTGACATTTGAAGAGATAGAAAGAAGTCGAAGTTATGCTTATCTCAAGAGGCATATCTACAAAAGATTCTCGATAAGTTTGGTATGTCGAATTCGAAGCCAGTTGTGACTCCGACAAACCCTCAATTCAAGCTGAGTATAGATCAGTGTCCCAGTACTGATGTCGAAAGAGCCTATATGAATAGCATCCCATATGCTAACATAGTTGGTTCTTTGATGTATGTTATGGTCTGTACTAGACCCGACAGCATATGCAGTAAGTCTTGTAAGCAGGTACATGGCGAATCATGGCAAGGCTCGCTGGCAAGCATTGAAGTGGATTTTAAGGTACATAGTTGGGTCTCTGAACAGGGTCCTAATTTATGGTGAAGCCTTGGGTGAAGATAGTAAAGCAGTAATCGAAGGATATGTCGACTCTGATTATGCAGGTTGTATGGATTCCAGGAAATCTATTTCTGGATATGTTTTCAGTATGTTTGGCACTGCAATTAGTTGGAAAGCAACACCTCAGAAGGTTGTTGCTCTATCAACCACTGAAGCGGGGTATATTTCCCTGACTAAAGCTGTGAAAGAAGCATTGTAGCTTAAAGGTTTTGCGAAGGAGCTGAAACTTCAAGGTCAAGGTATCACTGTTAAATGTGATAGTCGAAGTGCAATACACCTATCGAAGAACTCAGCATATCATGAGCGAACTAAGCACATTGATGTGAGGCTGCATTTCGTCAGAGAAGTGATCGAGCACGGAGAAGTCCAAGTGCTAAAGGTTTTGACTGAGGACAATGTTGCTGATATGATCACCAAGACATTGCCGAGTTGCAAGTTTTCCAATGTATGCAGTTGATAAAGCTTCATGAAGAAAGCTAGTTTGTTCCCTTGATGTTGTAGAGTTAGGATCAAGGTGGAGATTTGTGAGATATTGGATCGAACTCTAGTATGGTCGAAGGGTAGTTTCTTGGTTCGACAGTTCGAAATGGTTAAGCATGAAGTCAAAGGTTGTTCACATGTTGGTGTCGAAATGTGCATGTTATAGTCGAAGATGGATCTAGCATGCAGGATTCAAAGATGCTAGGGTTGTTAGCATGTTAAATTAGGTTTTAGTGTTTAAACCCTAATTTGTTAAGTTAGCTTGTTTATTAAGTTAGCTTGTGTAATGGGCTTTGTAGAAAAAGCCCATTAGTTAGTATGTTAGGTTTTATTATAAATAGCATACTAGTCTCTCATCATTGCATACAACAAATCCTAATTTAGGGTGAGAGAGGTTATTTGCTATTCTTGTAAACTTGTAATCTTGTTTTCTAAGATAAAGTAAAAGAATAGCTGTTATAACCAATTCTTGTGTTCTTCTTCTTCCTTGTTCTTTAGTCATCCCTTATTTTATACTTTGTTATTCGCATTGAATTCACAACAGAGATTTATCAAATTAATCTATGTTGTTAGATTAGGAGTTAGATTTTGGTAGTTTAGGAATTGTTTGGATTAAACTATTTGAGCTTATTTTTTGTCATAATCAGTTAGAGGGGGAGAATGTTTGAAAAAACTTATAGTAGAAATAGTTTAGGATATGTTTGAGTTTATTTATTTTTAGCTTATCTAATGGCTTAAGCATTTGTTAACTGTTAGGGGTAACTTAGGAAAACAACTTAGACATGTTCATAATTTGTTTTCATTTTATTTTTCGTAAGCTTATGAAAATAGGTTACAGTTTATATGAAAATAATTTTACTCTAGGATTTTTTTTATAGAAATAGCTTATATGGATGTAGTTATGCTTTCAGTGGTTTATTGATTTGTTTATCCAAATGAGCCTCGCCGGTATGTCCATAAGCTATTTTAGAATACGTTCTTAAGTTTTATAGATAGATTTGTGGAGATATCTTATAGCTCAGATGAAAACAATTTTATTTTATTTTATCTATTATTAAAATCAGCTAGAGCAGCCGCAACTGCGACACAGAAAAAGAGTTTCGTGCTCCAGTCTCGTTTCAACAACAAAGACAAGTGATCTAGTGGGAGTGGTTAGGGGACTGTTAGGGGATCGAAGTTGATGTGGCTCTATTCTCTTCATCTCTTTGGAGAGCTTTTGCATTCTTATTTGATTTATGTTCTCATTGTACGCCATCTAACATGCTAACACACATTTGTGGCATAAGATTTTTACATGATTAGCCTTGTGTGCAGAATCTTCAATTATTGAGGAGCAAGGATGATTGCATTGTGGATAAAATGCATAACTTGAATCGGTCTCTCAAGTTAGTTTAACTTTGGACCTTATTAGTCATGTCTTGTTTTCTGATTGAGTCTTTAGTCAGTAGTATACACTTTTTCAGATTGGAGAATCCAGATGACCATACCAAGCCGAAATTGAATTTAAAACTTTGAGTTGAAGGTTAGTTCTTTCGTGTTCATTCTCGCTTCTCATATCATACATAGAAGTTTGAGTATGGGCATTTGTGTGTAAGGAACTTATCTTTTGTCAGTTCGAAAGAGAGATGGTGCGATTAAGTAATTAAGAAATGCTAAGAAAATTGCACCTAAAGGTAGAAACTAACAGTCTTTTACTATAATCTTCTGTTTTAACTCTACATGTCTAGTACACTTAGATTATATTCAATTTATTTTGTATATAAGATTACAATTGTTTAAAAATAAATCATTGCAGTTTCATGAGCCATGGGGCCAGCTTATGAAGACTGGTTATCAGAACTCTCGCTTTGCTCATCAGGTAAAATTAAATATTGGTGCATCTTCACATTTGTAACTATATTTTTTAAATCATAATGTCTATTAGGGTGTGATACTAATGTTTTCAATTAACACACCAACTAATGCTAAGTCATGCCTCAGTTTACTAACATGTGGTAGTTATGCAGGTTAAATTTAACATTATAAAACTAATCTCACGAAAGGTAATTTGGTTAATGTGCAAGATGCAGGTCGAGAGATTTGCCTGCCTTTATACAAGCCAGGTATCTAACTTGGGCTTGCTATCTTCAGATAAGTACTTCTGATGTTAGGGAACAGAAATTAAATGAGTTTAAATAAACTCTTCCCAAAACTCTCGATGTCATAAATTCTCCCTAAGATTCCTACTGAAAAACTGTAACCTAAATAGTCTCACTAGTTACTCAACACAGTGCTGCAAAGTTTTCGACAGGGTTCATATTGATATGGTTCTTCTCATTTTGTTGTTCAAAGAATTTGAGGCAGAGCAAGTGAGGGATAATTTATGGGCAAAGCTTCAACGGATAGACTTGTCAAAAACAATGGTAATGCTTTTCTACATTGATGTTCTGTTACAGTATGTGTTTTATTGATCTTGTCTTTAGCATTTTTTATATTTTGATTTACTTCGGGAGAGGTCAAAGTGATCCATCCGAACTTTCTCAATCGTGCACTAGTCCATCACCACCACATAAACATATTTTCCCTAGGTATTTCACTTTTATAATCCACGGAGAAATATCTTCTATCTGTTTCCAAACAATATTTCTGAATGCATTTCCTACCCCCCTACTTCCTATTTTATAACGGAAAATCCATTAAAATCAGGGAAAATTCTAACTAACTCTTATTCTCACTGCTTTTAGAAGTTGTGCCGATATGGATTGAGTCCAGTGATTAGGTCATCAAACATATGAGAAAGTCTATGCTAAATTCTAGTGGCTGAAAGTGGTTGTGCCATCTCATTGCTCAACATTTATAAAAGGGTTGACTTAAATCTTCAAATTCTAGCAAGACGTTTCATTAGTATGTTAAAAGTTTGTTCAAATGACAATTGTTTTTTTCTATATTGATAATTGTTAATGATATTATAAATAGTTTTTTAGTTAATTTAATTATAAGATATATAAAATATGAAATTTATTTTTCATTGAGTTCTGGTTATAGTAATTAAGTATAATTTTAAATGAAAAAATTATTAATTTTTTAAAATTAATTTTGTTTCTTTAAATTAGTGGTTATAAAAAATATGAACTAATTGTATTTAGCTTGAGATTCGTTGCGACAATGTTGTATCTATATTGTGGTTGTTTAGTTTGGAAACTTAACTAAAGATTGATATTTTGCTACAGTTCAGTTGTGGTTTAGCTAGGAGTTTTAAAATATTAGTTTGAAATTCGCTAGAGATTTTGGGACTAGATAATTAGCCACCCAATCCATACTACGGCCTATATAGTAGTGAATCCCCATCTAATCTCCAACTAATTCTGTTAAATAAAATCTATATTTATTTTGTTATAAATTAATTGAGGCTAACCTAACAATGCCTTTACACGACTCTATTGTTTTGGATTTGTATGACAATAAAGAGAATCTATATTTTGTAAAAGTTAATTTTTGTTAATTATAGTAATATTTTTCAACACAACAGTTTTGTAAAAATACAATACAATTGAAAAAGTATTAAAATTTTATTACTTACAAAGTAATTTTCATGAGATAATTTTATAAATTATTAATTTATTTTAATAAAAATAATTAGGTTTAAATTATATGTGAAAAATAAATTATGAAGAGTAATTTAATTGTTAAAAAAAGTTGGTGAGATCTTTTCAATTTTATGTGAAAAATAAATTATGATTTGATAAAATAAAAAATTATTTATTACCAAAAATAGGAGGAAACTATTTTAAGAAACAATCATGAGTCACTAAGTGGGCATTTCTAATCATTAGATTAAAATCATATCAAGGGTTATAAATGAGTGTAACTATTAGTGTAATATATTGGTGTAATTTGATCATATATATATATATATATATATATATATATATATATATATATATATATATATATATATATATATATATATATATATATATATATATATATATATATATATATATATATATATCGTACCTGATCAGAATGGATCGTCAGGGCCTGCAACTATGATCTCCTGTGAACTTGGTGGGGGTGTACCTGCAAGGTACTCCGATGCTAAAGTAAGTATAAGAGCAGGGAGAGCAAGTACAAAGTAGGTGTGATGGAATGAGTAATGAATACTTGACCCTCTAGTGAAAGAGGGTATTTATAGCCCCAACGCTGGGCTAAGATTTCCTAATTGGATCGGATCCATTGGAGGCCCACGTGCTCGGAAACTGTCAGAATTCTACGTGGTAGGGCTGAGTCAGCAAGTGGCTCATATTCTGGGTGAGCAGGGCGTAGGGTTCAGAGGGTGTAGCACGTGGGTTGTCTTCATAACGGTCATAAGGTGAGGACGCGGATTGGGCCTGAAGCATGTTTGGGCCTGCTTGGCCTAGATCTTATGGATTGGGCCTGGAGCGTGTTTGGACCTGCTCGGCCCAGACTAGAACAAGAGCCCCCCAAGTCTTTGTTTCTTCCAGAAGCAATGACTTTACGCTATTCAGCCAATAGAGAGCACCATAGAGACCTTGAGGCCGAGCTCTCTATGTACCGCGGTGATCGTAACTGTTTTCCGAGGAGGATTATACGCGTGCTCCTAGATTGTCATGCATCGTGTTGGAAAGAGGATGTACCCTGACGGGCATCGTGTTAGGACGAGGATGTACCCTGACGAGCATCGTGATACCGGCTTCCTGGAATTTTTAACTGGCACGTGTTTTCGAAACCTCCCGAGGAGCCCTAGGGCCTAGGAGGCGGATCGTTCCAATTGCCTTTATGTGCTTAGGAAATACAGACTGCCTGAGTCTCAACAAGTGAGATGACTGTTCATTTATGACGCATGGCAATTAATTGCGTCGCCATCATGACCTAGGGGAGTCTAGTAGTCTAGGTAGTAATGGCAATTATGGCTTCGCTTCACACTTCCCCGTAATGCTTCGTTATAAAAGAGGAAAGAGAGGCTCATTTGCGCATTTCACTAAGTTTTTCTTCTCTGTTGCTCTGCCACCAAGAACATAAGTTCCTTCCATTGTTGTCCATTTTCCAACTCTCTATTATCCAAGTAAGTAAAATTATCTTTAACTTTGTAATGTTTTATCATCGTCCTGGGTTTTTACGGGGTTGTTTTTGAGTTAGATAGGTGTGTAGTGTTAGAACAAGATTTGTTCTGATCAATATTCTTAGTTTTGATGATAACAAGGATATGAATTTTGTGTGAGATAATGTGGTACTCTAATACATTGCAATTTCCCTTTCAGGAAATATATAAAGAGTATGCACAAATCAGCGCTCAGAAGCTTTGTCTCAAAAGGGTTCAGCATGCAACATCAGAACATGGTCTGGCAAGACATCAGAAGATGGTCAAGGCAGAATCAGAACATGGGTCTATGGAAGCATCAGAAGAACTTGAGATCAAAAGCAGAAGCACTGAAGTTCTCATGGTATCACGCTCAGAAGCACTTCAAGGTCAGAAGACAAGAAGATGCTATGCACCAAGCTGTTTGACTCTGATGATATTCAAATATTATATTCATAAACATCAGATCAGAAGAAAGTACAGGTGGCAGGCTACGCTGACTGACAAAAGGAACGTTGAAAGCTATTAAAGGCAACGTCAGTAGACACAGCGTGAACAAGGCTCGAGGTAGTTGACAAAAGCGTAAAACATTAAATGCAAAGCTGTACGGAATACGCAAAGCATTAAATGCGCCCAACGGTCATCTTCTCAAACGCCTATATAAATGAAGTTCTGATGAGAAGCAAGGTTACGAATCTTGAATAAAATTATTCTGAAAAACTTGCTGAAACGCTGTTCAAACTCAAAGCTCAGAAACTTCATCTTCATCAAAGCTCACTACATTGCTGTTGTAATATATTAGTGAGATTAAGCTTAAACGTTAAGAGAAATATCACTGTTGTGATTATAGCTTTTCAGAAGCATTGTAAAACTCTTATTTGATTACATTAATTTGGAAGTAACTAGAGTGATCAAGTGTTGATCAGGATACTCTAGGAAGTCTTAGCTTGTGTCTAAGCAGTTGTAATTAGAGTGATCACGTGGTGGTCAGGATACTCTAAGAAAGTCTTAGCTTGTGTCTAAGCATTTGTTCCTGGAGTGATCAGGTTGTGATCAGGATACTCTAGAAGACTTAGTCGCGGACTAAGTGGAAAACCATTGTAATCTGTTGCGATTAGTGGATTAAATCCTCAAGTGAGGTAAATCACTCCGTGGGGGTGGACTGGAGTAGTTTAGTTAACAACGAACCAGGATAAAAATAACTGTGCAATTTGTTTTTATCGTTCAAGTTTTTAAGACTACACTTATTCAAACCCCCCCTTTCTAAGTGTTTTTCTATCCTTCAATTGGTATCAGAGCGCCGGTTCTAATGTGCAAGCACTTAACCGTGTTTAGAAAAGATTCAGGAAGAGAAAAACGCTTCAGTAAAAGATGGTTGGTGAAGTTCAAACAAATCCAACTGCATCTACATCTGGCTCTGCTGAGCAATACAATGGTAACAATGGTTACACTAGACCACCAGTATTTGATGGTGAAAACTTTGAATACTGGAAAGATAAATTTGTGAATACAAGATTACACTCAAAGATGTTTTTGATTCATGGCAAACTCAAATAAGCATTCAAACAACAAGACGGAAGCAGAAAACTCAAAGAAAAGCAAGCATTGATCACTCATAGGTCAACCCATTATGTTTATATGTTTATAGGTTGACTCAACACAAGCAAAACAAGAAGAATGCAGAAAAGCAGCAGTTAGGTCGACCTACCATCAACCCAGGTCGACCTAAAATGGAGAAAAATTCATATACTCCTGCTAGGTCGACTCACACATCATTCAGGTCGACCTAAATTGACGAATTTTACAAACCAGCCTGTTAGGTCGACCTACACAGCAACTAGGTCGACCTAATCTGAGAAAATGTCCCCAGAATGCATTTTAAGAGGATTCTGGTCGACCTACTCCTTAAACAGGTCGACCTAACTGGGAGCAAAATTCTGCAAGCTCTGCTAGGTCGACCTAAGCACTACAAGAGGTCGACCTAACTGATCAAGAATGCCAAAAATTCTGTTTCTCTCATCTCCAACTGTTAAGCTATCATATATATATTGTCCAAGGGTAATTATTCAACGTAACACCAACGACTGAAAGATACACAAACGCTTCTCATCTTCGTTCTTCATCATCTCCAACACAATTACACATAATCATTCTTGCGTTGCGGGTTAGTGATGAGTTCGATAACGTCCATGGAACGGAATTGAAGATTCCTAGTGGGTGAAGGTTTGTGGGGTTTGTTGGTGAATAAAATCTGCGGGTTTTGTCCTCCACGACGGGTGGTTCTTGGGGGTTTTTATCAAGAGGCGTTCATTGAGGATTCGGCTGAGTGTAACGATTGAGGAACGGGGAGTTCAAGGAATCAAGACACTGCAGAAGGGAATCAAAGTGAAGCTCTTGGATAACCTTGATCTTGCTCAAGATTAAGGGGGAAGAAGATTCAAAGGATCGACATAATTGGTTTATCGTTTATCGCTTTGTTATCTTCTTTGTATATACTACTTTCAACATTAATGAAAGATTACCCAATTTCAATTTGGAATTGGGGGCAGACGTAGTCGTAGCGAGGATGATCGACGAACTGCCTAAACAAATATCGTGTTCTTGTCGCTTTTACCTTTTCATTTACATTCTGTTCATATTTGGTTATAATAGCAAATTGATCAACGATTCGAGTGTTAAGATTGTGAATTAAGTTCTTACATAAACATCACAATCCACCACACATTGAATTACCCTCAATTTGATCATTATCACCAAGTGTTTGTATATTTGTTTCTATCACTCTTACTGCATTGCAAACATTGTCCATCATACAAAAAGTTAATCAGATTTTCAATAAGAGAAACGCTTTGATTCTGCAACATATACTCTTATCATTTACTTCAAGTCATTGACTGGTTTTTTAAACACATATATAATCGTTTCGATAGTGGTTCGGAATAGACGCGAGTCGATTCAGAATTCACTTCCGCTGAAAAGTCGTTTAAATCCGTAAAACTGTGAACGATCTATTCACCCCCCCTCTAGATCCTAAGGCCAGCGTCTAACAAGTGGCATCAAGAGCTCTGGTTTATTCCGTGCTACGTGAAACACTTATTGGAAAGATGGCTTCCGGACCTAAAGGGGCTCATAATAGAGCTCCAGTTTTCAACGGCGAAAACTACGGCTATTGGAAGGATTGTATGTGTGTCCATATCAATGCAATTGATAGGAACATCTGGACAGCTATTGTCAATGGTCCATTTCAGATCACCATGACAAATGCAGCTGGTGCAGTTGTTCCAAAACCAGAAGATACTTGGAATGCTGAAGATGAAAAGAGATATGCATACGATTGGAAAGCGAGAAACATTCTAATCTCAGCTCTAGGAGTTGATGAATACTATCGCGTTTCCCATTGTAGATCAGCTAAAGCTATGTGGGACACATTGCATGTTGCCCACGAGGGAGCGGATGATGTCAAACTAGCTAGGATCAATACGCTAACTCAAGAGTTCGAACTTTTCCACATGGAAGATGGTGAAACCATCGAAAGCATGCAGAAAAGATTCGTTCACCTGAAAAATCGATTAAATTCTCTTGATAGACCTGTTTCCAATGCAGTTGCTACTAACAAAATCTTAAGGTGTTTGAACAGGGAATGGCAACCCAAAGTTACAGCAATTAAGGAAGCAAATGATCTCAACACTTTAGACATTACCACTCTTTTTGGTAAACTAGAGGAACATGAACAGCATCTTAAATGCCTTGACATGCATGAGAAAAGGACAAAGAAAGAAAAGAACATGGAGAAAGAGGTAGAGAAGAAGTCAATAGCTCTAAAAGCTTCGAGCTCCAAGACCTCAAAACGAGAGCCAAAGGATAGTGACACAAGTGATGACGAAGACTCCGATGATGAGGAAATGGGACTGTTTGTGCGAAGATACAACAAATATCTAAAGAAAAATGGAGCAAAACATTCCGACAAAGGCTTGATCAACTATAGAAAGCAATCAAACATGTTCAAACAAGATGACGACAACAAAGGAAAGATCAAAGGTCTTTGCTTCAATTGTGGGAAAGCCGGTCACTACAAACCGGATTGTCCATACCTTAAGAAAGAAAAGGAGAAGAACCAAAGCAAAGGTCATAACAAATCTAAAAGAGCTTACATAGCATGGGAAAGTGATTCATCTAGTGAAAGCTCATCAAGCGATGAAGAAGAATCAGCAAACCTATGTTTCATGGCTCATCAAAACAAGAAAAAGAAAGCTGTAAGTCATCTTAAACCTGAACTCGTAGATAAGGTATCTCATTCTCAACTAAAACTTGCTTTTGAAGAATTACATAGAGATGCAATTAAAGCTTTCAAACTTTTGGCCTCAAATAAGAAAATTTTTTCATATCTTGAATCAAAAGTTGAGAAAACCGAAAAGGATATGGAAGCTTTAAAACAATCTATGCTAGACATTCAAAAGGACAAAGTTGAAATAGATCCTACATCATGGTTTGGTTGTGAGACATGTCACATTTGGCAAAAAGAAGTAAGAGATCTAAAAGCCAAGTTAGACAAGGCTCTACAACCAAAAGTGACTTTTGCGGTTGATCCAAATAAGTTCAAAAGATCGTATACTCCTTTATATAGCAAATACACTTTTGTACCAAAAGTATCAACTAGCAAAACTCCATATTCTCATCATATTACCTGTCATTATTGTTGCAAAAAGGGACACACCATTGAAAAATGCAAATTTAGGAGAATTTTAGTTCCTAAAGGAGTATTTCAATGGTTGCCTAAGTGCAACAAATTGTGTACTCACTACCAAGGACCCAATGAAAATTGGGGACCTCCCTCTTTAAATTAATCTTGCAGGAAAAGTGTCTTGACATTGCCGAAAGGTTGTGGTTCCTTGATAGCGGATGTTCAAGACACATGACTGGAGACCTATCTCTTTTCGTTGAGTTTCAAGCAAAGAAAAAGGGGTATGTCACCTATGGAGATAACAATCGGGGAGCCATACTTGGTAAAGGAAGTGTAGGTAACCCTTCTACCACTACTATAACTGATGTGCTGCTAGTAGAAGGTCTTAAACATAATCTTTTAAGTATAAGTCAATTGTGCGACAAAGATTTTAAAGTAATGTTTACAAATTCTGGATGCACAATAGAACATACTAAGAAAAGAGACATTATGTTTAAGGGCTTAAGAGTAAACAACATCTACATGCTAAACTTGGATGAGGTATCTAAGTCTAGTACCAAGTGTCTAGTTGCTCTAGGCGATGACTCATGGCTTTGGCATAGACGTCTCGCCCACATAAATTTTGACTTACTAAATAAAGTTGTCTCAAAAGATTTAGTAATCGGCTTACCCAAAATGAAGTTTTCAAAAGATCATCTATGTGATGCTTGTCAAAAGGGAAAGCAAACAAAAATCTCTTTTAAATCAAAGAACGTGGTTTCAACATCACGCCCTCTTGAACTACTTCACATGGATCTCTTTGGCCCTTCAAGGACTAAAAGCATAGGTGGAAACACCTATGGTTTTGTCATTGTCGATGATTACTCGAGATTTTGTTGGACAATCTTTCTACCTAGTAAGGATCAAACTTTTCCAGCTTTCACACAATTTGCAAGATTATGTCAAAACAAAATGAACAACAAAATAGTTGCAATTCGAAGTGATCACGGTGGAGAGTTTGAAAACATTCTTTTTGAAAAATACTGTGATAAACATGGAATTGAGCATAACTTTTCGGCTCCTAGAACACCTCAACAAAACGGAGTAGTTGAACGTAAAAATCGAGTGCTAGAGGAGCTGGCAAGAACAATGCTGAATGAGGGTAATCTACCAAAGTATTTCTGGGCTGACGCGATTAGTACAGCATGTTATGTTTTGAATAGGATAACAATACGTCCTATACTGAACAAAACTCCCTATGAATTACTAAAAGGTAGAAAACCAAATGTATCTCATCTCCATGTATTCGGTTGCAAGTGTTTCGTTTTGAACAATGGTAAGGATAATCTTGGCAAATTCGATGCTAAAGCTGATGAGGGTATATTCCTTGGTTACTCACAATCTAGCAAAGCATATCGAATATATAATAAGAGATTACTTATAGTAGAAGAGTCAGTACACGTTTCTTTTGATGAATCTTATGCAAAATATGTCGAGAAAGGTCTTTCATTTAATGATGCAGGTCCATCCACTGAAGACATTGTCAAGGATAAGGAAGATGAGGATGAAAGTATTGTAAAGAAAGATGCTGAGAGAGAGAAAGATGAGTCTCACAATGAAAATGAAAAAGAAAGCATCTCAAACAATGAAGAACTTCCCAAGGCCTGGACAAACGTGAAAGACCATCCAATTGACAATATAATAGGAGACATCTCAAGGGGCGTTACAACACGCTCAAAGATAAGTAACTTCTGTCATCATTTTGCTTTTGTTTCACAAGTTGAGCCGAAAAACGCTAAGGATGCATTACTTGATGAGCATTGGCTAATGGCCATGCAAGAAGAATTAAACCAATTTAAACGGAATGATGTTTGGGACTTAGTCCCTCATCCGGGAGATCATCAAGTAATAGGCACTAGATGAGTTTTTCGTAACAAACTTGATGAAAACGGCGTTATTACTAGAAACAAAGCTAGATTAGTTGCCCAAGGTTATAATCAAGAGGAAGGTATTGATTATGAAGAGACATACGCTCCTGTAGCACGTCTCGAAGCTATTCGCCTCTTACTTGCTTATGCTTGTTCTAAAGACTTCAAACTATTCCAAATGGATGTTAAGAGTGCCTTTCTAAATGGCTATATAAATGAAGAAGTCTATGTTGCTCAGCCACCCGGCTTTGAGAATTACATGTATCCAACTCATGTCTATAAGCTGAAACGTGCTCTATACGGTCTTAAACAAGCCCCTCGGGCCTGGTACGAACGTTTGAGCAAATTTCTCCTTAGTCAAGGATACTCTAGAGGTAAAGTTGACACTACTCTCTTTATTAAAAGAAAAGATAAGGATATTCTCTTAGTCCAAATTTATGTAGATGATATTATATTTGGGTCGACTAATGCAAAACTTGTCAAAGACTTTTCTAAGCTTATGCAGAGTGAATTTG
The DNA here is from genome assembly GCF_029867415.1 of Vicia villosa. Lineage (NCBI taxonomy): Eukaryota > Viridiplantae > Streptophyta > Magnoliopsida > Fabales > Fabaceae > Vicia > Vicia villosa. The sequence goes on from NC_081185.1 coordinate 19,612,323, forward strand.
AGATGAGCCTCATGGGTGAGCTAAATTTCTTCCTTGGCCTACAAATCAAGCAACTTAGTCATGGAACGTTTGTGAATCAAACTAAATATTGTACGGAGCTGCTCAAAAGATTTGGAATGAGTGAAGCAAAGGAAATTGACACACCTATGGCAACAAATACTAATCTAGACAAAGATGAGAAAGGTAAAGAGGTTGACGTGAAATTATACCGAGGTATGATAGGTTCACTATTGTATCTTACTGCCTCAAGACCAGACATTATGTTTAGTGTGTGTATGTGTGCAAGATATCAATCCTGTCCAAAAGAATCTCACTTGAAAGCTGTCAAAAGAATTATGCGATACTTACGTGGAACTACTACATATGGCCTATGGTATCCAAAAGGAAATGAGTGTCATTTGGTAGGATTCTCCGATTCAGATTTTGCTGGCTGCAAATCCGATAGAAAAAGCACTAGTGGAACGTGTCATCTATTCTCAAACTCATTGATAAGTTGGCATAGTAAGAAACAAGTATCGGTTGCATTATCCACTGCTGAGGCAGAATATGTAGCTGCTGGAAGCTGCTGTGCACAAATATTATGGCTCAAGCAACAACTTCTTGACTTTGGTATTAAGCTTGATCGCATACCTATCATGTGCGACAACACAAGCGCCATAAACTTGAGTAAAAATCCTGTCTTACACTCACGTACCAAACACATTGAAATAAGACATCACTTTCTACGAGATCATGTAGAGAAAGGAGACGTTACTTTTGAACATGTAGAAAGCAAGAAGCAACTAGCTGACATCTTCACCAAACCTCTAGCAACGGAGCAATACTTCAACATTCGTAGGGAATTAGGGATACTCGATATCTCTAATTTGGGCTAATTACGTTTGTTTTCTCTTAATATTATTTCTTTACTTTATATATATATTTTTCTTGCTAACATTTTTCTTAGCGTAAAGGTAGTTCATCATCACGCCAGGCGTCATATTGAAAAAGCGGTAACGTAATTGTTGTTCACTTCCAAAAATATTATTGATACTATAATATGCTATCAATTAACATGCTTATAATGACTTCATGCATAAAAATTACTCTTGCTCACATATGTGTCTCATGCTATCACTAACTACCTTTTATCTACTAGTACATGCTAGCATTGATATCTATGGTTCTCTTGTTACTCTCCTATTCTCTTGTTTTCTCTTTTTGATGTTGACAAAGGGGGAGATAGATGCTGAGTGCTGAGTGTACGGGGGAGCTTTGTTGAGAGATAGATGCTGGATGTACGGGGGAGCTTTGTTGAGTCTTTATCACTTACTACCAAAGCCAAAGCTTAGACGAATGGTTTGCCATCATCAAAAAGGGGGAGTATGTGAATACAAGATTACACTCAAAGATGTTTTTGATTCATGGCAAACTCAAATAAGCATTCAAACAACAAGACGGAAGCAGAAAACTCAAAGAAAAGCAAGCATTGATCACTCATAGGTCAACCCATTATGTTTATATGTTTATAGGTTGACTCAACACAAGCAAAACAAGAAGAATGCAGAAAAGCAGCAGTTAGGTCGACCTACCATCAACCCAGGTCGACCTAAAATGGAGAAAAATTCATATACTCCTGCTAGGTCGACTCACACATCATTCAGGTCGACCTAAATTGACGAATTTTACAAACCAGCCTGTTAGGTCGACCTACACAGCAACTAGGTCGACCTAATCTGAGAAAATGTCCCCAGAATGCATTTTAAGAGGATTCTGGTCGACCTACTCCTTAAACAGGTCGACCTAACTGGGAGCAAAATTCTGCAAGCTCTGCTAGGTCGACCTAAGCACTACAAGAGGTCGACCTAACTGATCAAGAATGCCAAAAATTCTGTTTCTCTCATCTCCAACTGTTAAGCTATCATATATATATTGTCCAAGGGTAATTATTCAACGTAACACCAACGACTGAAAGATACACAAACGCTTCTCATCTTCGTTCTTCATCATCTCCAACACAATTACACATAATCATTCTTGCGTTGCGGGTTAGTGATGAGTTCGATAACGTCCATGGAACGGAATTGAAGATTCCTAGTGGGTGAAGGTTTGTGGGGTTTGTTGGTGAATAAAATCTGCGGGTTTTGTCCTCCACGACGGGTGGTTCTTGGGGGTTTTTATCAAGAGGCGTTCATTGAGGATTCGGCTGAGTGTAACGATTGAGGAACGGGGAGTTCAAGGAATCAAGACACTGCAGAAGGGAATCAAAGTGAAGCTCTTGGATAACCTTGATCTTGCTCAAGATTAAGGGGGAAGAAGATTCAAAGGATCGACATAATTGGTTTATCGTTTATCGCTTTGTTATCTTCTTTGTATATACTACTTTCAACATTAATGAAAGATTACCCAATTTCAATTTGGAATTGGGGGCAGACGTAGTCGTAGCGAGGATGATCGACGAACTGCCTAAACAAATATCGTGTTCTTGTCGCTTTTACCTTTTCATTTACATTCTGTTCATATTTGGTTATAATAGCAAATTGATCAACGATTCGAGTGTTAAGATTGTGAATTAAGTTCTTACATAAACATCACAATCCACCACACATTGAATTACCCTCAATTTGATCATTATCACCAAGTGTTTGTATATTTGTTTCTATCACTCTTACTGCATTGCAAACATTGTCCATCATACAAAAAGTTAATCAGATTTTCAATAAGAGAAACGCTTTGATTCTGCAACATATACTCTTATCATTTACTTCAAGTCATTGACTGGTTTTTTAAACACATATATAATCGTTTCGATAGTGGTTCGGAATAGACGCGAGTCGATTCAGAATTCACTTTCGCTGAAAAGTCGTTTAAATCCGTAAAACTGTGAACGATCTATTCACCCCCCCCCCCCTCTAGATCCTAAGGCCAGCGTCTAACAAAATTGGAAAGTTACTTTCTTGGTCTAGATGGTGAACTATGGGATCTTCTGATGGATGGTTACAAACATCTAGTGAAAGCTAGTGGCGTAAGGCTTACAAGGCATGAAATGACTGATGATCAAAAGAAAGAATTCAAAAATCATCACAAATGCAGAACTATTTTGCTGAATGCTATCTCTCATGCTGAGTATGAGAAGATATCTAACAGGGAAACTGCCCATGATATATATGAGTCATTGAAAATGACCTATGAGGGAAATGCTCAAGTCAAGGAGACTAAAGCTCTTGCTCTAATCCAGAAATATGAAGCCTTCAAGATGGAGGATGATGAAGATATTGAGAAGATGTTCTCAAGATTTCAAACTCTAACTGCTGGATTGAGAGTTCTGGATAAAGGCTACACCAAGGCTAATCATGTAAAGAAGATTATCAGAAGCTTACCCAGAAGATGGGGTCCAATGGTGACTGCATTCAAGATTGCCAAGAATCTGAATGAAGTTTCTTTGGAAGAGCTTATCAGTGCCCTGAGAAGCCATGAAATAGAGCTGGACGCAAACGAGCCTCAGAAGAAAGGTAAGTCTATTGCGTTAAAATCAAATGTTAAAAAATGCACTAACGCTTTTCAGGCTAGAGAAGAAGATCCTGAAGAATCAGAATCTGAAGAAGAAGATGAACTGTCCATGATCTCCAGAAGGGTAAACCAACTCTGGAAGAGCAAGCAAAGGAAGTTCAGAGGCTTCAGAAGTTCAAAGAGATTTGAACGTGGAGAATCTTCTGGTGACAGAAGATCTGACAAAAAGAAGGCTGTCTGCTATGAGTGCAATGAGCTTGGACATTACAAGAACGAGTGTCCAAAACTTCAGAAGGAGAATCCCAAGAAGAAGTTTCATAAGAAGAAAGGTCTTATGGCAACATGGGATGATTCTAAATCCGAATCAGAATCAGACTCTGAAGGAGAGCAGGCCAACTTCGCGCTGATGGCTACAGAAGATGATGGATCAGAATCTACATCAGAATCAGATTCTGAAGAGGTATTTTCTGAACTATCTAGAGAAGAGTTAGTTTCCAGTTTAACAGAACTTCTGGAACTCAAGGCTCATCTTAGTATCAAATACAAAAAGGTGAAAAAGCAGTTTGAGTTTGAAACTAAGAAGCTGGAATTGGAAAATTCTGAACTGAAGGAAAAAGTTTTAAATCTATCCAAAGATAGTGGATCTCCTTCTGAAACAGAAAAATCCATTCCTAGCATGAATCATATTCTGAAAGAATATGACTCGAGCTTCAGAAAGTTCTTATCTAGAAGTATTGGCAGAAGTCATCTTGCTTCTATGATATATGGTGTTTCTGGAAACAGAAGGTTTGGTTTTGGCTATGAGGGTGATACCTCACATAAATTTGAACCTATTGATGATCTGAAGATCACATACAAGCCATTGTATGATCAGTTCAAATATAGCCATGCACATGATATTAGGCTCACTTCACATGCACAGAAGTTTAACACTGTTCACACCAAGAAGCTTGTGACACACCCTAAGAAATATCATGCTGACAAACCTAAAGAATATCATGCTGTTCCTCCTGTTAAATATTTTGCTAAACCCAAGTTCAATCAGAACTTGAGGAGAACTAACAAGAAAGGACCCAAGAAATTGTGGGTACCTAAGGAGAAGATAATTTCTGTTGCAGATATCCTTGGCAACAAAGAGGACAGAAAGCAAAATGTCATGGTACCTGGACTCTGGGTGCTCGCGACACATGACGGGAAGAAGGTCTACATTCCAAGACCTGGTGCTTAAACCAGGTGGAGAAGTCAAGTTTGGAGGAGATCAGAAGGGCAAAATCATTGGCTCTGGAACCATAAGTCTTGGTAACTCTCCTTCCATAACTAATGTACTTCTTGAAGAAGGATTAACGCATAACTTATTATCCATAAGTCAATTAAGTGACAATGGTTATGACATAATCTTTAATCAAAAGTCTTGCAAGGCTGTAAGTCAGAAGGATGGCTCAATCCTATTTACAGGCAAGAGGAAGAACAACATTTATAAGATTGATCTTTCTGATCTTGAGAAGCAGAAAGTGACTTGTCTTATGTCTGTTTCTGAGGAGCAATGGGTCTGGCACAGAAGATTAGGTCATGCTAGTTTGAGAAAGATTTCTCAGATTAGTAAACTAAATCTGGTCAGAGGACTCCCAAATCTGAAATTCAAATCAGATGCTCTTTGTGAAGCATGTCAGAAGGGCAAGTTCTCCAGACCTGCAATTAAGTCTAAGAATGTTGTTTCTACCTCAAGGCCGTTAGAACTCTTGCACATTGATCTGTTTGGCCCAGTCAAAACAGCATCTGTCAGAGGGAAGAAATATGGATTAGTCATCGTTGATGATTATAGCCGCTGGACATGGGTAAAGTTCTTGAAACACAAGGATGAGTCTCATTCAGTGTTCTTTGAATTCTGCACTCAGATCTAATCTGAGAAAGAGTGTAAAATCCTAAAGGTTAGAAGTGATCATGGTGGTGAATTTTAGAACAAATTCTTTGAGGAGTTCTTCAAAGACAATGGTATTGCCCATGATTTCTCTTGCCCTAGAACTCCACAATAAAATGGAGTTGTAGAGCGAAAGAATAGGACTCTACAAGAAATGGCCAGAACCATGATCAATGAAACCAATATGGCTAAGCATTTCTGGGCAGAAGCAATAAACACTGCATGTTATATTCAGAATAGAATCTCTATAAGACCTATTCTAAATAAGACTCCTTATGAATTGTGGAAGAACAGAAAGCCCAACATTTCATATTTCCATCCTTTTGGATGTGTATGTTTTATTCTGAATACTAAAGATTATCTTGGTAAGTTTGATTCTAAAGCACAAAAGTGTTTCCTTCTTGGATATTCTGAACGCTCTAAAGGCTACAGAGTATACAATACTGAAACATTGATTGTAGAAGAATCAATCAATATCAGGTTTGATGATAAGCTTGGTCTTGAAAAACCAAAGCAGTTTGAGAATTTTGCAGATTTTGATATTGATATCTCAGAAGTTGAAGAACCAAGAAGCAAAGCTGCAGAAGCTGGCAGTCTCAGAAGCAATGGATCAGAAGATCAAGTTGCTGCATCTTTAGAGAATCTCAGGATTTCTGAAGAGCCAACAGTCAGAAGATCACCTAGACTTGCCTCAGCTCATTCAGAAGATGTGATCCTTGGAAAGAAAGACGATCCCATCAGAACAAGTGCATTCCTTAAGAACAATGCAGATTGTCAATTAGGTCTAGTTTCTTTGATCGAGCCAACTTCTGTTGATCAAGCTCTAGAAGATCCAGACTGGATAATTGCCATGCAAGAAGAACTAAATCAGTTTACAAGGAATGATGTATGGGACTTGGTTCCTAGACCAAAACGATTTAACATCATTGGCACTAAGTGGGTATTCAGAAACAAGCTAAGCGAGAAAGGTGAAGTGGTAAGAAACAAAGCCAGACTGGTGGCTCAGGGTTATAGTCAGCAAGAAGGGATTGATTATACAGAAACCTTTGCACCAGTGGCCAGGTTAGAATCTATTCGTCTATTAATTTCTTTTGCCACTCAACACAACATCACTCTTTATCAGATGGATGTTAAGAGTGCCTTCTTAAATGGTTACATAGATGAAGAACTTTATGTCCATCAACCTCCTGGTTTTGAAGACTCCATGTCTCCAAATCATGTTTTTAAATTAAAGAAATCATTATACGGATTGAAACAAGCTCCTAGAGCTTGGTATGAACGTTTGAGTTCTTTCCTTCTGGAAAATGATTTCACTAGAGGAAAAGTGGACACTATTCTCTTCTGTAAAACATTTAAAAAGGATATTTTAATTTGTCAAATATATGTTGATGATATTATCTTTGGAACATCTAATGCTACACTTGGAAAGGAGTTTGCTGAGTCTATGCAGGCTGAATTTGAAATGAGCATGATGGGAGAACTCAAGTATTTCCTTGGGATTCAAATCAACCAAACTTCTGATGGAACTTATGTTCATCAAACGAAGTATGTGAAAGAACTTCTGAAGAAGTTTAATCTTTCAGAAAGCAAAGAAGCCAAAACTCCTATGCATCCAACATGTGTCCTAGGTAAGGATGAGGTAAGTAAGAAGGTAGATCAGAAGTTGTACAGAGGTATGATTGGATCTCTTCTATACCTAACTGCTTCTAGACCTGACATTCTCTTTAGTGTTTGTTTGTGTGCTAGATTCCAATCAGATCCGAGAGAATCTCATTTAACTGCGGTTAAGAGAATTCTGAGGTATCTGAAAGGTACTACTAATGTTGGTTTAGTTTACAGAAGATCCAAAGATTACAACTTAGTAGGATTCTGTGATGCTGACTATGCTGGAGATAGAATAGAAAGGAAGAGTACTTCTGGAAGTTGTCAATTTCTTGGAAGTCACCTGATCTCAGGGTACAGCAAGAAGCAAGCTACTATTGCCCTCTCAATAACAGAAGCAGAATATGTTGCTGCTGCTGGTTGTAGCATACAAATGCTCTGGATGAGAAGTCAACTAGAAGATTATCAGATATATGAGAGTAACATTCCTATCTTCTGTGATAATACTTCTGCTATATGTTTATCTAAGAATCCTATCTTACATTCAAAAGCTAAACATATTGAGATTAAACATCATTTCATAAGGGACTATGTTCAGAAGGGTGTTATATATTTAAACTTTGTGGATACAGACCATCAATGGGCTGACATCTTTACAAAACCCCTTGCTGAAGATAGGTTTAAGTTCATTCTGAAGAATATCGGTATGAATTTATGCCCAGAATGAGAAGATGAGAAGATCTTATGTATGAGTATCTTCTGAAATGAGATTGGATTAGTCTTTTATAAGTAGTTCTGATTGTAATCAATTAGAAGTAGTGAATCTGTTATTACTAACGTTTCATTGTCTAAGTTGACTCAGAATCTCTTTAAAAGTAAAACAGCTGTAACTGGCTATCCAGATGGTAAACACGTGTTCACTATCTCTGGACAAGCGTGCGTGCAGTTGAGGGGACGCCTACTTAGGTAACTGTGCTAATCACTTCTTTTGTCATTATTATCTCTCCTCACGTCATGTAACATTAAATGCCATTCATCATTTCTTTTATTGTCCTTTTCGTTTTTATATCCGTCAAACGTTTCCCTTCCCTAAAACGTTTTCCTTCCCCACATTCCTTCTATTTATTTCTCCATTTCTTTGCATTCTTCAATCAATCTTTGTGCTCTCTCTTTCTTTCTCTCACTTTTCTATGAATATCTTTTGCGTAAACCCTAGTTCATTCTTCATCGATCTAGCATTCATCATGAATCCTTCGCCTAGTTCCCTTCATCAAAACTTTAAACCTGTTGAAGAAACTAAGTCTCAAAAGTGGATGATCTATTTGAATAGAACGGATGGAAGGGTTAATCGGTTACAGGATGAGAAACATCTCTCGGGATGGCATTCCAAGTTTTTCTCAAGTCAGATCTCTTCTTTGATGCTGTTATCCACATTTGTCCAAAGGAAGAAGACTTTCTTGAGATATTGGATGAAGTTAGGTTCCAATAAGGACTTAACTTCTATGTTAAGGGAAAGCTCATCTGAGAATACGCTCTCTCCTGGTGAACTGTTCTCAGTTCCTCTTTTGTATTCATTTACTTCTTTCTCTGGGAGCTGCTCAGGCATGCAGAGTCTCAAGATTTGATGACCAAGCAAGAGCAAGAACAGCGCTGGAATTCATGATATGCTGGCTTAGATTAGGACTAGGCTAGGGTTGTAGTCCTTAGGACTTTGTAGTTTTCTTTCCTTGTTGCATCTGTTTTTCTGCATACATCTTTTGTAATCCTGCTTGTTTAAATCAATGAAAAGTTTAATTCTGTTTCTTTCCTTTGTCGTTTTCTACATCTGAATCTTTTATATTCTTTTTGATGTTATGACAAAAAGGGGGAGAAAATATATGATAAATGATCTGATTAAATATTATCATTTACCGGGTAAAAAGGCCCCACATTACTAACAGAACTTGCAAAGTTCTACACTTTAAGTTGTGTTGTTGCAGGAATCGAAGATTCAAGATCAACATAAGAAGCAACAAGATGAATCAAGTTCTTGGATTCTTGAAGCAAGCTGAGTGCTATGAAGCTTCAGAATCAGAAGCAAGAAGGAAGAATGTTCAGATGTTCTGATGATAGAATATGATCTGATTCTGAATGTCTATTTGTTCTGATACATTTTATATGGATCTGATACATTCTATATGGCTTATATGGCTCTGATACATATTATGTGTTCGGAAACATATTTTATGTTCTGATTCATTCATGCTGACTTTTGTCGTTTAGTTTTGTTCTGTAACATTTCAGGATGTAGAGATGCTCTGATGATGCTCTGGTATATTCAACAATGTTCTGATACAATCTAGCATGAAGTGATGAAAGAAGAAATTCAAGCTCTGAAGCTGTCCAAATGGAAGCAAGAATCAGAAGCTGTGAATGTTCTGAAGATCAAAGAAATTCAAGTTCTGAAGCTGTCCGATGGAAGCAGAAGTCAGAAGCTGTGAATGTTCTGAAGATCTAAAGAAATTCAAGTTCTGAAGCTGTCCGATGGAAGCAAAAGTCAGAAGCTGTGAATGTTCTGAAGATCAAAGAAATTCAAGTTCTGAAGCTGTCCGATGGAAGCAAAAGTCAGAAGCTGTGAATGATCTGAGGATCTAAAAGAAATTCAATGTTCTGAAGCTGTCCTATGGAAGCAGAAATCAGAAGTCATGAATGTTCTGAAGATCAAGCACTGTGAACGTCTCTACTGAAATACTCAGGGAAGTCTTTTATTATTAAAATTCTTCTAGTATTAATTTCAGGGGGAGATTATTCATCTCAGGGGGAGATTGTTAATCTCAGGGGGAGACATATTCACATGCTTATGCTATAGCTGTGTAATTTGTCTTTAGCCGTCTGCTCTTTCTGATCGCAAATTCATATCATTTATATATGTTTTTGTCATCATCAAAAAGGGGGAGATTGTTAGAACAAGATTTGTTCTGATCAATATTCTTAGTTTTGATGATAACATGGATATGAATTTTGTGTGAGATGATGTGTACTCTAATACATTGCAATTTCCCTTTCAGGAAATATATAAAGAGTATTGACAAATCAGCGCTCAAAAGCTTTGTCTCAGAAGGGTTCAGCATGCAACATCAGAACATGGTCTGGCAAGACATCAGAAGATGGTCAAGGCAGAATCAGAACATGGGTCTATGGAAGCATCAGAAGAACTTGAGATCAGAAGCAGGAGCACTGAAGTTCACATGGTATCACGCTCAGAAGCACTTCAAGGTCAGAAGACAAGAAGATGCTATGCACCAAGTTGTTTGACTCTGATGATATTCAAATATTATATTCACAAACATCAGATCAGAAGAAAGTACAGGTGGCAGGCTACGCTGACTGACAAAAGGAACGTTGAAAGCTATTAAAGGCAACGTCAGTAGACACAGCGTGAACAAGGCTCGAGGTAGTTGACAAAAGCGTAAAACATTAAATGCAAAGCTGTACGGAATACGCAAAGCATTAAATGCGCCCAACGGTCATCTTCTCAAACGCCTATATAAATGAAGTTCTGATGAGAAGCAAGGTTACGAATCTTGAATAAACTTATTCTGAAAAACTTGCTGAAACGCTGTTCAAACTCAAAGCTCAGAAACTTCATCTTCATCAAAGCTCACTACATTGCTGTTGTAATATATTAGTGAGATTAAGCTTAAACGTTAAGAGAAATATCACTGTTGTGATTATAGCTTTTCAGAAGCATTGTGAAACTCTTATTTGATTACATTAATTTGGAAGTAACTAGAGTGATCAAGTGTTGATCAGGATACTCTAGGAAGTCTTAGCTTGTGTCTAAGCAGTTGTAATTAGAGTGATCACGTGGTGGTCAGGATACTCTAAGAAAGTCTTAGCTTGTGTCTAAGCATTTGTTCCTGGAGTGATCAGGTTGTGATCAGGATACTCTAGAAGACTTAGTCGCGGACTAAGTGGAAAACCATTGTAATCTGTTGCGATTAGTGGATTAAATCCTCAGGTGAGGTAAATCACTCCGTGGGGGTGGACTGGAGTAGTTTAGTTAACAACGAACCAGGATAAAAATAACTGTGCAATTTGTTTTTATCGTTCAAGTTTTTAAGACTACACTTATTCAAACCCCCCCTTTCTAAGTGTTTTTCTATCCTTCATGTAGCAGCGGGTTGTTTGAATCTCCTAGCTTGAATGTGCGGAAATTATATGAATTCCCCAAGCACGTCATGAATATACCGATGATAGAGCGAGTTTCTTTGAGGGAATTTGGATGAGTAGAACGAGCATCCTTTGATTAACCCGGAGAGGCCATGAGTGAGACGGGGAGGGTTTACTGTTGTTTGCATGTTTATGCTGAGTAGTGCACGAATACAACGAGGATACTAGAGGGATTCCCCGAGTAGGATCCACCTCCTTTAGTACTACATGAGAGATGGAGTGTTGACTCCTGATCGTGGATCTATCTATACGAAAGGGGGCTTGGGCCAACCAACTATCTTCACCCTTTCACTTGATTTGCGGTGGAAGGGTGGATTTGATTCTCATTCAAATTCATTATTTCCTCTACCTTTCAGGTAAAATGTCCGAAGATCGACCCGAAACAGATCCCCAAGAGATTGTGAACGAAGATCATGGAAGTGGAGTTCCTATCGAGCAGGGGGTTTCCACGATGCAGGTGGTCCCGCCGAGGAGACTCGAGGACTGGGTGGCCTCTGATCCATTTAACATAGCTTCACGCTTCTCCATGCATCCCGGGGAAGCATTCAGTGTCGTTGATGATCTAGAGTCGGGCATGAGGGATTCATGAGGGCATATCCCCCTAAGCCTTAAAAATGTATCTGCTCGGAGTTTTTAGGGAACCATTTTACGATGTATGAGTTCGCCTTCAAGGAGGTGGGGAGTCGGCTGCCGTTCACAGAATTGCAGATGAATGTTTTCAACTGGTTATAACTATCCCCCTCTCAACTTCACCCCAACGCGCTCGCCTTTCTTCGAGAGTTCGAGCGCGTCTGTCATTACCTTGAGGTTAAACTGAGCATATGCTTATTCTACAGGGTCTTCCATTTGCAGAGGAAGAGGGAAGCTGATGGGAAATATGCTTGGGTTTCCTTTAAGCAGCCGAGAAAGTTGTTTGGTATTTATCAGGATGTTGTGAAGAATTTCAAAGATAGATATTTTGGGATAAAGCCTCTCACCTAGGTGAAGAGTGGGTTAGCTTGTAAGTTTCCCTTGGAGTGGCAATATGAGCACTTCGAGAGGAAAACTGACGCTTATATCTACAAAGATGAAGATATGAATGATCGGGATAGGGCCGCCTACCAACTGCATCGTTAGATATGTTGGTGGTTTTAGACCGGCGAGGTGCACTACACCCGACGAGAAACAAATTTTTGATGATCAAGGGTGAAGAAATTGGAAAACTCATCGAAAACAATGAAGTCGCCATCGAGTGTTTATTTATCCTTTAAGAAGGGAAAGGAAAAAACATAGAGTAAAACCTAAAAGAAAACAAGAAAGGGTCTTACGACCAAGAGAAAGGGTAAGGGAGTCGGTTACGCAAGGGGAAGGGGTTGGCACCCCTCACGTCCTTCGTACTCGACAGGATCCACTCTTGTTAGTTTCTAATCTATGGGTGTAAAAAGTCTAAGTCTAAAGCTTAATGCTACGGAAATGCAATGCATGCAAAATGTAAGGAAAATAAAATTGTACTCGCTCGGGCCCTACCCTTATGCCTACGTATTCTTTTTGAGAAATCAGAGTTACCGTAGTTCAGCTCAAAAGTTTCAGTTTGTTTTTGTGTTTTTTAGACAAACAGAGGCTAAGTTCACATTCCACCGATGCTCGACCTTTGGAGACTTATACGCCTAAACGTGGAAAGGAATTAACATGTTCTTTAAAAGGGAAAAAAAGATTGGTTTGTATTTTTTTAATGTAGATAGTTGTCAACTAGATCCTAATGCAAGGATGCTCACCTTTCTCTACTTTTTTAATGTTTGAAATTTATTAGGTATTTTATGTGTGTTTTATTGGTTTTGATATAGATAGTTGTGAATTAATCCCAATGCAAGGATACTCACCTTTTTCTACTTATTAAGACTTTGTTGGTATTTTTTAAGGGAATTAATTTTGAGTATTTATTAGATATTTTGAAGGTTATAAATAAAAAAGAAGGAAATCTAATTGTATTATGAAAAGGGAAATTTTAAGTCCTAAAATTGTTATGTTAATTCTATCTAATATTTTTGAGATTTTTAATATTGAAAATGAAAGCTAAATTAAAAAAATAAGTTTTTGTATTTTTGAATATATAAGAAATTAAAGCAATTATAAAGATAAAATAGAAACATATAAAGAAAATGGGCTTTAAAAATAAACAAAATGGGGTTGTAAATAAAACAAAAGCTGAGCCCAAGAGGTGCAGGCCCTAGAAGCAATTTTAGTAAACAGAAAGGGGTGTAGTGCTAAAATCTATGGTGTGATAGTGAAGAAAATCGTTGGACTCGTTATAGCCAGGCCCAAAGGCTTTAAACAACAACTTAGCCATACAAATAAGGTAAAGCGCTTCTGGGGGGTGGGAACAGGAAATAAACCGGTTGGGCTTGGTAATGCTGGTCCAGCCCAGTTAAAAGAAACATTACACTAAAAAAACCTACATGCTACAGAGTGGCAGCCGCCCTGTTCAATCCTCTCTCTCAGTCATGAAGAAATGATTCAAGCTTAGTAACAGCAAATCAATGGTGATTCTGATAGAAAGATATAATAATATTTATAATATTAATTATTAGTGTTACTGTTAGTATTATTAGTATTATTATTATTATTATTATTATTATTATTATTATTATTATTATTGGGCTCTAATTATAATTGGGCTTTTAGTTTTACTATCCAATATGGATGTTATATAATGTAGTGTCTTTGACACATTTGAGGAATCAATGAAAAGAAATGAATCTTTATTTTCCTTAGTTAATTTTATTTTTCTTCTTAGTGTAGAATTTACAGCTTTTTATTAGCTTTGTTAGGGTTCTTATTCTAGCATCCTAACAGATTCAAATCAGACAATGATATATATTAGAGCAAGAATAAGTGAAAAGTTCATAATACCAACTCTGATTGTTTTCAGAGGTGAAGATGAATCCAGGTGAATCAATCCTCCTTGTTTAAGCCCCGCTCCAATCCTTTTTTATCTTTTGATTCTGGCGCGTACATTTTTGATCTTGTGAGGATTGTGACGTGTTGTTGTTCTACAGGTGGAAATTGATTGAATTTGTGATGAAGATACGTCGCGTTTGAGAGCGTGAAGTTGCTATGAAGTTCACGATCTTGTCGTAGACGCGTGTCAGTGTTGTGTTTACAAGCTGCAATTGTGAAGCAAGAATTGTTTGAGAGTTGTATGTTGGTTGATGAAGGTGTTTGTGAAATCAGGAAAATTTGAAGTAATGTGTTATTGGTAGAAAGTTCGGTTTCTGGTGTTGAGTCAAGGTGTTTGCGTATGAAATGTATGGATCAGTGTATAAAGGTTGGATGTAGGTTGTATGAAGGTTTTGTATTAAGATTGAGGTATAGTGTTATGTTGCTGAAACTTGGATATGCAGGTTCGGTTAATGTAAGTTTTTGGTGAGATGATGAATGTTGGTTTAGTGTGATGATTAGTGATGTTATTATGATGTGGTTTATGAAATTTGTGGAGGAAAGCCTTGAAATGATTTTGACAGAGCTTCTAAACATTTTTTTCTCCCTTTTTCTTGCGAATGAGTAGTGTATATATAGTAGTAGATGATTGAGGGAAAAAGAAAAATTGTGTGAAATTGGATAAGAATGAAATTTGTTAGAGAAAGGAATAATCTTGCTGATTTTGTGGGATAGTGGAGAAGGATGGAGAGGGAGGAAATCGTGAGAATTTTGGTGAGGAAGAGAAGTTTGTTATTTTTTGTTTTACATGAGTTTCTAGATGGAGATGATGTCACAAATGTGGTGATGTCATGAATCTTGTGAAATATTGAATGAGAAAAAAAACGTGAAACACAAATGTGGTGTGTGGGACCTATTCAATTTGGCTCAATGGCTTAATGACAAAAATAGCTCAAATTTGGCTTAGATGACTTCACTAATGGATCAAAACTAGGCACATCCTGGGGCGCGATAGGGTGTCCCGAAGTAACAAGCTCACACAGGACGCCGAGGGTATGATGATGATACTGGCGGCTGCTCTTGCTTTGAATGATGCGAAGACCTGCCCACAGAAGGATTTCGATCGTCTAAAATCCAAGTATGCGAAACTCGGGCTTCAGTTTGACTAGATGGAGTCAGATTTTGAGCATTATAAACATACGTGTGTGGTCCAGGCTGGGTTGGTTGAAGACTTCGTCAATAAAAACAAAGAGCTGAAAGATATGAACGAAGAGCGTGATGAGCTGAAGAAGTGGGTCGAAGAGCTGGAATTTGTCGCTCGTCCAGCCGTGGCTGAGACTGAAAAGGAGAAAGTCCTTTCGACTCGTGCCCAGCTGATTCCCGGGGTCAGAGAACTTAAGCAGGACTGTTTGGATACCCTAGGTGGCGGGTTCAAAGCTGCGATAGAGCAGATCAAGGTCGCCATCCCTGTAGTTGATCTGGTTACCAAGGGGACTAATCCCTTCTTCAAGGTGGTGAATGGTGAGATCGTGATTCCTGAAGGATTCGCAAACGAGGAGGATGGTGACGCTTGACTTCAGTCACTGGCCTGCGAGCCAAATTTTGTCTAGCCTGTGTGCTGATTTTGTTTCTTTTGTTTGAACAAAGGGGCTATGCCCGTCTACTTTTTTGGGGGCCTACGTGCCAGGAAAATGAGAGCGGGTCTAGTTGGTTGACGAGCTCAAGGTCGCGATCGGGGCCTGGAGCTCGTGGTGTGTGTTGCACCCCAAAATTTATCCACCAATTTTTAACCTAAAAGAGGTTTGACATCATATTCATATACATACTTCATATAGGTCATGATTCAAATACATGCAGTCATATCATTCTTGCTGCTCAAAAGTTGACAAGAAAGGGGATTATATTGAGAGGAATTCTTGATTAAAAGAAAAGGATCTGAGGTCTCATACTATTGCAACATCTTCACCAAGATTCACCTAAAATTAGGGTTTCACAGTTCTCAAGTTAGACTTTGGCTGGAGATGTACAAGCTTGATTTCATCTGGTCTTCCCAAATTAGGGTTTCGACCAAAGTGAACTCAGTTGACTTTTTGGTCAACATTTTAATCAAAAGATGATTATATGGCATGAGGTGTCAGGGGGTTTCATTTGGAGTTACTCATTTGATTTCATTGGTTGGAGATTGATTTGAGTTGGATTGGAGGTTGATTAATCATAAAATTTCATCTAGGATTGAAAAGTCAAACAGTTGACTTTTTGAAATTTGGTAAAAAATCAGGTCAACTTTCACAATATTGATTTTTGTTGGGAATTGGCCAAATAAAAGTCAAGAAAATAATTTAAATCAAGAAATATTCAAAATTGCCAAATGGGGAAAATTAGTTGAAAATTGAATTTTCCATGAAGGGGAGGTTCTACACTTAGAAAATTTTGAAGGTTTTGAGAATGGTTGGACAATCGACTTTGAGCCTAGTTCTCACTTGGTTCAAGGCATTATTTCAAGACAAGGTCAACATCAAAATTTCTCCTCTCATGGCACACTACAAATTTGTAGTTGGGAATTTCTCCAAAAGAGGCTTGGATCAAAAGTTATGGAATGCTAAAGATCATGACTCAAGGTTGTTAAATTCCACCACTGAGAAAAAAATCCAAAGACTTTGAATCTCAATGAAAGCATGACTTTGATGGAAAATTACATATTGATTTAAGCCTCGATTTAGGAGAAGTTCAACAACGAAAGTGTTCTATGATGTTCCTTCTCTATGAGGATCAAAAGAAGTCAGCATTCGGTTGGATGGTCATCAAGTTCTAATTCGTTGAAGTAGAACACTTGAAACTGGGGGAAGGTCACTACTTGAGGTTGTTATGACCATGGGCTCGATTCTGACTTGTTCAACCGAAGTTCAGTCATAGGCCAAGCAATTCGAAGCCAATTCTCATGTCTATATAAACATCATCTTGAAGCATGATTTCCCTTTAAGAAGATCCATATGGCAAGACAAATGGTGAGCTATGGGAAAAGTTGTGGGAGCTTAAAGTAGCTGAGTTAGAATTACCGAATGTGGCAGCGATCCAAATTTTCCAGGCTATTGTTACCAGTATGGTATCACGATTTTAAAGGTGATTGGCATGATAACATAATCATTACATCCAGATATTTTCAACATCAATGTCCATCTACTCCACCTCCTATTTGCAATGATCACGAATTCAAGATAAACAAGGGCCTGAAGAGAAAATTAAGCATGCACGAAGCTAGAGCCATGGGCATGGGATTTATATAGCTTGCATAATGTTGGACTGAGCTAAAAGGTAAGGCTTGCGTGGAAAATACTGTAGCTCTGTATCTTACTTCAATTACCCGAACCAATTCTGTACATACTAAAAGCATACAAAAGGCTTGCCTCAATTGTAAAATCTTGTTCAATAAGCATTGTAGAAATACTACACTACATGAACCTCACCATAAACTACCATGAGCTTACCATATATAAACCACTTTCCTTCACATTTACAAGGGAGGCTTCATAACTTTTTTTCAGTTTCATAAACTCTCTCCTCTCATCATTCTCCTATCTCTTTCAACCTCATAACCACCCTCTAACAAACCATAACAACTTCCATAACCTCCATAACCACCTTCATCTTTATCTTCAATCAACCATAGCCTTTGTCAAGCTTCACACTACCTTCATTCATCCGTCATCACCTTCTCCTTTCAACTCCAATCACGACCACTTTCATTATTCGATCATCATCATCACTTTAACAAATCAAGCTCCAAGATCCTCAACAAATCAATGGTGGATCTGGATACAGTGATGAAAATCAAGTCGAGCAGTACCGGTTTCGTATTTTTCTGGGTATTTCCGTTCAGCTCCGGTGGTGGTAGTCGTCGGAGAAGACGATCAGAGTCTAGCTTCGGAGTCTGGTGATTATTTCTGGGTTTACTTCCATTTTGCATACGTGGCAATGGCTTAGTGGTGCATGTTCCCATTTTTTTGCTATCTTGTCTTACTCAAATGATTGGAAAATGGTGTGTCACGCTTTGATTGGTCCTGGGCATTGAATTTGTCTTCTTGTGAATTAAGTTTTAACATGACCAATTGATATTTGATTAACCCATTTAAAGGTCATGTTTCATTCAATAAACCATATGCTAATAATATAAGATAATATATGCTGAGCATATAGAAAATGAAAATGAAATAGTTGAATGATGGTAGGTTGGTTGATGGGCCTCGGTTTGAGATCCATTGTGTGGGCTTAATTGTTTCTTCTGAACTTTCCCCTCTGTTGCTAATACCATGTGTGTTTAATTGATGTGTGCCTAGTGGCATTTATTTCTACACCCCTTCTTCCAGGCTCATGCGCTTATAGCATAATTTCCAGTTCATTTAGCTTTTGCTACTGCATCCCCTCTATTTTAGGCAGATTACTTTTTTTGTTTAAAAACTGTTTTTTTTTCATAACTTTTGATTGATTAATCAGTTAAAATATCAAAATATATGTTTTAAGTACTTTGAGATGTGTAGATATTTTTGTGGAATTTTACAAATTTCTTTGGTATTTTAAATGACTCTTTTTTTAAACATGTTTATAATTGTTTCGGTTTTGATACTTTGTGCTAATTGCTTTGATCAAGTGACCTATAATTTGAATTTTGTCACCATTTTTTGTGTGAATACAGCAGAGACACGTGTGATGCTATGTAAAAAAAAGAAAGCTTTGATTTTGATTTTTGGTAGGTTTTAGCTCCATTCTTTGACATTCAATCCATGTATGCCTGTAAATAGTCATTTGCTTGTTTTTACTTGTAGTTGATGATGCACTTGTGTAATAATTAGAGGTCCGTTTGAGGACATAGTAGAGGACTATTAAAGGTCCTAAGACCTGTAATTGTAAATTTTTAAATCATTGTTTTGTGCTTTAATTGAAGCTTTCTTTCGACATGCAAGTAATTGGTTCTTTGGCTAGTAATTGTAACACAATTTGTCATATTGACTTGTAATTTTTGTGGAACTTTTGACATGATGCCTTAAGTGTTTAGACACCTCTTAGAGGTTATTCATTACTGTCTTTGACAATTTTTTTGCCATGCCAACTATGTTGCTAACTTCCTTCATGTCGTGATTACTTGTTTAACTAGTTTAACCTAATTTGACTTGATCTTGTCAAACTTTTGTTTTAGCTTAGACTTGTTGATTAACATGAACTAGTGTGAGGTCTTAGACCTATAAAATAGGTAATGCTACTGACTTGTGATGTATGTTCATGCATTGATGTGCTTTGATTGTCACCTAATTGTCATATGCTTATTAATTGAACTAATATTGCTTCTTGTGCCACTTAGACCTAAAACCTGTGAATCTTTTTGCATGATGTTATGCTATAATGTTTTGTTGTTTGGTTTAAGCCTTTCATTCACATGATATGCTACTTGTAACACCCTTCTAAACCCCGTGGCAATTTGAATAAATAATCAGAGTAAAAACATACACACAAGGGTGCCACAATTATTTAAAATAAATAAACCAATCATGGTCAAAGTCATGCTTCATTAGGAAACGGTTCACCAAAACATAATCATGTTTATCACAGCGGAATATGAAACATCATCAAATACAACCAAATAGAAATATAATCCAACACCAAATAAAATGGAAAATCTCATAAAAACTCTAAAACTATCGTTCCCCAGGGTTACAGATCAGAGCATGACCGACACGACCCAATATAAACGGATAAACTCTACGAGTCATCCTCACCAAGCACTAATGCCGCTACTCCTCAATCTGAAAATGACAACATGTAAGGGTGAGTCTCATTCTCAATTAGTAAATATTATGCAATTCATAAATAACAAGCATCATAATATACCGTTCACCCAATTATACATATTCATATTCACACAATAATAGATTAAAACACATAACACGGAAATACATACAATCATGTTATGACAAAATGCATATGACACAACCGAAACTATGCATGTGGTACCAATAAACCGTGGAATCGATCCACCTAACCGATCTACGCCTCATCGAGATACGGCCCACCGACACACTTTCCGCACAATGGGAAATATGTCCACCAACGATCCGAACATCACCGGGATCCAACATCAAATGCATATGAATGAATGAAACACACATAACATACTTAAAAACATCACCGAATCACGATGAACAATTCATCTCGACACCACATCACCGAATAAGTATGTACATGTTTACAACATCATTCAAATAGTCACGCATTCATCACAATCATAATAATCACAACCAATTCATCATCACATCAAACACATTGTCACACCTATCTCATATGCGCACAATGTTCAATTCTCATCAAGTAATTAAATCGAGTTTTAAAGAAATAAAGTCGGCTAGTGCCAATATTCATCATTCATCATATAAAACATTTAATTACTTGCACAACGCCCAAAACGGCACTAAGAAATGATTCACGGATCAAAAGATACGTTATTTTAAAGTTTTAGAAAATTCTCGCTCAGCAAGGTTCGCTCAGCGAAGCAAGGCAGAAGCGAAATCCTTCAGACCTCCGCTCAGCGGACCTCTAGCGACGTCCAACAGAAGCGAACTACGTTGGGACCTCCGCTCAGTGGACCCCCCTCCGCTCAGCGGACCTGCGATTTCAGCAAACCCCAAGTCTGCGACAGACCCTGCGATTTCACATCCTTTTCATCCAAAAACGATTCCAGACATCACATACAGGCATATAATCATCATACATTCAATTATACACCACAAAACATAATTTAAACGTATTATTAACCAAATAGTTCACACAATTATCATCAATTCAATTCAATTATAACAACCTAACCTAACAACCCCAATGTCTAATTGAATCAAACCATACATCAATCTACCTATTACCTAAGATCACATAAGAGATACTAAAAGGAAGAGTCCCCCCTTACCTCGATGAATCTCTTGAAATCTCTCCTTCCGGTTCCACGTTCTTATCTCTTTCTCTTCTCTTGCTCTTTTCACGTGTTCTTCCTTTCTCCCCAAATGGTTCCTTTTTCTTATTTTATGAAAAATAAAATAAAATAAATTAACCACAACTTAGTAAAAGGCCTAACTAATTAGCACCCCTCTTTTACTAACATCACACCATAAGCCCAATAGCTTTACTCCATCATTTTCCAATTAAATCCAATTAAAATACTAAAATTCCACTTATTTAATTTAAATCCAAATTAAATTAATAAACTGAAATTATGGGGTGTTACACTACTGCCGTAGTTCCATTTCTTTAGGTTCCATTGTCTTGTGTGTTCTCTCTTAGGAGTGAATAGTTCCTTGTTGACTTGTTTAAGTCTTCAAGTGGGTTTTGTTGTTCATGTTCGGGTTTAACCTCATATCTTGTTTACTTGTTTAAGTACTCAAGAGAGGTACTTGTCTTGTTTGCTTGTTTAAGCATTCATGTGGATTTCATCTCTTGTTTGAGTTAGACCTCATGTCTTGTTTACTTGTTTAAGTATTCAAGAGAGGTGCTTATCTTTCCTATTGCTTATCTCTTATCATATGCTTGCCATGTTTCCTTAGGGTGGTGACTTTAATATTGATTAAGACTAGTCACATAGAACAAATTAGGTTGAAATCTATGCATGATAACAATAGGTAGAGATTCCCTTTCCTTGACCTTAGGGCCATCATGTATGATAACATTAGGATATGAATTCCCCATAGAGATGTATGTTCCCTCTTGTGCATAATAAACACTAAATCTCTAATCCTTAATAAAACACTTAATAAAGGTTGGAATTAATAAAAATTGAAGAGAAACTCAGGTCTCCCTTGTTTAAGGGAACCACTTGAGTGTATTTTCTCAACTAAAACACAAACCACACTTTATTTTCCTTTTGCCTTAGGGCTCTTAAGAGCAGGTTACTTCCTTCTTATCTCCCCTGTATAAGTCTCCAAAGGTCGAGCTGCTTATAGGATGTGACGTAACTGTTCAACTAAAAAACACACAACAAACCATAAAAAAAACATAGAAAATATTAAGCAGAACTACAACGCTCTGATTCCTCATAAGTGGATACGTAGGCATAGAGGCAACTATGGTGAGCACAATAATTATTAAAAAACTCTAAGTTAATCATGCATTTCATTCCCCTTTTTAGTAGCAAGTAAGTAGTAATAGACACACCCTTTAGATAGAAACAAACAAAGAAGGATCCTATCGAGTACGACAGACATGAGAGGTGTTAATCTCTTCCACTTGTGTAACCGACTCCCGTACCATGTTATCTGGTCACAAGACCTTGTTCTTATTCTTGTTAGGTGTTTTGTTATTCGCTTCCCTTAATGGGATACATATATTAATGGTGACTCTGATTATTTTTTCGCGGTAACGATAGCTAGCGACTCTGTTGGGGACTGTTGAACATGTGGCCAAGTACAAAACAGAAGCTGGTGACGTTGCTAACGATGAAGGTTTAAAAATGAGATATTTCCCTAATTCATTAACTAAAAATGCATTCACATGGTTCACCATGCTAGAACCAAAATCTATAAGAACTTGGAAGCAGTTAGAACGGGTGTTCCATGAGCAATTTTACATGGGTCAATCAAAAATTAGTTTGAAGGAATTATCTTTGGTTAAAAGAAAGTCATCTGAATCTATAGATGACTATCTGTACAAGTTCATATTACTCAAAGCTAGATGTTTTACTAGAGTTCCCGAACATGATTTAGTCGAGATGGCAGCTGGTGGTTTAGATTATTCTATTAGGAAGCAGCTAGATACCCAATATCTACGGATATGGCCCAATTGACTGATAGGGTTCGACAAGTCAAGCGCTTAAAAACAGAGAAAATAAGGGCATAAAAAAATCATAAGAGAGAAAAAATTGCCTATGTTGACACAAATGAATATCCCCTAGAAGGGGTAGACGAATGCATGGATGCAGGGGAGGTCAATATAGCTGAGTTGAAACCTGGGCCTCCTTACACGTGCAAAGTGCTGAAACCGTCGAAAGGGAAAAGCGTCGATGAACAAAAAAATGATAGATTTTCTATTAAGACATACAGGTTTGATATTATGAAATGTGATGACATATTTGATGTTTTAGTTTCAGATGGACAGATTGTAGTGCCCCAGGCCTCTAAAATCCGCCATCTATCAAATAAGAAAACAAATGTACCTGGAAAACTCATTTTTGCCCTTTGTTCTAAATTTGCCTCCTATTAAAATGAGGTTTAAATTGCGTCTAAATATTACTTTTTGTGACTAAATTCTGACATGATCCAATTATGTAACTACTGATTTTCAAAAGTTGTTGTTTATCATTTCCCTTTTGGCCTTCGTGTGGTTCTCTTTAGTTTCAAACCAACCTAGCCAATTCAACTTTTCCTCTTCTCTTTTTCCAATGTACGTTTTTCTTCTGCATTCTCCAAAACATTCTCTCTCTTCCTCTTCTTTCTTTTCTCATCCGTTGCTTCTGTCTTCATCTTCTTTTTTTCTTCCATCTTTCTCTGGCTCTCTCTTCCTCTTCTTCTTTATTCTCTCTAACTTTTTTTCAACAAAGACTACAGGAATTTGCGAGGTTTTACAGAGATATAAGAGTAAATTTTTTTTAAGATATAGATATTGAGTTATGAAAGAAATTCCAAATGAAATTAAACACAAAGTTTAGGGTTTGTGCTCTTTATCATTCTTTTCTTAGATCTGCGAAACTCTGAAGTGGTTATGACATTTCCGACAATTTTATGGAAGTGGACGATTTGACAGTGGTAGATTTGTTAAAGTAACAGCGTGTTTTCGACGGTGAGTGTGGTGGTGGTCAAATTTGAAATGGTTTTTGTGTGACCTTTTCAATTTAAGTTTTGTTAACAACGATTTTTTTCCATAAACCCTAATTTTGGAAATGATGCGACATTCTTTTAATAGATTCCTTCCAAATAATATGGGTTGGAGAGATCTTTTTGACATTGTAAGTTAATTTAACTTATTTTTTCAAGAAAACTGAACTCTTTTGACATCAGAGGGATGATAAGTGCTCTATATCCTCTTCATTACTTTGTTCATTATCAACCTTGTCCTATTTTGAGATAAGCCTTTCATAAATGGACGTGGCTATTTTCAATGGATAGGTAATTGTGTCGGCTAGAAAACCTGAGTTTTTCCAAACGTCAAGCCCCATGTATGAAGTGGTGACAGGTGAGGGTCTAATGCATCCATGCTTCAAGGCTCAGCCTGGTAATTTGTACTCTTGAATCAAATATATGCTAGAAGTTTTTATTTGTTTCTGTCATGGTAATATATATCAGAAATGTAACATAGCTACATTTTCTTTAAAATTTTTCTTTAATACAACTTAGACAACAATCATTTTAGTTTTGACTATTATGGATAATTGAACTGCTAATTTTGCTAATGGATATTGTGTTGTGCCGTCTTCTGCAGGTCATTTATACTCGGGGGGAAGTGCACAGATGGTTGAAAAATCTCTTGGTATCCACGAAGATGAGATTTTGTATGTTGTGACCATATTTACACTGATGTCACTCAATCCAAACTCCATTTGAGATGGAGAACAATGTTGATTTGTAGAGACTTGAAGAAGAGGTTAGTTAGAATAATCAGTTCACACCTGCCTTATTTCGTAGTAAACAAATTTTGTAAACAAAATTATATTTTTCGAATTTCAAAATAATATTACACCTTTTTTAGGAAAATACTATATGATTGTTTGTTCAATTATGAACAAAGGAAATACAATGCATTTGTTTGATCAAAATATTTATTGTCCTTGTACTTTTGTAAATGTTTTTTTAAATAGGCAATGAAACTATTAAAGGAGTTAAAGGGAAACTCCACCCGAGACAAACGGAAAACTCCAACTACTCACAACTAATGAGCGGAAGGATATTTCAAGAGTGAAAATTACAATTTACAGAAATCTTATAACTAGCCACTAGCCACGTCGAAGAAATTAAAGTAATCTCCGACATACACTCAATAAAGCTAAAGGACTCTCCTTTAAAAATGACCGCATTACGCTTTAACCAAATACACCAAACCGAGGCAAGCCAAATGACCGCAACGATATGCCTTCTATTTAACCGCTTCACCTTATCACAATGCTTGAAGAACACCTCAAACTCTTCCAAGGTGATCTCCGACGTGCCCAACCAATTATACACCTTCGACCATATCCTCGATACAATTCCGCAATGACAAAGCAAGTGGCTTAAACATTCTTCTTCCTTCTTACAAAACACACAAAGTAAATCATTCAAAGGAGCCACAATACCTCTCTTGAAAAGTTGGTCCTTTGTTGCTATCCTTCCAATAATTACCCTCCACCTAAAGCAAAGAATTTTTTACGGAACCTTGACCTTCCACAAGTGGTTTATAGCCGACACAGTGGCAGCTTCTAAAGGAGGAGATGACAATTTTTCCTTGAACCTGTTGTAACAAGTACAGACAGAAAAAATTCCATCCGTTGTAGCAGCCCACACGAAATCATCCTCCGTATTTGGCATCACCGGAACATCCTGCAAAAACTCCAAAAGCTGCTTAACCAGAACTGTATTACCTGCTGTCCCGGCCAGAAACAAGGCTTGCAAATTCCAGGCCCACCAGAAACTGAGCCGCTGCCTGCTGCAGCCACAGAAATTAGGTGATCATCGGCCACCGCAAAGAGCTCCGGAACAGCCTCCCTTAGCGGTTCTCTACCTGCCCAGCAGGCGTACCAAAATGGGACAGCACCTCCATCCCCCAGCTTACACTCAACAGCCCCGGCAAAATGATTATCCCCAAGGTTCGCATAATTATCGGAAATAAGCAAGTCCCTCCACCAAATAGAGTCCTTATTATTAACAACACTAGTATCTCCAACAAGAACTTTTAGAGCCGGATTTCCGTACCTATGTTTAAGAATACCACTCCACACCGCTTCCTTTTCCGTTAGGATCTTCCACTTCCATTTACTCAATAAAGACACATTAAGAATTTCCACTTTCTTCACTCCGAGACCGCCTTCATCACGCTTTTTGCAAACGATATCCCACCCTACCCAATGGATAGATTTCTTGTCTTCTCTACCACTCCAGAGAAACCTACTTTGGATACTCCTTATTTCACTTAAAACCTTTGTCGGAGCTTTGTAAAAAGATAAGGAATAAATCGGGATTGCATTAAGGACTGCATTTATTAACACCACTCTCCCCGCCAAGTTAAGATGAACCCCCTCCAACCGGCCAACCTATTCCTCAAGTGCTTAATAAGATCTTTCCACATTGACAACTTCCTTGGGCTATCACCGACTCTAACACCGAGAAATTTGAAAGGTAGAGAATCAATCTTACAAGAAAGAAACGTAGAAGCCGCATTCAAGAGCCACTCTCCAACATTGACGCCGTAGATATTGCTCTTGTGGAAGTTTACCCTTAAACCACTCATTAACTCAAATCCCCTTAGAACGGTTTTCATACTCCAAAGGTTCGAAGTATCTCCCTCCGCCAACATAATGGCGTCATCCGCAAATTGTAAAAGGTTGACCTCTTCGTTGTCATTGATCTTGAAACCCCTAAATTGACCCAACTCCGTAGACTTCCTCATTAACATAGAAAGAACCTCCATAACCAACACAAACAAGAACGGAGACATCGGGTCTCCTTGACGGAGGCCTTTTTCCACCACAAAATCCCTAGTAGTACTACCGCTGACAATAACGGATAAGGTGCTAGTGAAGACGCTTCCTTCCATCCACCACATCCACCTCTCTACGAAACCCATCTTCCTCATGATATACTTTAAGAAATTCCAACTAACACAATCGTACGCCTTCTCGAAGTCAACCTTTAAAACCACACAACTTCTCTTTTGTCTTTTGGCCATATCTAACACCTCATTCACCACTAGAACCCCGTCCAAAATGTTTCTATTTGGAACAAACTCCGTTTGAGAAATCGAGACCAAACTACCCACCACCTTTCTTAATCTTCCCGCCATAATTTTAGCAAGAATCTTGTAAATGCTACCTACAAGGCAAATAGGACGATACTCGGACAATGATTGAGGGTTCTTGATTTTAGGAACAAGCGTTATAAAAGCCGATGTACCAGCCTTTACCATAATAGCTTTATCATAGAAATCTTTCACAAACACCATGACATCCGTCTTGACCACCTCCCAATTTTGCTTGTAGAACTCAAGGGAATAACCATCCGGACCGGCGCTCTTATTGCCGTCGCAAGACCACACGACATCTTTGACCTCATCCTCCCAAAACGGACGTTCCAACCACTCCCTATCCCTCTCACTCAACGAATTAAAAGTGAGCCCCTCCGGAACAGCTCTAAAATTATTCTCCTCTTTGAAAAAAACTTCGAAGTGCTCTTTAATCTCGTTCTTTATTTCCTCTACTCCTTCCACCTTCCCACCTTCCCCATTTAACAAAGTGATAACATTTCTACGATTCCTCTCCTTTATAGAATTATGAAAAAACCTTGAATTTTTGTCACCATCTTCCAACCAAAGTTGTCTAGATTTCAACCTCAACATACTTTCTTTCACATTTAACCACTTCCACATCTCACTAGACGCCCTGTTTCTATCCAACACCAAGTCATCCACTAAACCTCCAAAATTATCAATTAAAAGATCATCAAACTCGTTGATTTTGGCAACTTCCGCATTCACCCTTAAATCAATCCACCCAAAACCTCCCGATTCCAATCCCTAAGGCGCACCTTTAACCTTTTTAGCTTTTCCAAAATCACATAATCTCCTCTCCCTGAAACGTGCAACTTTGCCCATTCGTCTTTTATGAAACCCTTAAAGTCTTCATGGTTGAACCACGCATTATTAAACCTAAAAGGCTTAGGACCCCAATCTACCCTCCCAACATTAAGATGAATGGGAGCGTGATCCGAAATATCCCGCTTCCCCACACGTTGATCAACCACCTCCCACGAATCACACAATCCTTTAGAAACCAAGAACCTTTCGAGCCTACTCATAGCCTTGTCGTTACCTTTGAACCAAGTGAAAGGCCCTCCCACACAAGGAACATCCACCAGCCCCAAATTCTCGATATAAGCTCTGAAATCCTCCATTCCTCTATAATTCGCACTCCTTCCCTCCCCTAGTCTTTCTCCACTTCTCACCACCTCATTGAAGTCCCCTCCTAAACACCATTCTTCCCCCCCACCACACCGCATCCTACTCCGAAGATTATCCCATAATCCTCTTCTAGCCACCACATTACACAAAGCATAAACGTTAACCAAATTATAGCCTTTCCCTTTCCAAATGATATTGATGCCTACGAACCCTACTCCTTTGAAGCTGTAATTAAGACACAACGAATCCTTCCTCCACAGAATGACCAAACCTTCAGACGCACCTGAAGAGTTTGAAGCGGTCCACTCCACATCCTTACTACCCCAGAACGACCCTGCCAGCTCCTCTGTAAACCTGTTCAGTTTCGTTTCTTGAATGAAACACACCTCTACCTTACTTGATTTCAGCAAAAAACTGATTCGCTTCCTCTTGGAAGGAATCCCACCCCCTCTGATATTATACGAAACAATATTCATGATAACACTGACTGTTTCGCCTTCTTCTCCACCATTCTCTTCTTATCCCTCATCTCCATTACCTCCACCAACTTTACACTCATACCATGATCACCCTTGTTCACCACCCCCAAATTAGAAATAGAATATCAAACTCTCTTCCTCACACCTGAATTCTCACAGTTCACAATCCTAGCATTGCACCTATTAACCACCGAATCAGAGAGAGAACAAGAAAGTGACTCACCAGAACCGGTATGCACTGTCGTTCCTTTCCTTTCCCTCGCTTCATTCTGGTTCAGAGGCGTTGATTTCCCCTCACCTTCCTTCGTCAAAAAATTACTCCGTGGAGCGATATAGTCATAATACGATTTTGATGACTCCACCCTCCACCCCAAATCCCTAACAGCTTTCTTTTTCCTCTTTTTTGGGCTTCTCAACGCACTACAGGCTTTGTCAAAGGATAGAAAATTTGAATTTGGGCCCAAAGTTGTCGTGTGCCCACCATTCCCTTCATTAGTGGCCTCATCGTCCCGGGTCCCACTTGAGGCATAACTTAATGCAACAGCTTTTTTGCTCCCACCTTTTCCACTATGGCCAGACTCCTCACCTTCGTTATTATCCTTTGATGCATTTAATGCATGGGGCACAGAAATCGAAGACACAAAATCTTTGATACTGTCTGAGGATAAAGGATTAACCGTTTTCCTAGCTGCCTTATAGACCTCCTTAAATCGTGTAACAATCGGGTTCCGTACACCTCCCTCAGAAATGTTCAGCTCCTTTTCGCCACCTTCCTTCCCTTGACTCGGTGCACAGTCCCCTGTTGACTCCACCTCCTCGAAACCATCGCCGTCTCCGCCAGGTTCCTCCATGGACGAGGCTTGCTCCGGTGAGTCATCCTGATCCGATAACATCTCGCCCCCTACACCTAATCGTCACTTCATCTTTCAACAAAGAAGAGTCTTTTCTCAAAAAAATGCAAAAATCTTTCCCGTCGATCGAAACTTTCACAGATTCATTTATCTTCTCCTTACTAGCCATTTTAATACACACTCTTGCTTCATCCATTCTTGTTCTTGCCAGCATTTGATCATCGCACTTGATAAAACTACGACTTTGGTTGACTATAAACTTGAAGAAGCTCACACCCCAAGCATGACACGGTAACCCCGACACTCTTAACCAAAGAATCCTCTCCGTATCCACATCAGTTGGCCTCCACGGACGGATACTTAGAAACCATTTTTCCCACCAAAGCTTCCTTTCTTCCACAAAGCTCTCCACTTCCCCTTTAACCAGATCTTCCAGAATACACATATTAGGTCCCAAGATCGTGACCCTGATGGTAAAGATGCCTTCTTCCAAAAAAAGCTGCTTCAAGGACATAGCTACCCCTGGGTCCCTCACAACCCCAGTATAAGCCTGCTCATATCTCCTTAACTCTTCTATCTCAGTTCTAAACCATAGCGGTTTGAACACCACTTCCTCCTAAGACCCTCCTATTTGCCCATTAAGCATTGCCTCCTTAAATGACCTATTGTCAACCAGGCCACGATTTCCTTTACTGAACCACCTCTCACCCTTCTCCCCGACTTGAGGCACTCATCCTATCACCTTACCCCCACGCATCTTCTCTTGCACCCTAGCAGGCCTCTGAAACCTCGACAAGTTCGCAAATAATTTCCTCCCTTCCAGGACCAGATTGTCTAACTTTACAGCTAGCATTTTCTCATCCTTGACATTAATGAAACGAGCAAAACCAAATCTCCTACCCCTTCTATCTCTTCTTGGGGAGATAACCACCTCCACAATGTCTCCCAACTCTTTGAACTCGAAGAGAAGATTTTTAGCCTTCCACTTTTCACCAAACTCAGTTAAAAAGATGGAAGTTGATACACCCTCTACCTTTCCCGCACCTCCACTTGCAACATCCCAAAAGCCTGACCCTGATTTTCTCCCGTTCCTCCTCCCAGCCTTCCTCCACTCATCACTGACTTCCTGAGAATGCTGTTCCATTACCGAAAGTTGGCACAAAAACGAAAAACTAGGTTAGAGAGAGGTTAGACTTTCTCTCTCTAACATCTTTTTTCTAACTTTGTTTCTATGATGCAAGAACCTGAAAAAGCTTTCTGTAAATGTTAAAACGTCAGTACAACGCCTTGATTAATTACCGAAGTGATAGAGAATCATTGATAGAGCTTATAAATCAAAAGGAAGTTGTGGGAGATCTCTTTAACATACTTCGACTAGCTCTGCAAAGGCGAAGCAAAGCTGCATTATTTTCAGGTCTCTTTGCTGGTAAATATTAAAATAAATGATTTTTTTACAGTGTTATACATTTTTATTAAATCTAATAATTCATCAGTAGCATTTCTCCAGTTGCATCATTCATGGATGCTTATTTTAAATGTCTACAGATGAATTTACAGGATGGCTGCATCATTCCTGGTGACATTGTTTTAGCGCACTGTGACGACTTCATATTAGTTATTTAAATGAACCATAAGTTTTATACAACTTGCCTTGTAGATACAATTAAAATATGACCTATTGAAGTCTTTGCATCTCTGAGTTTTTTCTTCAATTATGTTTGTTAATTGCAAGATATTCATGTACATAACTGTCTACTATTCAGACAATACATGGTCGGTTTTAGTGGCCGTAAATTCCTTTATGGAAGTTCTTCTATACGGTATTAATTATATTGAAGCCTACAAGTGTAAAGCAAAAGAAATTCCTCATGTTTATATAATTTCAGACTAAGGCATCACAGAGATGAGATGGGGTAACATTTTTTTTTAATATTTACATATATAGATCTGAGATAATACAAAGTAACTTTTTTTTTTATTTAGATATATGGATCAATGTTTAAACGTTACATATGATCATTTTTTAAAGCTAAATGTTTAGAAGTTACATATGATATTTTTTTAAGCTACAACCTCTAACTCTCACTGTTGCACTTATTTGCAAATGAAGTTAATCAATCAATAATTATAAGGTCATTGAAGAATATAAGCTATAACTTCCAAATTTCTCATGAGAACCTGAATAACTTTATGTTGTTTGGGGACTAAGGCCATATTTAAGTTGAAAATATTAGCAGCTGTGTTAAATGTTTATATTCTCTTTGAACTTTTTTTGAACATGCAGTATTTCAAAGAACATCATGTATTTAACTTTGAAGTATGCTAATATATGTCATATATATTTTAATTAGTTTTTATTTAATTAATTTTATAACAAGATATAAAATATGCTCTAACTATGGTCTCTATATTGACATCAGTAGAATAAAATTGAATATATGAAAGTAAAAATAATTTTTATATACGGAAATAAAATTTATGGTTGATCAAAATGTTTTTTTATACGAAAAAAATTGTAGCTATCATTTAAAATGTTTTTTTGTTTAAACAATTTAATTTTTCTTTCTTTTTATTATTATTATATTTTGGGAATAAATGCGCGGACCATACCAGTACCCGTGGGAATGCACGGGTATCCCACTAGTTAGAACAAAAACAGAAGAGAGGTTTTTGCAAATATCATAATTTTTGGGTCATAATACTTCTCAATGCGTTCTTTTTAGGAATTTGGTGCAGAAAGCGCTGAAGGATGGAAGGCTGCAATTTGGCAAGATGCCAAAAAATTTTATGAAAATTGATACTAATCCTTTGCATGTTGTTGATGCTAACTTTGTCGAACCAATTGAAGTTTTCATGTTGGAGATTATTGATGATCTAAACGACGAATTAGGCGCAGTGGTCGAACAGATGAATGCACTGACACTTGAGGCTACTGAGGGTCTCAGCAGCGGATAGGTTGGGGTGACAGACGAAATGGTGATAATGATAATTAAGGCTACTAAAAGCCCACGTGACGAATAGGTTGATGCAACAAAGCAGAAGGAGATGCTAGAAATTGAGACTACTGAAAGTTTCGAGGATAAAGTTATGTGCTTCGTAGAACCATTAGAGCTCATGATGGTTGGGATTACTGAGGATCTTGAAGACCACAAGGAAGGCAAGGAAAAAATGGAGTGCAAAGTGAAAGATGAAGAATTTTCTGAGGAGACAGTGACAGGATTGATGAAGGAAGTCTTCCCTAAGCCTAAGGAAGAATTGGTCGATTTTCTGAACAGATGCAAAGTGAGCAACTCAAGGACCATGGTATTCCTTAATTTTAATGTGGTCCATGATGAAGAGGTCGCAAATAAAATTGAAACCCTTAGGAAGGAAGAGTCGAAAAAGGGACACCTTCAAGGGAAAGGTCATAAAGTGGTGTTCGACCACTCAAGGGCAGCTTACAAAGTTTAGAAACCACAAGGTAAGGCTAAGTTCCCCTACCAGAGGACCTTTGTGCCACCAAAGAACGCACCCTGAGACAAGTGGGTTCACCCTGCATACGCAGAGGGACAACACATAGTTTGAAAAGAGTGGAAAAAGGTTCAGGGTCAACAGAAATGGCGAGTGCTAGAGAAAGGGTCAAGTTCGACTCAAGCGGGGAAGGCTGGAAATGCATCCTCCAAGTACCATGTGCCCCCGACATACAAAGGCAAAATCCTATGACACGAACGCAATGGAGGAGGTTTCAGAGAAACAAAAAGGCTGCCAGAGAGGAGACCCTGAAAGCTGCACCAAAAGGTGAAGCGGAGAAGAACGTGCCACAGCGTAGGCCAGCAAAAGAGAGGTTGGAAATGCCAGCACCTAAGAATGGTCCAGTGTCGACAGGAGGGAAAGACTATGTCGACGATTTGGATGATGAAATGGTATCTGACATCTTTGATGCTAGTTCAAAAGATGATTTGATCATTCGTTGCAATTTGTGTCAATTTTGCCCATGGAATATGACTGCATCTCTGAAGTGTCGGAAGCAGAACATGAGGGAATAACCGAGGAGGCTAATGACCAAAAGCCTTTATGCTATTATGTAATGGGGAATGGTGTGGTAGAAGAGCAACAAGTTGTGTTCAAGAAACCAACCACAAGCATGATGTATCAGCTGAAGCCTTTGTTCAAAAGGGCAAAAGTAGATGGATTTCCAATAAACAAAGTCTTTATTAATGGGGGCGCCGTAGTTAATCTGATGCCATAATCTTTGCTGAAGAATATTGGCAAGGTAGACACAGACCTACGCCCACACAACATGGTTTTGTCGAACTATGAAGGGAAGACAAACCATATCTTGGGAGTAATTCAAGTAAGTTTATCAGTTGGCTCGACTGTAAGGTCAACACTATTTATGGTGATTCCATCCAATGCGAACTACAATATGCTTTTAGGGCGTGAATGGATTCATGGAATAAGGGTTGTACCGTCGACACTACATCAAAGAGTCTCAATTTGGCGTGAGGATGGAACTGTAGATAATATAGAAGTTGGTCATGGATACTTCAAGTTGATGCAAAGATGGTGAATAAGAACATATTCGACAAGGCATTGGAGATAATACCTCCATGTTATCTAGAACATGAAGTTTTTCAACCGCATCTAGATGCTAAAAGTGTTGTAACCCTTCACCCTACATATGGTTTTATATGGGACCAGGAAAAGTTGGACAAACATCCAGTTGATGAGGAGGGGGTGCCATCCATTGGGTGGGATGCTGAAAACAAGAATGACGATGCCTGAGTTGAAAGCTCTGGCAAGAATTTTGGTTTATCTAGTCGAAAACAGGTTAAAGATGACTCTAGAAGCCAATAACATGATAGATATGGCGCCTGAAGCCATAATAACAGGAGAAACTGGCCGATCACCAGCTTCAGAAAGCCGAAGGCTTGACTGCATCTATGATGAGCCTTTGGGGTTTGAAAAGGACCCAAGAGAGAGCATCCAAAGGATGAAAGCATAAGAACCTTTGGAAGAAGTCGACTTAGGTGATGGGACAACAAACCGAATTACATACATCAACATCAAAGTCGACAGTGGGATGAAAAAGCAAGTAATCAAGTTGGTCGAAGAGCTTAGAAATTGTTTGGCATGGGACTATAACGAGATGCCTGGTTTGAGTCGATAAATGGTCGAAATGAGGCTACTTATAAAAGTAGGCAAACAACCGGTTAAACAGATGCCAAGGAGGTTCTCCCCAGAAGTGCTGTAAAAAATAAAGACTGAAATTAAGTGCCTGTTAAAAAGTAAATTCATCAGAACAACCAGGTATGTCGAATAGTTAGCTAACATAGTCCCTGTAATTAAAAAGAAGGGAACACTTAGAGTTTGTATAGACTTTAGGGATCTAAACAAAGTGACTCCCAAAGACGAATACCCAATGCCCGTGGCAGAAATGTTGGTCGATTCAGCCACGGGTCATGAGTATTTAAGTCTTTTGGATGGTTATTCTGGTTACAATTAAATTTTTATTGCTGAGGAAGATACTCCTAAAATAACATTTACATGTCCTGGGGAATTAGGAACTAACAAATGGGTAGTGATGCCTTTTGGATTGAAAAATGTTGGAGCGACATATCAAAGAGCAATGAACTCAATGTTCCCTGATTTTATAGGAACATTTATGCAGGTGTACATTGATGACATTATGGTTAAGTCCTCCTTTGAAGTGGGTCATTTAGATCACCTTCGATAATCTTTTATGAGAATGAGGAAATATGGATTAAAAATGAATCCATTAAAATGTACTTTTTGTGTCCGTGCATGCGACTTTCTAGGGTTTATAGTATACAAGAAAGGCATTGAAATAAACTAGAACAAGACCAAGGAGATCTTGGACACCAAAGCGCCAACCACCAAGAAAGAGCTTCAGTCTTTGCTAGGGAAAATAAACTTCCTAAGACATTTCGTGTCAAACATGAGCGAGAAAACTTTGGCATTTTCTCATTTGTTATGACTAAAGGAAGATGCAGAGTTTAGGTGGGAGAAGAATCACCAAAAAGCTTTCGATTGCCTAAAAGAGTACTTGACAAGGCCTCCAATGTTGGCACCACCTAGCAGAAATAAAATCATGATATTGTACATTTCAGCGTCAAAATCGACACTGGGCAGCATGTTAGCCCAAGATGATGAGAATGGTGTTGAAAAAGCCATTTACTACCTCAGTAGAGTGTTAAATGATGCTGAAACTAGGTGTAATGCTATCGAGAAGTTGTGTTTGTGTTTATACTTTTTTTGTAATAAACTCAAACATTATATAAAGCCAGTTGGAGTTTTTGTTTATTCTCATTTTGATGTTGTTAAGCATATGCTGTCAAAACCTATCTTACACAGTCGAATAGGTAAGTGGGCCTTAGCATTAACTGAATATTCACTTATATATGTCCCTTTAAAAGCAGTCAAAGGACAAATTACTGCTGACCCTTCAGTGGTCGACGTGACTAAAGCCTATGTAGGCACAAGATCTTGGAAGTTATATTTTGATGGGTCTAAGCATAAACAAGGAACTGGTGTAGGTATTTTTATTGTGTCACGAGATGGAATCCCTAATAGGTTCAGGTATAAAATTAAGGGCGACTACTCTAATAGTGAGGCCAAATACGAAGCCTTAATCATTGGGCTTCAAATAATGTTGGATGTGGACATCAAAGATGTGGATATTAGAGGAGATTCAGAATTGGTGGTAAAACAAGTGACCAAAGAAGATAAATGTGTCAAGGGGAATTTAGTAAGATATATCGCCAAGGCATTATCTTTGGTAAGCAAATTTGATAATACGACCATCAGACATGTTAAGTGTGTTGACAATACAGAGGCTAATGACTTAGCCCAATTAGCCTCAGGGTATAATATTTTGAAAGACCAATTAGAGGAATTCATACAGGTCAAAGAAAAGTTGGTTTCTCAAGAAGTACCAATAGCAAAAACTAGGGAGGACCTATTACAAACCCCTGATTTGTTAAATTATGAATGTTTATGAAATTTTGAGGTGTTGGAAGTTTTTTTCATTTACACTCTAGGTGATAATGACTGAAGGAAACCCATAGTCGACTACTTAAAGAATCAAGTGGGGTCGACATAGCGTAAAGTCAAGTATATGGCTTTAAGTTACAAAATAATGGGGATTGAATTATTCAAGAAGACTCTTCAAGGTGTACTGTTGAAATACTTAGGTGAAGATGAAGCATATGTGGCAACATTTGAAGTTCGCACTGGAGCTTGTGGAACCCATCAAGTTGGACAAAAGATGAAGCGGTTGTTATGTCGAACGGGGGTATATTGACCAACAATGTTAAAAATTTGTATTGAGTTCGCCATAAGTTGCAGAGAATGTCAAAAGCATGCTGGGATCCAACACGTGCCAGCAAGTGAATTACACTATATTGTTAAACCATGGCCTTTCAGAGGGTGGGTTGTGGACATCGTAGGAGAAATAAAGCCTACATAATGAAAAGGGCATAGGTATATATTAGTAGGCATTGATTATTTTTCAAAATGGGTAGAGGCGGTGGCATTGGCTAAGTTCGACCAAGAGGAAGTAACATCCTTTATCCAAAACCAACTTATATACAAGTTTGGGATGCCTGAAACCATTACAATTGATCAAGGAACTGTGTTTACAGGGCGAAAGGTAACAGAGTTTGCTGCGGAGATTGGGTTCAAATTAGCGATATCGACGCCATATAATGATCAAGAAAATGGGCAAGTAGAAGCAACAAACAAAGTCATCATAGGTTTGATCAAAAAACATGTGGGTCAAAATCCCAGAAGTTGGCACATGACCTTAGGCCAAGCATTATGGGCATGTAGGAATTCTCCAAAAGAATCGACAAACACAACTTCGTTCAAATTAGTCAATGGGCATGATGCAGTCTTGCCTTTAGAGGTTCACTTACAGCCAATAAGGATACAAAGACAAGCAGAAATTCCTACTGAGTATTATTGGGGTATGATGTATGACACATTGGTAGATGTCGAAGAACATAGGTTGACATCTTTAGATGCAATACTTAGGTTAAAAGAACAAGTGGCAAAGGCTTATAATAGAAAGGTGAATGTAGAGGCATTCAACTGTGGGGACTTAGTGTGGAAGGTGATCCTTACAATGGACAGAAGAGACAGAGTTCTTGGAAAATGGTCTCCAAATTGGGAAGGACCATTTCAAGTGTGTCATACCCCAAATTTGCCCACCCGTTTTCAAAAAATCGTATAATCTTAAAATTGAGTTTTATAAAATTCTTTGGTTTATTTACATTTTGGTTTTTAAATTCCTTGGTTTATTTACAACAATATTTTGGGTTTTATATTTATTTTCAATTTATTTTGTTTGCTTAAAAATATATAATAGTTTAATTTGAAATTATTTATATTTTTCATAATAGCAAATACTTGCCCGCCTTCATATACTTTCAATTAGCTCTTTATTTCAAATAATTAACATAGCATAATTGGTAAGGAATAAGGCTTGCAAACATAAGGTAATGGGGGTTCGTATCGCACTTGGTGTACTTTGGACATTTTTTATCTTATTTTATTGTCACTAATTTTATTTTCTTTTAAATTATATTCATTAAAATAAATAAAAAATTATTTTTTTTTATAATTTTTGTTTTCTTTTATTTATGGTATTTTAAAATATTAATTTTTTATTAAAATTATTATTTCATACAAAAAATATCCAAAAAATAAAAAACTTTCCTAGTTTGGTCCATTTTTGTCACAAGTCTTTTTTTATTGGTCCATTTTTGTCATAGTTTTTTTTCATTGGTTGAAATTTATCATGCTTTGTCATATTTTACCAACTTCCCTTTTAGATGACCTAATTCTCATATATAAATAGTCCTATAGTTTCACACTTTTAAGAGGACTTTTTTTACGAAGACCACTTTACAAACTTTTTCATATACTCTTGTGTTCCAAATCTTCAAAACAGTTTTTATTGGTGTTATTTTTACAATTTTAAAGGGGCCGATGATTTCATATGAGGCCCCTCCCCTCCTTTTTTTTTTAAATTGTTTTTGGCTGATGATTCAAGATGAGGCCATTCTTCATTTTTTTTTTAAATTTTTTAAAAAACTTTGTTTTTCCCACATGGATATTTGAGGTCTCTTCTATTGAAATTTAATTATTTTCTTAAAAAACTCTGTCAAATTTTTAGTTAATGATCTTACATGAGGCCTTCTTTTTTTAAATCTATCACTCAACAATTGTCAAAATCTCTTTTTGAAAATCTAAAGTCAAATGGGTCCCCTTTAATATAAGAGAGACAAATTGTGCCTAACACTTTTCTTTGGCTTAAGTTCACTCTAATTTAGGCTTTAAGCGGTTTTGGCTGTGGGGTTTTAATTCCATTTGAATTTTGTTATTGCCATTTTATTTTCATTTTTTATTTGTTTATTATTTTAAACATCTGATGAACATTTACATTGATATTGATAATAATTTATTTTTTAGATTTTAATTTTTATTAACGTTTTCAGTGGCCAAAATTCATTCATTGAATATACAAACACCACACCCAATTGTTTTCGGAGATTTCTCACTAGACCCCATAGGTCTCTCACGCACTATA
This sequence comes from Vicia villosa, assembly GCF_029867415.1. NCBI lineage: Eukaryota > Viridiplantae > Streptophyta > Magnoliopsida > Fabales > Fabaceae > Vicia > Vicia villosa. The sequence continues at coordinate 19,651,494 of NC_081185.1, forward strand.
AAATTGACAAAATTGTCCTCTTACTTTTGTAGATGCATCTCCGGAAGTATATTTTTTTAACGTTATTTTTTTTCGTAGCGTTAAAATCTCAAATTAATTGAAAAAATCTCAAATTATTTAAAAAAATCTAAAATTAATTGGAAAAATCTCAAATTAATTGGGAAAATCACAAATTAAATTTTCAATTAATTGGAAAAATCCTAAATTAATTTACTAGATGCAACGGAAGCATGTGAAACTTGGGATTTTCTCAATTAATGAGAAAATCTCAAATTAATTTCTCAATTAATTAGGAAAATCCCATTAAATAAGTAGATGCGAGATTTTCCCAATTAATTGGGAAAATCATAAATTAACTTTTCAATTAAGTTTGGAAAATCTCAAATTAATTAGTAAAATCCCAAATTAATTTACCAAATACATCTACGTTGAAGGATAGAAAAACACTTAGAAAGGGGGGGGTTTGAATAAGTGTAGCTTTAAAAACTTTACAGATAAAAATAAATTGCACAGTTATTTTTATCCTGGTTCGTTGTTAACTAAACTACTCCAGTCCACCCCCGCAGAGATGATTTACCTCAACTGAGGATTTAATCCACTAATCGCACGGATTACAATGGTTCTCCACTTAGTCAGCAACTAAGTCTTCCAGAGTCTTCTGATCACACACTGATCACTCCAGGAACAACTGCTTAGATACCCTCTAAGACTTTTCTAGAGTATACTGATCCACACGATCACTCTAGTTACAACCTGCTTAGATAACCTCTAAGACTTCCTAGAGTATTCTGATCCACACGATCACTCTAGTTCCTTACAACTTAATGTAATCAATTCTAAGAGTATTACAAATGCTTCTTAAAAGCGATAATCACAAACTGTGATATTTCTCTTAACGTTTAAGCTTAATCTCACTAATATATTACAACAGCAATGTAGTGAGCTTTGATGAAGATGAAGATTCTGAGCTTTGAATTTGAACAGCGTTTCAGCAAGTTAATTTGAATTGTTTTGGTGCAGAGTCGTTAACCTTGCTTCTCATCAGAACTTCATATTTATAGGCGTTGGAGAAGATGACCGTTGAGTGCATTTAATGCTTTGCGTGTTCCGTACAGCATCGCATTTAATGTTATACGCTTTTGTCAACTACCTCGAGCCTTGTTCACGCTGTGTCTACTGACGTAGCCTAGAATAGCTTTTAACGTTCCTTTTGTCAGTCAGCGTAGCTTGCCACTTGTACTTTCTTCTGATCTGATGTTTGTGAATACAACGTTTGAATATCATCAGAGTCAAACAGCTTGGTGCATAGCATCTTCTGATCTTCTGACCTTGAAGTGCTTCTGAGCGTGATACCATCAGAACTTCAGTGCTTCTGTTCTCTTGTTCTTCTGATGCTTCCATAGACCCATGTTCTGATTCTGCTTCGACCATCTTCTGATGTCTTGCCAGACCATGTTCTGATGTTGCATGCTGAACCCTTTGAGACAAAGCTTCTGAGCGCTGAATTATGCGTACTCTTTATATATTTCCTGAAAAGGAAATTGCATTGGATTAGAGTACCATATTATCTTAAGCAAAATTCATATTATTGTTATCATCAAAACTAAGATAATTGATCAGAACAAATCTTGTTCTAACAATCTCCCCCTTTTTGATGATGACAAAAACATATATAAATGATATGAATTTGCGATCAGAAAGAACAGACGGCAAAAGACAAATTACACAGCTATAGCATAAGCATATGAATATGTCTCCCCCTGAGATTAACAATCTCCCCCTGAGATAAATAATCTCCCCCTGAAATAAATACTCGAAGAACTTTAATAAAAGACTTCCCTGATTATTTCGGTAGAGACGATCATATAAGCTTCTGTCTTCAGAGAATTCATAGCTTCTGACTTCTGCTTCCATTGGACAGCTTTCAGAACTAGAATTTCTTTAGATCCTTAGAACACTCACAGCTTCTGATTCCTGCTTCCATCTAGGACAGCTTCAGAACTTGAATTTCTTTGATCTTCTGAACATTCACAGCTTCTGATTTCTGCTTCCATTTAGGACAGCTTCAGAACTTGAGTTTTCTGGATCTTTAGAACCTTCGCAGCTTCTGATTTCTGCTTCCCTCGGATAGCTTCAGAGCTTTGAATTTCTACCAACATCACTTCATGCTAGATTTGTATCAGAACATTGTTGAATGTACCAGAGCATCATCTGAGCATCTCTACATCCTGAAATGTTACAGAACAAAAACTAAACGACAAAAGTCAGCATGAACGAGTCAGAACATAAAATGTATATTAGAACACATGATATGTATCAGAGCCATATAGGCTAAAATAATGTATCAGAGCAAATAGAATTTTGTCAAAGCAGATAGACAAATATGGATCAAATTCTATTATCAGTGCTTCTGATTTATTCTCCTTTCTTGCTTCTGATTTCTGAAGCTTGATAGCACTCAGCTTGCTTCAGTTTCCATGGTTTTTCTTCTTGTGTTTGCTTTGAAGATTCTCTTCACTTCTTTATACCTGCAAAACACTTAAACCATATAGAACTTGCAGTTCTTGTTAGTGAATGTGTGGGAGCTTTACCCTACCCAGCAACTGATAGATTTAATCAAATCATTTATCATTTATCTTCTCCCCCTTTTTGTCATATCATCAAAAAGCAAAAAAGATTCAGAGACAAACAAAACGAAACACACGGAGGAAGAGGATGATTTCATTGAAGTTCAAACAGCAGGTACAGAAGTACATGAAGATGAGAAAGATCAGATGCACAAAGACAGATGCAACGAAAAGAAAGAAACAACACAGACTCAATCTAAGATGGCCCTAGTCTTGACAAGATCTTGGTCAGCATCTCTTGAACCTTATTGTTGTGTCCTTCTTGCCTCACCATGAAAGCGCTATACTCAGCATTGAGTGAGCTTTGCTCATCCTGTCTCTTCTGAATATCTTCCAGAGTCCTTGCAAGACGAGAAGATTCATCAGAAGACGCTTCACCGCTTTCAACCACAGGAATAGCATGTTGATCTGCAGCTTCCATTGATAGATCATTTGCAGGGATTTCCTCAACAGGAACAGTTTTAGCAACACGATCTTCAGCATCTGCTTCTTGCATAGAAGCATCTCCATATTCTGCAGCAGGAATTTCCGAGTCTCCATTCTCAAGTGCCTGAAGAATGGCAGCTAGATTCCTGGGAGCAGAAGGACCTTCAACTTCTGGTGGGTCAACAACTTCTGGAATGACCAAGCTTGGGTCTTTCGCAGACGGGTTTTCCCTCAGATAGTCAAAAAGAGTCTTGAAATCTCCGAGCAGAACAGGATATTGAGGTATCCAGACCACAATCTCCCTGCAAGGATTGGCTTCCATTTCAGCAGCCAATCTTAATTGTTCCATCTCATCCAAGAAGGGCTTCTCTTCCAACAGATGTCTTCCTTTGAGACTAGCAAACCAGAAGTCTTCATAATTCCTCAGAATTCCACGAGGCCGTGGGGCAGCAGCTACACAGGCTTCCTGAAGTTCTAAAAACAGAGCATCTGATTTTCTTCGAAAAATCCTCCAGAAGTTCCGCATAGCAACATCATTCAATCCAGAACTTTCAGCAATTCTGAGAGTATCAAAGGTACTTCTGAGATTCCTTTTTATGTTTTCAAAAACTACACCAATAGGATATACAGGGCGGAATTTTATTTGGGTTTTTGAAAAGGCAGGGTTGGAAGTGAAGTACGGATGAGGTTCTCTATCCAACCTATAAGAAGATTCTGCTTCAGTATCAGAATCTAACACTACCACTTCAGCTTCAGGACGAGGCTTGGGAGTGTAGTTGCAGTCACGGAGCAGCTGCTCATGTGATGCAGAGGTTGGAAAAGGAGAATCACAAGGATTGTTTTGAGAGGTGGAGGGAGTATGTTCAAGAGTGGCATTGAGAGAAGGTTGAGATGGAAAGAGAGTTTGAAGGGGTGGTATATCCAGAACAGGATTTATGGTAGGTGGAGAGGAAGGAATGGTTATAGGAGAAGATGGAGGTGTAAGAACATGGACAAAGACAGGTGATTCAGATGTGGCTTTTTCTGGTTCAGGTGTAGGGACAACCTCTATTGGTGCAGCTTCTGAACAAACAGCAGGAACAGAATCAGGTTCAGAAATGCATATACCTTTGGAACCTCTCAGAAGAGCTTTGGCCACATCCTCAGTCTTCTTCTGCTTCTTACTCTTCGGCTCTTCAATAATCTTTGTTTTGCCGCTAGCGATTTCTTTTCTTCTGACATATGCCAGAACTTCTGGTTGATTCTCAGCCTCTTGAGAGATATTTTCTTCATCAGATTCTGGAAGAATCATCTTTCTTTTTCTGATTTTCTTCTTCTCAACAACTTCAACAATCTCAGCATTGTTATTTGACTTCTTCTTCTTTTTCTCAGCTTCCTTCTTTTTCTTCTCAAAATCAGCAGAGACAGCCTTAGCAACCTTTGCAATGACTTCTTCTGGGACCACTTCTTTCTTGGTAGTAGCAGCAGGATGATCAAACTTTCTTTTGGTCCTTTCTTCCCTCTTACGATTCACTTTGATAGGAGCACCTTTGTCTTGATCTTTAAGACTCTTATCCTCTTTTTGTGACTTCAGATACTTAGTTCTGACTTCAGGTACCTCACTATTGAAGAAGGTTTCAAAGTCAGCTAGTACTGGTTTTCTTCTGATTCTTGTTCCAGCTAGAGGTTGAGGAACTTTGAGGATAGTGTCAATTATTTTCATTTTCTTTAAAGAAAAAGCATTCAGACAGGCTCCAGAGGTGACAGTAAGGTCTTTGATAATACCTTCAGACTCCAGACTCTCAACAATCTTGGAATGCACCAGAAGGTTTGTAATAATTCTACCAAAAGGAATGAGTGTTCCACCATTTTCTTTTCTGAAAGCGTTTCTGGAATCCTTTACTGCTTTCCACATATGGTTGAAGATAATGTAAATCGCATCAACCTTCTTCTGAGTGGCAATGCAATAAAGAATATACCTTTGATCATTACTGATGAAATCCGAGGCATGTGTTGATTTCCTATGGTAGAAACACCCAAGAAGGATCTTTGCCCAGATTCTGTAGACATCTTTCAAATCCTTGACGTATTTTGTTTTCTTGACATTTTGATAGAGAGTGGATAGAACATCTCCCACATCTTCCCTTTGATCAAACTCATAAACCCCTTCAGGGTTTTTCAGATCAAACATCATTCTTAGGATGTTTTCAGTAATAACAACAAACTTTCCATGGACGAAAGAAAGTATAGATTTTGGAGCAACCACAGCATGTGCCCAGAACTCCTTGACAAGGTCCGGATAAACTGGACCAACGAACTCAGCAAACAACGAGGTCCATCCTTGAAAGATGATGTCTTCTTTAAGGTGAAATTGGTTTTCTTCAATGTTGTCAAAGTCAACCATGAGTTCACACAGAACTTCCAATTCATCTTTAGGAATGGAGCATGCAACAACAGGAGTGAGTTGCAAAGTTTCTTCTTGGAGATGATGAGGAACAGATTACTCAGCATTTTGGGATGAGAAGGCAGCCATGGATGCAGAATGAACAAAAACGAACAAGAAAAGCGAACTGGGTTTTCGATTAGGGTTTTTAGAAAACGGCTAAGAAGTTTTCAAACGAGAGAATGCAAGGAGAGAGAGAGAGAGACAAGGGAGCGAAAAAGATGTAAGATGTGATTTGAAAAGAATATATAGAGACGGATTTGAAAAAGAAAATAATAAGAAATATAAACTGAACAGTTCCAGAATCAAAGGAAATCAATTTTATTGAATGATGAGTGACGTGAGGAGAGAGAACGTGGTAAATGAAATGATTTAAAACAGTTACCTAGGTCGGCGTCTTTTCAACTGCACGCTTTGTACAAACCGTACAGACACGTGTTCACCATCAGATAATAGATGACAGCTGTAAATATCAGAATAGATTTTACGCCTTCAGATTCAGATCACTGCTTCTGATCTGATCAAGTTTCTCTTCAGGAAACACTCCTTCTGAAGTGTGCTGATATAAATCTGAATGATCTTCTGATCCATTACTTCTGATATACACAGCTTCTGGAGATTCACTTCTTTGTTCTGCAGCTTCTGATACGACAAAATTGTATCTGCAGAAATTCTTAAGCTGCTTTGTTTCATCAGAAACAAGTTTATCATCAAACCAGATATTTATTGATTCGTCCACAATCAAAGTTTCAAAGTTGTCTATTCTGTAGCATTTAACATCATTGCTATAGAAACAAACAAAACAGATGGTTCCAAGACTAACAAACTTTCTTTTCTGATCTCCTACAAGCATAGTTTCTTCAACAGATTTAAGAACCAGAACTTGGAAGACAATCTTTCTTCCCTTCAAGTGTTGAGACCAACTTGAGTCCAGGAGACATGTCATGTTGACTTTTATCTTCTTTGTCGTCAAGAGAATCTGCAAAAGAAATAGTCTTTTTCTTTGGTACCCACATTTTCTTGGGTCCTTTCTTGTTAGTTCTCCTCAAGTTCTGTTTGAACTTAGGTTTAACATTGTAAGCAGAAGGAGTAACAGCATGATAGTTTTTAATGTGAGTTTCATGATATTTCCTAGGTTGTGTCACATGCTTTTTGGTGTGTGTTATGTGAAAACTTTGAGCATGTGAAGTGTGCCTAATATCATGGGAGTGGCCATACTTGAACTGATCATACAATGGCTTGTATGTGAATTTCATTTCATCAACAGGTTCAAGTTTGTATGGGGTTTCACCCTCAAAACCAATGCCAACTCTTTTGTTTCCAGACACAGCATATATCATAGAAGCTAGCTGACTTCTGCCAATACTTCTAGATAAGAACTTCCTGAAACTTAAATCATATTCTTTCAGAATATGGTTTAGACTAGGAGTGGATTTTTCTGAATCAGAAGGAGATCCAACATTATTGGATAATTTTAAAAGTTTTTCTTTTAATTCAGAATTCTCCAACTCAAGCTTCTTTGTTTCAAATTCAAATAGCTTTTTCAGCTTTTTGTATTTGAGACTAATCTGAGACTTGAGTTCCAGAAGTTCAGTTAGACCGGAAACTAACTCATCTCTAGTAAGTTCAGAAAATACCTCTTCAGAATCTGATTCTGATGTAGATTCTGATCCGTCATCTTCTGTCGCCATCAGCGCACAGTTAGCCTGCTCATCTTCAGAGTCTGAATCATCTTCTGACTCATCCCAGGTTGCCATAAGACCTTTCTTCTTATGAAACTTCTTCTTGGGATTTTCCTTCTGAAGTTTTGGACATTCATTCTTGAAGTGTCCAGGCTCATTGCATTCATAGCACATGACCTTCTTCTTGTCAAATCTTCTGTCATCAGAAGATTCTCCACGTTCAAATTTCTTTGAACTTCTGAAGCCTCTGAACTTCCTTTGCTTGGTCTTCCAGAGTTGATTTAGCCTTCTGGAGATCAAAGACAGTTCATCTTCTTCTTCAGATTCTGATTCTTCAGGATCTTCTTCTCTAGCCTGAAAAGCGTTAGTGCATTTCTTGATATTTGATTTTAATGCAATAGACTTACCTTTCTTTTGAGGCTCATTTGCGTCCAGCTCTATTTCATGACTTCTCAAGGCACTGATAAGCTCTTCCAGAGAAACTTCATTCAGATTCTTTGCAATCTTGAATGCAGTCACCATAGGACCCCATCTTCTGGGTAAGCTTCTGATGATCTTCTTTACGTGATCAGCCTTGGTGTATCCCTTGTCAAGAACTCTCAATCCAGCAGTAAGAGTTTGAAATCTTGAAAACATCTTTTCAATGTCTTCATCATCCTCCATCTTGAAGGCTTCATACTTCTGGATTAAAGCTAGAGCTTTAGTCTCCTTGACTTGAGCATTTCCTTCATGAGTCATTTTCAAGGACTCATATATGTCATAGGCCGTTTCCCTGTTAGATATCTTCTCATACTCAGCATGAGAGATAGCATTCAGCAAAACAGTTCTGCATTTATGATGATTCCTGAAAAGCTTTTTCTGATCATCATTCATTTCTTGCCTTGTCAGCTTTACGCCTCTGGCATTTACTGGATGTTTGTAACCATCCATCAGAAGATCCCATAGATCACCATCTAGACCAAGAAAGTAACTTTCCAGTTTATCTTTCCAGTATTCAAAGTTTTCACCGTCAAATACCGGCGGTCTAGTATAACCATTGTTACCGTTGTATTGCTCAGCAGAGCCAGATGTAGATACAGGTGTAGACTTTTCACTTTCATCAACCATCTTTTACTGAAGCGTTTTTCTCTTCCTGAATCTTTTCTAAACACGGTTAAGTGCTTGCACCTTAGAACCGGCGCTCTGATACCAATTGAAGGATAGAAAAACACTTAGAAAGGGGGGGGGGGTTTGAATAAGTGTAGCTTTAAAAACTTGACAGATAAAAATAAATTGCACAGTTATTTTTATCCTGGTTCGTTGTTAACTAAACTACTCCAGTCCACCCCCGCAGAGATGATTTACCTCAACTGAGGATTTAATCCACTAATCGCACGGATTACAATGGTTCTCCACTTAGTCAGCAACTAAGTCTTCCAGAGTCTTCTGATCACACACTGATCACTCCAGGAACAACTGCTTAGATACCCTCTAAGACTTTTCTAGAGTATACTGATCCACACGATCACTCTAGTTACAACCTGCTTAGATAACCTCTAAGACTTCCTAGAGTATTCTGATCCACACGATCACTCTAGTTCCTTACAACTTAATGTAATCAATTCTAAGAGTATTACAAATGCTTCTTAAAAACGATAATCACAAACTGTGATATTTCTCTTAACGTTTAAGCTTAATCTCACTAATATATTACAACAGCAATGTAGTGAGCTTTGATGAAGATGAAGATTCTGAGCTTTGAATTTGAACAGCGTTTCAGCAAGTTAATTTGAATTGTTTTGGTGCAGAGTCGTTAACCTTGCTTCTCATCAGAACTTCATATTTATAGGCGTTGGAGAAGATGACCGTTGAGTGCATTTAATGCTTTGCGTGTTCCGTACAGCATCGCATTTAATGTTATACGCTTTTGTCAACTACCTCGAGCCTTGTTCACGCTGTGTCTACTGACGTAGCCTAGAATAGCTTTTAACGTTCCTTTTGTCAGTCAGCGTAGCTTGCCACTTGTACTTTCTTCTGATCTGATGTTTGTGAATACAACGTTTGAATATCATCAGAGTCAAACAGCTTGGTGCATAGCATCTTCTGATCTTCTGACCTTGAAGTGCTTCTGAGCGTGATACCATCAGAACTTCAGTGCTTCTGTTCTCTTGTTCTTCTGATGCTTCCATAGACCCATGTTCTGATTCTGCTTCGACCATCTTCTGATGTCTTGCCAGACCATGTTCTGATGTTGCATGCTGAACCCTTTGAGACAAAGCTTCTGAGCGCTGAATTATGCGTACTCTTTATATATTTCCTGAAAAGGAAATTGCATTGGATTAGAGTACCATATTATCTTAAGCAAAATTCATATTATTGTTATCATCAAAACTAAGATAATTGATCAGAACAAATCTTGTTCTAACATACGTCACTATGTTTTTACGAAACTATGCTTTCGGACAGTGTTTTAAAAACCGGATCGGACCGGTCGAACCGGGAACCGGCCAGGTAACCGGTCTGGTTTAATAGCTGGATCGGGAATGTCATTGAACCTGTGTAAACCTGCCAAAACCGGTGTAAACCGCTAAAACTGGGAAAATCGGCGGTTTTTGTGAACCGGTGGTTTAAATGCGTTTTTTAATTTTTTATAATTTTTTTTATTTTAAAAAATTAAAACAATGTCATTTTGACTATTTTAATTAAAAATTAAAATAAAATAAAAAATAAAAAATAAAATAAATAAAATTTAAAACATAAAAAAAATTGTTGTACATACGGTTGATTTTGTTACAGATGATTTTGATATTGAAGAATGAGATCCCAACATTAAAACAATTTTTCTTTTATTAAAATTAAATTTAGTAGACAATAGAATTATTTTGTTATAAATTATTCAATTAAATTATGTTGTGATTAAACTTTTGTTTATATTTTATAATTATGTACTATTTGATTTTGTGTGATACATATGTGTAAAATTTGAATTTAAGTTATGAACTAGTGAATTTTTTTTATAATATGATGTTTTCAAAAAATTTAAGTACCAATGTAGGGAGTGAATCATCCGGTTCGACAGATTTTATACCTATATAATTTTGTTATAACGACCGGTCTATTCAACCGAGTTATCTGGTTTAACCCGATTTAGTCATGCGGTTCGACCAGTGACCTAGTGGTTCGACCAATAAACCAGTGACCCAGTACCCTCACCGGTTTGATGTCTGGTCCAGTTTCTAAAACACTGCTTCCGGATGTACATCTACGGAAGGGGAAGGGGAGAGATTTTTATCAAAGGGAGGGGAGGTGAGGGGAAGGGAGGGATTTTAATTACATATATGTTTGGTTCAAAATATGAAGGGGGAGGGGGAAAATTTTATTTACAAATATGTTTGGTTCACAAGAGAATGAAAAGTATTTTAAAACTAATTTACATTTTTAATCTTATAATTTTACTATAAGATTCACGATATTTACTATTTATAAGTATTCAATTCGATAACATCAAAAAAATTTATAAAAAAGTAACTATTATAATATATAGTTAAAAAAAATTATCAAATACAATAAAATCTAACAAAATTATTTAAAACAAAAATATTGCAATAGTTAAAAAGTAATCTATTTCATTATAATTATAATAAAGATAAATATGTAAATATAATTATAGTTAATATGAATTCCCTCTCATCCCCGAATCGAAAAAAAGCAAAAAGTGCAATAAAAAAAAAAGGCTCAAGAGAGAATTTGGTCCTTCTATCTATCTTCCATCCCTCTTAAAATTTTAACCAAACATGTAAACTATTAAAAATTCCACGCCCCTCCCCTCCATTTATTTCCATCCAAACGGTTCCTAAGAAATTGTCTTATTTTTAACGCATCACGAAGCCAAAATTTGTGAAAAGAGTTGTAACATAAACCGAGAAAACATAAAACAACAGTAACATATCCGTAACAGGGTAGGAGAAAATTGAAAACGAAAGGAGGAGAAGAAGAATCAAAGAGAGCTGTGACTTGAATATTTGGCCGAGAATCCGGATCATCCCCTTTCAAATCTGGCCTTCATCACTGAAACCCTCGATTCCCCTCCAGCGGACCATCCAACGTCACTCGCGCCGACCATCTTAGTCAGGATTAATTCCTTTCCGACATCACGTGTTGCTTTTAGGTAAGTGAGATTCTTTTCTTTTTCTCCAAGTGTTATGCTTTGCTCTTATTTGGTCTGTGGTATCTGAGTTGTCTTGATAGAGATGGAAAGAAACATGTAGTTTTGTTTGCATTCTTGATGAGGGAAAAAGAGATGAAATTTTCTAGAAGGAGACAAATGACGTGATAGAGAGAAAGAGGGACTTTAGATCTGTGCCTTTGTTTCTTTCTATTCTATTTTTTTTCTGTTTTTTATTATTTTGTTAGAAATGCCACTTGTCAATATTTAATGAGTGTTCTTAAAACTTGAATTGATCAATTTTAGTTTTTATGAGTTGTTCCTGAAACACACAACAAGTGCAGCTCCACTCTTTTCCTTATACTATTACTAGAAAGTTACTATTACTAGAAAGATGTGCGGTTGTTTGCATATATAATAATTGAATGTGTATTTTAAAATAAGATAAATATTTTATTTAAGTTTATTTTATAATAATATGATGTCATTCATGTTTGATAAAAAAATTGTAACAAAAATTTCTAACTTCATATATATTGCATATATATATATATATATATATATATATATATATATATATATATATATATATATATATTTTTGATAAACTATATTGCATATATATTGTTAATAGATAATATTATTTAGTTATATTTAAATATTACTTTTTACTTTTAAAGACAATCAATTCTTTTGCATTTATTATGGTTTATATGAGAATTAAATGAATTTAAATTGTTAATTAAAAGTTTTAAAAAGTAATAGATAGATTTTAAATAAATTGTATATTAAAAAAATTAATAGAGCAAAATAATTAGTTTATTTTTAAAAAACTGTCTTCTAATTAATTGTTTTAACAAAAATTATTAAATTTTTTCATAATGAACTGTCATGATATTTAGTTCAAATGTAGGAATTTAGAGTAAAACGTATGACTCTTTAAATATTTTAATAGTGTTTGAAATTACAGAATTTAACGATTGTGCAGAAAAATATTGATGATATTAATAAAATATAGTAATTGAAGGTTTCAAACATTATTATAGCATTGAAGAGTTAAAATAGTATATACATAAATAAAATTCTAGAATAATATGTTTTGCAAAGAAAAACATAATGATAGAGATATACTATAATATTGAGCTCAATTTGTTCAATTTTTTATTATTGTTTAAATTTAAGCTGAAATATTTTACTTATAACATTTATCTAATAGGAAAAATATCGAAATTTCATATTATTTATAAAAAGTAGTTTATAATGATATAAGTAATTATCAAATATCAATTAAAATTCAATTTTTAGATATAAAATTTTATATATTAAATTGTTTTTAAATTTTTATACTGAAATGTGTACAAAATCAAACAATGCGTTAAGATAAATTATATTTTGTTAAAATAGAAAATATGGTTTATTTAAATAACAATTAATATTCAAATTTTAGAAATTTAATATTAAAATATGTACAAATCAACTGTAGCTCAATGTCTCATTGTTATCGGACAAAATATGTGACTTAACCTGGAAAAAAAATTATAATGGATCAAATCTCCTATTTAATATATAATTAAAAAGTTAAATGAAAAATAAAGACAAAAAATGAATAAACTTGAAATTCCATACCTTTTTTTATTCTTCCAATTATTTATAGAAAAGAAAAAAATGAACTCAAATAATAAATTAGTCTAATTCTCCCTTAGCCTTTTTCAATTCAAAGTTCATTCTTATAATTATATGCGATTTATCAATTCACTTTTCTCGATAAAAAATATGATTCAACATCTCCTTATCGTCTGACAAAATATGTGACTCAAGCTAAAAAAATAGAGAAATTCCATACCTTTTTTCATGCTTCCAATTAATTACAGAAAAGAAAAAGTGAACTTAAATAATATATTAGCCTAATTCTCACTTAGCCTTTGTCAATCCAAATTTTAATCTTATTATCAAATGTGATTTACCAACTCACTTTTTCTCGATAAAAAATGTGATTCAACTTAAAAATTCAAAAAATAATGAAATTTTAACTATTCAAATCACTTACATGATATAATAAAATTGAAGTATATAAAGTAGAAAGAAAATAAATCTTCAAAATTACATAAATTTCTTATTCTTCTTTTAGCTATATGAAGCAAAATGTAAATTCAAATAATATATTAGACCAATTCATAGCTATCATTGTTAATGGAGAAAAATGAAGGAGAAAACTTTTAAAATGGAAATGAAAAAAAGAATGTGATTGAAGATCATTTCTTTTGGTATTTATAATGAATGCATAGAATTAAAATTAAATAAAGAGTGGTTGAATAGTAAAAAATGCACATTAAAGTATATTTTTTTATATTTTTAACCGAAAAAGTTAATAGTTAACTCATTATTTGTCAGAATAGTAACTGACAAATAATTATAAGTATGGCATAAAGGACCTATTAAAATAGTATTTTTAGGGGACAACTTCTCTACCCATCTCAAAAAGTTGGGTAGTTGTCATACCCCAATTTTTGACCCTAAGATCATACATCATTTGCATCTGAATCATTAATCAAGATCACAATCTTGAGATTTCTTTTTTTGGTGTTATGTTCGCTTCATCTTTGAGGGGAACTATCAAGCACCTAATTTTGTTTAATTTGTTTTATACTAATCAAAATCCAAAAATATGCATTTTGTTTCCTTTGTTTGTGTTTTGCAGGAAAAAGATCGGGCAAAAATCAAAACAGTGCAAGAAATCATTTTTTGGAAAATTGGTGGAAATCGATTTACCCCTGTGGGAAATCGATTTCCTGTGCGCAAAATTCAAAAAAATATAAGGAGGGAAGCTTGACATCATTTTGGCACCTTTTTTATTTGATCATTTTACCAATTTTCCACCTCATCAAACTTAATTCCCTTCATTAATCCCATTTTAACCTCATTTTGCCATTTAAATACCATTTCACCATTTAAATACCATTTAAACACCATTTAAACATAAATTAATTACCAAATGCAAAAAGACCAAATTGCCACTACTCTTGCTCCAATCCTATAAATAGAGGTCTCTACCCCCTCATTTCTCAAGCTTGGATATCCAAAAAAGTTCTTGCAAATTCATTTCTCAAGCTTGGAGAGCCAACAAACCCCTTGCAATTTCTCTCCTCATCCTTACCAAATTCACCAAAACTCTTTTTCTTTCATAAAGTTTGTGAGTTACATCTTGAACCTCACAAACTTTGAGCTAAGCCACCATCCATTTCACTCTTTTTTCTTCAAATTGTTGAGAGATCAAGATTTGTGTTGGTGATTCTTGAAGTAGATCTAAGTTTTGTTCAAGATTTGGTAATTTTCTTCATCCTTATTCATCCATCATAATGTGATTCTTTTGTGCTTGTATGTGATGCATCTTTGATGCTATATTGGTGCTATTTGATGGTGATTTGGTGGAAAATTCGTGCTCCAATGGATATGTGATCATAAGGTGTTTGTATGTTTGCTTAAGTCAAGTTTTATGCCTCCTAATGCTGATTTTTTGAATGCTGCGAGCAGGAAATCGATTTCCCTCTGTAGGAAATCGATTTCCACCTTGTTTTTTTTCAAAATTTGAACTCCGCACTCAGGAAATCGATTTCCTACAGAGGTAAATCGATTTCCACTGAGGCAGAATGCTTATTTTTGCTATTTTTGACTTGTTTTTGGTTCTAACTCTTCTTCTACTCCATTCTTTTGATATTTTCTTTGAACCACAAATTAGAGGCCTAATTTCTCTCTAATATCAATGGCTTAGGGCGTCGATAGGATGAGAATCCAAATCCGCAATATTAAGTGATTGAAATTATGGATGAAAGGAGCTTTTGAATGTGGTTCCATCTTTTATTTCTTTTTATTTTGATCGATGAAAGTCTTAACACCTTGAGAATTCTGATGGATTCTTGGTAAAGACTAGATCACTCCTTATTTTCTTTTCGTGCGGTATTGCTTTCAGAGAGTGATCTACATATCGCTTCTCTCGCATGCATTAGCACATAAAGTTTTGACCGGCCTCGTTGTAGGGTGATTTCTACATAAATCACTTGGCGATCTGCTTAACATAGCGCAATATTTCGTGTCCCAAATCAAAAAAGATCAAATATGGAAGAGAATTGTATGCGGTTGATTTAAGACTTATGGAGGTTTATCGTGTAGTCGCTATAATTTTATCAAGCTTCTGATAAACTTTCATTGAATTTAAATCCGAGAACATCCTTCACTCACCGTCGATCTTAATTACTAACTTTGATAACATACTTGACAAGTTTCAAGATGGTTATCTTTAACATCTAACAATTGACTTTAATTTCCGCAATTTATTCTACCGCTCTTTATTTTTCGCTTTATCGCTTTATTTTATCATTCCATCACATTTATAATTCCGCTATTTTCCTTTTGTCCATTTGCACATATGTTTATGCTTCTGCTATTTTTCTTTTGTCCATTTGGACATATGTTTATGCTTCCGCTATTTTTCTTTTGTCCACTTGGACCATACTTTACTTTTATGCTAAAACACTAATAAATAACAAAAATCTAAAAAACACTTAAGGCTCTCTTTCAGACTATTGGTTACTATCCCTAGCATTTTTGGAGTTATGGACTTATGGACTTAGTACCTCTGGACCCTTATTCTGTTGTTACTCTGTTGTTATTCTGTCTGTCTGGCATTGGATTGTTGTTTGTTTATGTGTGCAGGTATTTTCTTGAAAGCTCTTGATGGTTAATTCCAAGGCATTGAAATAAGGATTTTACCCGAAAACAGCCGTTACTCTGCCCGATTTTTGTCAGAATTTTAATGTGCTTAATGCAAAGTGGTGCTAAGATAATAAGTTCATCTGGATCCCCAAGTGATAATGTGTTGGTTTGGTACCGATAATTCCAAAGGATGGGAAATCTACCTTGACTCATAATGTCAAGTGTTGGCTTCTTTCTTCGGTTAGACCGTTTCTTTCCTTAGCTTTTATTTTACGCAATAGGATAGCCTCTTCATCTCCTCCCATTCTTTAATTTTCAAAATCTTCTCTCTTTTTACAAAACCTTCTTATGTTTGCAACCTTTTCAAAACCTTTCTTAAAAAATATCTTTTGCCTTTAATGGCCTTTTTTTCAAAAGTTTAGACACGACAAATTGTCGAAACGAGTGGCGATACCCCACGATTTTGAAATTGATTGATATAATGAGATCTTTTCCCCGTGAGAGAGCTAGTGGCATACTCGTCGATTTCTATCCGAGTTGGAGCTCTTCTTTCATTTACGACGCAAAGAACTCGTTTGTTCTCATGCTCAAGATTAATGGCTGAGTATTTCTCTCCAACGACGATAAAGTGTTTATTCGTTTTTAAAACGTTTTCCCTTTAAGAGGAACTACATTAGCTCTGACTTCTCCATTGCACCGAGGAGGTATGTAGGCACAACACTTAACGTTTTGCCGAGCTTATTTTTAAAATAAAACAAACCGTTTTTAGCACACACGACACAGATTTTCAAAAAGGTTCCTGTGGAGTACCACAGATATGAGGGGTGCTTAAAACCTCCCCCTTGTATAATCAACACCCGTACCTAAGATCTCTTCTTTTTGTTTTAAAAAACAAACTTTGGGTTTTTTCGTTCTTTTCCCTTTTCCTTTGGAAATAATAAAGCGCGGTGGCGACTTTCACTGAAATATTGATTCGAGTCAATCCTATGGCTTCGATATCAGATTTTCTCTGCTACAGTAGTGTACCTCCAACCAATCACATGATTCCATCTAATGTAACATATTTAATTATTTATTAAAATACTATAAATATTTGTTGGTTTCAAAGCATTTTACGAATGAGGCAACCTTACCCAATTTTTTGAGTTGGGTAGATAAAAATTCACCGTATTTTTATGGTATCTTTAATGAAAATTAAAATCTGCAAAAAAAACTAATAATGGTAGGAAGTTACGGAATAGAAAAAAATTGGTATATATTTATAATAATTCAAACCAAAATACATTATTTACTTTTAGAATTATATTGTCTGTTTTATAAGAACTTTTAAATCTATATATTACCTAAAGTTATATTCAGTTAGCATTGTCAATTGAGAAAAATGAAGGAGAAAGTTTGTAAAAGAGGAATGAAAAAAAAAAAGATTGAAGAACATTTATTTATGTATTTATTATGAATGTATAGAATTTAAATTAAATAAAGAGGTATTGGATAGTAAAAAATGCACATTAAAGTATATATTTTTTATATTCTTAACTGAAAAGGTTAATAGTTATTTGTCAAAATAGTAACAAATAGTGATAAGTAATAATAAGTATTAAACAAATGACCTATTAAAATAATGATAGGAAGTTTTTTTTTTTGACTAAAAAGATATTCATTCATTCAAATTGAAAAATACATCGATCATTACAAATTCAAGATCGCTAAAAACGGAAAAAGGTGAATCTGCAAACAATCTTGCAACACCTAGGTTAATAGCATACAACAGCAAACTGAAAGTGCCTACAAATATGACAAAATAAAAGTCACCAGAATATTCATACTTCTGGATCTGCAACATTGACGCCCAAGTCTTCCTCAAATCTGCAATGATTTGAAGTAAATGTGTCAATCTGAACCAACAAACACCGTACTAAGACGGGAAAACCAACAAACACCGCACAAGACGACGAAAACTTAAAAACACACAAAAGAAGAAGCAAATCTATATGGATAACCACTTCTTTAAATAAAAAGAGAAAGAAAACGGTGTTGAGGGAGGGGTGATTTCTAGCCAAAAATGGCCAAAAACCACCCCTACGTTGGAATAATGAAAAGAGAGAAAAGTTTAGAGATCTTTGGTTAGGAAGTTATGAAATAGAAAAAATTGAAATATATATATATATATATATATATATATATATATATATATATATATAATAATAATAATAATAATAGTAATAATAATAATAATAATTCAAACTAAAATACATAATTACTCTTAAAATTATAATGTCTTTTTTATAAGAATTTTTAAATCTATATATTACCTAAAATTACAGTTTATATATAAATGCCTATTTTATTAAATCATTCCCTAATAAAAAATATGACCGTAAATAAAGCCAAAAGAAATATAGGATATCAAATAGTATTATAATTTTATTTAGTATATCAAAGACTACTGTAATTTTATATTATATTAAAATTAGAATATTTTGGACTAAACGATGTTAAAAATATTTTTTCAATGTTTCAATATTTGAATTTAATTATGAATAACTTTATACAAAAATGCAAGGGAAAATAAGAAATAAGACTTCAAAGAAAAATAATTTATTACTATTAGAATTAGATTAATATTTAAAGTTAGAAATAAAATTAAAACAATAAGAATATTAGTATTTTTCATAGAGTTATGTGTTTTATATTATAATGTGTTGTCTTTATTTTAAGGACTTGTAAGTATATATATATTATTTAAATTTTATTTTATATAGTAGTATATATTTTTGTAATTTTTCCTTAACAAATATATAGGAAAAAATAAGACTAAATTAAATATTATGTCAAAGACTATTATAACTTTATATTGAATTAAAATATTTTAGACTAAAACAATTTGTCTTAGCAATTTATTATAAATTAAAAGATTATATAATATTCATGTTTTCTAAAATTTAAATCTCAAAAGTTTTTATTTTATTAATTTGTTAAAAATTCAAATGAATTTTATGAGTTTTTAAATGAGTAGTAAAATAGAATTAGGGTTGGTGAAAGTTGCTATGAGAATGCCACCACAGCATAAAATTAAGGTTTTGTTTAGGGTTGCCATCATGACAACCATAGATTTATATTAAGTAGATTAATACTCGTGTGTATACCCGTTGATCAGTCACCATTTCTACCTAATTTTCGTCATGTATTCGGTCTAAATCTGTCGATTTGGTAACACTTTGATCAAAGTTTTATTGTTTTTGTTTAAGTATCTCATGTTTGATTGCTTTTATGTTTACTTTGCATTATGCTTTAATTTAAGTTATTTAGATTCTTTTGATGTCGTTTGGTTGGTTTTGTACATGTTTCAGTTTTGGTTGTAGAGTCTAAAGCGTCAATGCAACAATGGAAGAAAATTGGAAAGGTTTGAAGATGAAGTAATGAAATACTAGAGTCTGGCACGGCCCGTGCCTCCTAGCACGGCCCGTGTCAGATGAATGACACTTCTCCATACAAAAATCCAAGGGGACAACACGGCCGGTCGTGTGGCTTAGTACGGGCTGTGTCAGGATGGCTGAAGCAAAAATAAAAAAAGAGTAAAAGAGCCACACGACCATTGTTGTTGGGAGCGAGAAAACTTCCAATTTTAGGGCTTTTTCATTAAATCTCCACTTTGGGGGCACTTTAGACATTCCATTTGGCTGACATTTGTACCTAGACTATTTAGTTGAGTTTTATAGAATTATTCTGGGACTTTTGCATCATACAATAGAAAATCACAGAGGAGAGAAGATAGCTTCATCAAGAGTTTTGGAGACGGAGGGATTTTAGGGTTTCCACCATTGAAGATCAAAGTCACCATTATTTTTGAGTAATGTCTACATTCTTTATTATGTGTTTCTGGAATATTATGAGAGGCTAAACCCCCCAATGCTAGGGGGTGGTCCTGATTTGGTTTCGTAATAACGATGAATTTGTGATTTCGTCAATACATTGGTTTATAATATTCAGTTAAATTATGCAATGTTCTTCATGTTTTCTTTATCGGTCAAATAAAGATTAATCCATGGCTAACGGGTACAGGACTGTAGTTGTTAGGGTTTGTGCATAATTTGATTATAGTAGATATCAC
Source organism: Vicia villosa (assembly GCF_029867415.1). NCBI lineage: Eukaryota > Viridiplantae > Streptophyta > Magnoliopsida > Fabales > Fabaceae > Vicia > Vicia villosa. Next base: position 19,671,616 of record NC_081185.1, read on the forward strand.
CTAGGACTAGGGATATCCTATAATCACCATATAATCTTGATAAAATAAAGGCTTGGTTTCAATTTAGATTCCTAAGGACTTAGGAGTTAGGTTGGAAGACCAAAGGTTTTCTCACTAAGGACTTAGGAGAAAACATCCTAAGGATTGGTAACTGAATGTTATGAACTTGTTGAAGAGATCTCAATTCTGAGTGTTATATGCCAAATCAACCACTCACCCTAGCATCTCATATATTTGATATTAAAAATCAATTTATTTTCTCGTTATTTTTTCTTTGCAAGGATTTAATCCAACATAACCAAAACTTTAGTTTTTGTTCAATTGAATCATACTTTAAGAATCTGTATTTCCTACGCAGTCCTTGAGATCAATATTCGGGGATTTCCCTATTATTACTACAGAGGCAAAATAGTTCACTTGCTATTTTTCCGATCAAGTTTTTGGCGCCGTTGCCGGGGACTGCCAATAGACAGATTTTTAACTTAAGTTCAATTGAAATTTTGTTGCTCTGCGACTAAAATTTTATTTTCTGCACTATTTATTTTATTTTCTAATTCTAAGTAAGGCCTTGTCGCGAGCGAAAAATCGTTTGTCCTTTTTTCGGGATGAGACACCTGATGCCTTCTTTGGGCTCGAGTGCTCAAAAAATGATTTTTCTTTTGTTCCGACCAAACTTTTTATTATTTCCAAAGTAGGAAAAGGAAAAAAGCTGCAATAACCTAAAAGTGGGGGAGAGATCTTTGGGTAAGAGGGTTGGTTATACGAAGGGAAGGTATTAGCACCCAACGTATCTATAGTACTCTATAGGTTTCTTTGTTTTGTTTTTCATTCCATGTTATTGAGAGGTTCTTGTGAAATAGGTGGGACCTAAGGTGTTTGTTTGATTATGCTCGCAAAGATCATCGCGATCCTCTGCATACATATCCCTTAGAGGGAATCAGAGCATCTGTAGCTCGGGGTCTACGGGTGCTAAGGTTTGAATGTTTTGAGAGAGAAGTTTTGCTCGCCAAGGATACGACCTTGTGCCTACGTATTCTCAAAGGGATGTTGAGAAAGTCAGAGCAATCGTAGTTCCCACTTATGCTAGTGGAAGCAAAGGATAAGAGACAAATGTCATCTAAATGTTCGATGTATCTAATCTATATCATCACATACATCTGTTTGTTTTTTGTTTGAAAATCTTTTCATTATAAGCCCTGGGCCATGCCACTTATGGCGCTTAGAATGATAAAGATGTTTTTGTTTGTTTAACCAGCCTTGTGGCAAAAACTTTCAATGAAGTCAGCCTTGTGACAAAAAGTTTTGATTAATCAGTCAGCCTTGTGGCAAAAGTTTCAATGAAGTCAGCCTTGTGACAAAAACTTTGATTAATCAGCCAGTATGGTGGCAAAACGGTTTGATTGATTAGCCAGCCTTGTGGCAAAAAGAAGTTTGATTGATTAGCCAGCCTTGTGGCAAAAAAGTTTGATTTGATTGATTGTTTGTGATGATATAGAAGAGATACTCCTATCATAGAGATGATAAATGTCTAATCTCCTAGGGTGTTTTGATTTGGATATTGGGGATGCTTATAAGAAGCCTGTGGGTCCTTGTACGAAGCCCAAGAGGAGGCTATCCGAGGGTCCTTGCGTTGTAAGCCCAAGAGGAGGCTATGGGAGGGACAATCCAGGGTCCTTGCATTGTAAGCCCAAGAGGAGGCTATGGGAGGGACACTCGTTTGTACAAAGCCCAAGGGGAGGCATGGTATAGTTGGTTTGAGCTCTTAGAGCGATTTCACCGGGAAACCATACTCTATGTCCTAACCTAAACTAGTGGAGATTCTTTGCACGAAGCCCAATATGAGGCTATTGGGAACCTAGTGTTATACTAAGTTGAACAAGCACACATATCACACATATGAACAAACATGAACAAGTATGAACAAACATGCACAGGTATGAACAATTATATATATGACAAAGTGTGTGTATATAATGGAGTTTATGAAGGAAATATACCTGTAAGCATGATCCATTTGTATACACGGGGGCTCGGGACTTATACTCGAGGAGAGGTCCACTTGAATTTATTCAAAGCTATGTAAACAGGTATTTACAAAGGGGCTTGGGACTTATACCTACATGGAGGCCCATGGTATTTTTGGGAAGATTTAAAGAAAACCTTCATTTTTGATTTGTTATTCAAAGTTAAAAATCAAATTGATCGAGGTATGTACAAAAAGGTGTACAATGAAATACCTAATTTCATGTACTGGAATGGGACTTATACCTATGTGGAGGCCCATGTTTTATTTTATAAAACATGGTTGATTGTTTTGAAAAAAGATGCGAGGTTTGAAAAGCTGTTTGAAAGTTTTTTTGAAAGAGTTTTCTGTACAAAGAAAAACTGTAAAAGAAAGAGGAAAGGGACTTATACTCTCTAATATTCGAGAGGCCCCCATCGTTTTGAAAATCAATTGATCAATTAAAAAGATTTAATCAATAGTTTCAAAAAGAAATGGTTTATCGTCTTTGAAAAGAATCGCGATCGCTTGTTTTAAAATGATTTGAATTTGACAAAAATCAACTTAATTAAGTTTAAATCAAATTTTAATGCTTAATTAAGACCTAAGTGATTTAGGGTTTGATCACAAAAATATTTATAAGTGATTAGGTTTGAAAATTAAATGAAAAAACAATATTTAAAGTATTTAAAAACACTTAAAAATGTATCATTTTAAACCTAATTAAAGACATATTAAATAAATCTTTTTTTGTGATTTTTTTTGATATTGTCAAAATATGTATATTAAATAAGAAGTGTGTAAAAAATGAATAAAAAATGAGTTAATTTGATTGGTTAAATAATTAATTAAAGTTGTGAAGAAAATGAAAGAAAATAGGTGCTAAAAAGATGGTTTTGTCTCCACAAGGGTTTGAACCCACGCCCTCTCTCTCACCGGCCAAAACACTTACCAACTGGGCTGCGCGCGCAGCTTGTAAGATACACGCGTTCAATTGATTATATTTTAAAACAAGGATTTGAATTTTCCAAACCAAAACTGGCGCCAAGAACACACCTTCAACTGATTTTCAAAATTCTTCAAAACTGTGTTGTTTTGATCAATCAAAGGGTCTATCTTACTCGGTTTTTCACGAGGAACATGATGGTGCCCTCATGATTCATTTATTTTCACTCTAAGGGGGTCAATTTTCGCATGAACATGAAGAACCCTAGAACTGAAATTCAATGTGAAATCGTGTATGTGCAAGTTATGATGCAATTGATTGAGGGTTAATGATCCTCATAGGTGCAGAAACAAGATGGTATGCTCACATTTCATTTATGATGCGTGCAAGTATGAATTTGAAGTTCATGAGCACTTACCTTAAAAATGGCACAACTGAGAATCGAATTCTTGCTTGGAGGTGTTACAGAAGTTGTTTGATGATCTGGATAGCTTCAATGGACCTTATGGAAGGTGTCTGGATGCTTGGAACCATCTGAATTCATCTGGGCATGGCCATGGTACCCGATCTGCATAAGCTTCAAGAGTGAATCGAATTTGATGATTCTGAGGTTATTGGCTATATGTGATGGATTGGATAGTTCATATGTGATATATGGATGATGTTAGAAGTGATAGTTTGGACAGAATTGAGCCTGAATGAAAATTGGCATGATAAGTCTTATGTTATGCATATTTGAGAAGTGAGGTAGTGATTTTGAGTTCTTGGTGTTTTTGGGGTGTATGGATGGATCAAACAACTTCCAAATGATGTTTATGAGTTGTGGGAAGCATCATTTTGCTCAGAACTTGCAAGGGATGGAACTTGCACTTTCTCCTCTTTGAAACTCATGAAACTTGCAATTCAAGAAAGAAGAGAGAAAACCTATAATTGTGAGGTTTTGGTGTGAATTGAAGAGTGGAAATGACCTCTATTTATAGGCCATGAGTTCTGAATGCAGAGCTTTGCAACTTGCTCAAGAATTGGTGATTTGGCATTTGGAGATAAAGTGGAATCTTTACATTTAATGCAAATGGTTAAAGTAACTAAACCATGGTTATTTTGGCCAAGCTTCTTATCTCTTTCCATTCTGATCTCAAATCAGAAAATATCATTCAATCATTGCTTTGGTGTGTCATTGCTTGAATTATAGGCCATATAGTATTGAACTTAGTGAAAATGGCTTGTAATTTCATGCATAATGACCTCTAATTGCAAAATTCAAAACCATGGCTACACTCCATATTTTTTCATGCTCTTGGACATTTTGGAAAGCTCATGTTACATACTTCAAAACCCTAGTTGAAAGTTTCTTCAAGACCCTTAAGGAAATGGGTGAAAAAGATCCATGAACTTTAAAGAAAATGAGATTTTAAGTGAAGTTTTCAAAAAGTACCAACTTTGAAGCTCCATATCTCTTAAATGGTTGATCTTATGGAAAAAAATTATATGTGTCAAAGTTGTTTATTGGATCAAAATCTACAACTTTCATGTTGGAAGTTTTTTTCAGTTTGTAGGTGAAATTTTGAGAAATTCCCTTCCAAAGTTTGGAAAAAACCATGAAAAACACTTAGAAACTTTTCTAAGTATGAAAAGTCAAACTTTTGACTTTTTGATTCTTGATTGATTTTCTTGATTTTTCTTGATCAAATGACTTCATATATCATATATTGATGATTCAAAACTTCAAAAGTCAAGGTTGACCAAAATTCCCCAAAAGTCAATGGTGTTCTTGTACAGTTGACTTTTTCAGACGAATCGCGTTTCTGGAGATTTCAAATGAGACAGGCTATCCCCACCAAATGAATGGTATGAATGGATCACATTGAAGCATTAGAGGATATTGAGCCATGGTTTGAGTTGTGGCACCATGTCCTGATTAAAAAGTCAGTGGTTCAGTGAATTAGGTCAAAAACCCTAATTGTCGACCTGATGAAATTGATGACTGTAAATCTTGAATTGAGATGCAATCTCCATTGTATATTGTCATAGGGATTATTTGAAGATGATTGAAACCTTTGATTTACTTCCTGGGAATTTTTAGGGTTTCCCAAATGTGATCCCTGATTTTGGTCCCTGATAGTTCAAAACCCTAATTCTGATGACTTGAAATTTCACTGTTGATCAATCCTTGTGTAGGAGATGTCTTGAGCCAATAGATTAGGCCAAAATGATATACTTGGGGTCTTGAGGTCATGTCCCAAGTTATTAGGTCAAATCCTGAGCAAAAGTCAGGAGCATACTATCTTCAGTTAAAACCCTAACTTGGTTGATTCAGAGCCTTTGAGCTTGTTAAAATGAATCTCTGAGGACCAAATGTTGATTGTTGATGAAAATGATTCATTTGAGATGGAGGGAGAACAAAACCCTAATTGATTGTTACTTGTACTAATGAGTGATTTCTTGATTAAACCCTGCTGAGTCACAAGTAACAAACACAAGCTATGCAAGTTGTTAGAGATGCAAATGATGCATATGCAAATGATATGAGGTGGTATCTTAGGTCAAAAATTGGGGTATGACAGGCCTCAGCTGAATTTCTTTTTGACGCAGAAATTGAAAGAACTTTGCACGTAAGGCGTAGACAAGCTCGGTTGTCAAAGCTGAAATCTGAAGAAGAAATTATTACAGTTCATTCAGGTTCAGGTTCTGAAAGTGAAGAAGAAGTCATGGGTGAAAATCCTCCTCCTCCTGAGAGGCTCCTTGGTGACTACGGTGTTGCAAACACACCGGGGGAAAGACAAACAATTGTCAACCAACCGGTAAATGCTGCCAACTTTCAACTGCACCCAAGCACCATTAATCAGCTTGAAAGGAAACCTTTCACCAGAAAGGTTAACAAAGACGCAAACAAGCATCTGCAGATATTTTTGACCATGAGCACTACTCTAAAAATTGACGGTCACACGGAAGAAGCAAAAAGGCCTAGGATGTTTCCTTTCACTCTAGCGGAAGAGGCAGAAGAGTGGTTCTATTCTCTACCAGCGGGTAGTATCACATCGTGGGAAGAGATGGAAAAGGCTTTCCTGAATGAATATTTTCCAGCGTCAGTCTTTATACGAAAAAGGTATGAAATTCTGAACTTCAAGCAAAAGGAGGGTGAGTCTTTGGGCGATACCTATAAAAGGTTCAAGAGGACTCTGGTGGCATGTCCAACACAAAATATGGACAAAACTGAACAGATGCAAATGTTTGTCAACGGGCTCAGAATCAAGACAAAGCAGTTGATCGATACAGCAGCTAGAGGCTCAAAAAATTTCACAACAGCCTCTAGTATCATCAAGATCATTGAAGCAATAGCTGCAAATGAGCATTTGGAGTTGTATGACAGGTATACAAGCAAACCTGAAGGAGTCATTGATCTGAAGATAGACACAAATAAAATTCGGGTTGAAGATGCTATAGCTGCAGCGGTAGAAAAGAGATTAAAGGCTATGAATATAGGTACTCAACAGGTTGCTCAAGTCCAACAAGCTCAACCTGTAATCTGTGAAATTTGTAATGGCCCTCACCAAACTGTGTGTTGTGTTGCTACTCCCAAGCAAATTTAAGAAATCAAATTCTTGAGGCAAAACAACCCGTATTCTAATACCTATAATCCAGGGTAGAAGAATCATCCCAACTTCGCGTGGAAAGATCAATAACAAAATCCTCAGAAGGCGGAGTGGGAAGTAGCTATTGAGAGTTTGGCTGGACAATGCTCTTGTAAGAACAAGCATACACTCACAAATGAGTTTTTGATTCATGGAAAACATCACAAGCAACCAAATACAAGAGCACAAGTGAATGACTCAAAGAAAATGAAGCTTTGGCCATATTTGCATCTATTAGGTCGACCTAGTCCACAATCAGGTCGAGCCAAACTGAAGCAAAAAATGCATACTTCTGTTAGGTCGACCCAGAGCTTCAGCAGGTCGACTCAAAGTGAAGCAAAAACAACATGTCTCTGTTAGGTCGACTCATGCTCTATCCTAGGTCGACCTAAACTGAAGAAAAGTCTCAGGAATGCAATTTAACTGATTTTAGGTCTACCTAAGCTACCAACAAGTCGACTCAACTGGAAGCAAACACAACTTGGCCAAATCTCCATCTGTTAGGTCGACCTAACCAACAAAGTAGGTCGACCTATCTGCTCATAACTTGCTAAATTTTGTGTGTTTCCCTTCACAGAACCTGCTCCTTTATATATTCCTTCTTGTCATTTATTGCAATCAACACCAACAACTGAAAGATACACAAAGGCTTCTCATCTTCGTTCTTCATCAACTCCAACACAATTACACACAATCATTCTTGCGTTGAGGGTTTGCGATCAAGTTCGATAACGTCCATGGAACGGAATTGAAGATTCCTAGTGGGTGAAGATTTGTGGAGTTTTTGGTGAATAAAATCTGCGGTTTTGTCCTCCAAGATTGGGGAATTTTGTGGGGTTTTTATCAAGAGGGTTCATCAAGGATCCAGCTGAGTGTGAAGATTGAAGAACAAGGGTTCAAGCAAATCAAGACACTGCAGAATAGGGATCAAAGTGAAGCTCTTGGAAGACCTTGATCTGGCTCAAGATTAAGGGGGAAGAAGATTCAAAGGATCGACAATATTGGTTTATCGTTTATCGCTTTGTTATCTTCTTTGTATAAACTTCTTTCAATAATAATGGAAGACTTCCCAATTCCTGTTTGGAATTGGGGGCAGATGTAGTCGTAGCGAGGACGATCGACGAACTGCCTGATCAAATATCGTGTTCTTATCGCCTTTACATTTCTGTTTATGTTTTGTTCATACCTGGTAAATATTGCAATTTGATAAACGATTCAAGTGTTAAAATTGTGCATTAAGAGTTTGTTTAAACATCACAATTCACCACACATTGAATCACCATCAATTGAAATTATCACCAAGTGTTTGTCCTTTTGCTTCTACCATTATCAAAGCATTGCAAACAACGTTTATCAAATTAGAAGTTAATCGATTTTCACTAGAGCAACGAACTGATTCTATAGGCTATCTTTTTATTGTTAATCTCCAATTATTTTGTGGTTTTATCACATATACAAAATTTTCAATAGCGGTCCGGAATAGACGCGAGTCAATTCAGAACCGCTTTCGCTTAAGTTTCAAAAAACCCCAAAAAACTCTGAGAGATCTATTCACCCCCTCTAGATCCTTAAGCCTAGCGTCTAACAAGTGGCATCAAGAGCTCTGGTTTATTCCGTGCTACGTGAAACACTTATTGGAAAGATGGCTTCCGGACCTAAAGGGGCTCTCAATAGAGCTCCAGTTTTCAACGGAGAAAACTATGGCTATTGGAAGGATTGTATGTGCGTTCATATCAATGCCATTGATAGGAACATCTGGACAGCAATTGTCAATGGTCCCTTTCAGATCACCATGACAAATGCAGCTGGTGCCGTTGTTCCAAAACCAGAAAATACTTGGGATGCTGAAGATGAAAAGAGATATGCATACGATTGGAAAGCGAGAAATATTCTAATCTCAGCTCTAGGAGTTGATGAATACTACCGTGTTTCTCATTGTAGATCCGCTAAAGCTATGTGGGACACATTGCAAGTTGCCCATGAGGGCATGGATGATGTCAAACTAGCTAGAATCAATACGTTAACTCAAGAGTTCGAACTCTTTCACATGGAAGATGGTGAATCCATCGAAAACATGCAAAAGAGATTCGTACATTTGAAAAATCGTTTAATTCTCTTGATAGACCTGTTTCCAATGCAGTTGCTACTAACAAAATTTTGAGATGTTTAAACAGGGAATGGCAATCCAAGGTTACAGCCATAAAGGAAGCAAATGATCTAAATACCTTAGACATCACCACTCTCTTCGGTAAACTGGAAGTGCATGAACAACACCTTAAATGCCTTGACATGCATGAGAAAAGAAAAAAGAAAGATAAGAACATGGAGAAAGAGGTAGAGAGGAAGTCAATTGCTCTAAAGGCTTCAAGTTCCAAGACCTCAAAGCAAGAGCAAGAGGATAGTGATACGAGCGAAAATGAAGACTTCGATGATGAGGAAATGGGACTGTTTGTGCGAAGATACAACAAATACCTAAAGAAAAATGGAGCAAAACATTATGACAAAAGCTTGATCAACTATAGAAAGCAATCAAATAAGTTCAAACAAGATGAGAACAACAAAGGAAAAATCAAAGGCCCTTGTTTTAATTGCGGCAAAGTTGGTCACTACAAACCGGATTGTCCATACCTTAAAAAGGAGAAAGAGAGGAATCAAAGCAATAGTCACAATAAATCTAGAAGAGCATACATAGCATGGGAAAGTGATTCATCTAGTGAAAGCTCATCAAGCAATGAAGAAGAATCGGCAAACTTATGTCTCATGGCTCATCAATACAAGAAAAAGAAACGTGTAAGTCACCTTAAACCCGAACTTGTAGATAAGGTATCTCATTCTCAATTAAAACTTTCTTTTGAAGAATTACATAGAGATGCAATTGAAGCTTTCAAACTTTTGGCCTCAAATAAGAAAATCTTTTCATATCTTGAATCAAAAGTTGAGAAAACCGAAAAGGATATGGAAGCTTTAAAACAATCTATGCTAGATATTCAAAAGGATAAAGTTGAGATAGATCCTACATCATGGTTTGGTTATGAGACATGTCATATTTGGCAAAAGGAAGTAAGAGATCTAAAAGCCAAATTAGACAAGGCTCTACAACCAAAAGTGACATTTGCAGTTGGTCCGAATAAGTTCAAAAGATCTTATACTCCTTTATATAGTAAATACACTTTTGTACCAAAAGTATCAACTAGCAAAACATCATATTCTCATCATATTACCTGCCACTATTGTTGCAAAAAGGGTCATACCATTGAAAAATGCAAATTTAGGAGGGTTCTAGTTCCTAAAGGAGTATTCCGATGGTTGCCGAAGTGCAACAACTTATGTACTCACTACCAAGGACCCGATGAAAATTGGGGACCTCCCATTTTAAATTAATTTTGCAGGAAAAGTGTCTTGACATTGCTGAAAGGTTGTGGTTCCTTGATAGCTGATGCTCAAGACACATGACGGGTGACATATCGCTTTTTGTTGAGTTTCATGCGAAGAAAAAGGGATACGTCACATATGGAGACAACAATCGGGGAGCTATACTTGGTAAAGGAAGTGTAGGTAACCCCTCTATCACAACTATAACTGATGTACTACTAGTAGAAGGACTTAAACATAATCTCTTAAGTATTAGTCAATTGTTCGACAAAGACTTCAAAGTAACTTTCACAAATTCTGGTTGCACAATTGAACATATAAAGAAGAGAGACATTATGTTTAATGGCATAAGAGTAAATAACATCTATATGTTAAATTTGGACGAAGTATCCAGGTCGAGTGCCAAGTGTCTCATCGCTCTAGGCGAAGACTCATGGCTTTGGCATAGACGTCTTGCCCATATAAACTTTGACTTACTTAATAAGGTTGTCACAAAAGACTTAGTAATCGGTTTACCAAAAATAAAATTTTCAAAGGATCATCTATGTGATGCATGTCAAAAGGGGAAACAAACAAAAACCTCTTTTAAATCAAAAAATGTGGTCTCAACATCACGCCCTCTTGAACTCCTTCACATGGATCTCTTTGGCCCTTCAAGGACCAAAAGCTTAGGTGGCAACATCTATGATTTGGTCATTGTTGATGATTACTCTAGATTCTGTTGGACAATCTTCCTACCTAGTAAGGATCAAACTTTTCCAGCATTTACTCAATTTGCAAGGTTGTGTCAAAACAAGATGAACACTAAAATAGTTGCAATACGTAGTGATCACGGTGGAGAATTTGAAAACTATCTGTTTGAAAAATTCTGTGATAAACATGGAATTGAACATAACTTTTCAGCTCCTAGAACACCACAACAAAACGGTGTGGTTGAACGTAAAAATCGTGTTCTAGAGGAGTTGGCAAGAACAATGCTCAATGAAGGTAGTCTACCTAAATATTTCTGGGCGGATGCGGTCATCACTGCATGTTATGTTTTGAATAGGATACTAGTACGTCCTATACTAAACAAAACTCCATATGAACTATTAAAGGGTAGAAAACCAAATGTGTCACATCTCCACGTATTCGGTTGCAAATGTTTTGTGTTAAATAACAGTAAGGATAACCTTGGAAAATTCGATGCTAAAGCTGACGAAGGCATATTTCTTGGTTACTCTCAATCTAGTAAAGCATATAGGATTTACAATAAAAGGTTACTTATAGTTGAAGAGTCAGTTCATGTGTCCTTCGATGAATCTTATGCAAAATATGTCGAGAAAGGTATATCTTTTGATAGTGCAGGCCCATCTACTGAAGACATAGTCAAAGATAAGGAAGACGAAAATGAAAGTGTTACAAAGAAAGATGCTGAGAAAGAGAAAGATGAGTCTCATGATAATGTTGAAAAAGAAAGCATCTCAACAAATGAAGAACTTCCTAAGGCCTGGACAAACGTAAAGGATCATCCAATTGACAACATAATAGGGGACATCTCAAAGGGCGTTACAACACGCTCCAAGATAAGTAACTTCTGTCATCATTTTGCTTTTGTTTCACAAGTTGAGCCGAAAAACGCAAAAGACGCATTACTTGATGAGCATTGGCTAATAGCCATGCAAGAGGAATTAAACCAATTTAAACGGAATGACGTTTGGGATCTTGTCCCTCGTCCGGGAGATTATCAAGTAATCGGTACTAGCTGGGTTTTTCGTAACAAACTTGATGAAAACGGAGTTATCACTAGAAACAAAGCTAGATTAGTTGCTCAAGGCTACAATCAAGAGGAAGGTATCGATTATGAAGAGACGTACGCTCCCGTAGCATGTCTCAAAGCTATTCGTCTCTTACTTGCTTATGCTTGTTCAAAAGACTTTAAACTATATCAAATGGATGTTAAAAGTGCCTTTCTAAATGGCTATATAAATGAAGAGGTCTACGTCGCTCAGCCACCCGGCTTTGAAAATTACATGTATCCAACTCATGTTTATAAGCTGAAACGTGCCTTGTACGGTCTCAAACAAGCCCCTAGGGCTTGGTATGAACGTTTGAGCAAATTCCTACTTAGTCAAGGATACGTTAGGGGTAAAGTTGACACTACTCTTTTCATTAGAAGAAAAGATAAAGATATACTCTTGGTTCAAGTTTATGTAGATGATATTATATTTGGGTCAACTAATGCAAAACTTGTCAAAGAATTTTCTAAGCTTATGCAGAGTGAATTTGAGATGAGTCTCATGGGAGAGCTGAATTTCTTCCTTGGCCTACAAATCAAGCAACTTAGTCATGGAACGTTCGTAAGTTAAACCAAGTATTGTATAGAGTTTCTTAAAAGATTTGGAATGAGTGAGGCAAAGGAGATTGACACACTTATGGCAACAAACAGTAATCTAGACAAGGATGAGAAAGGTAAAGAGGTTGATGTGAAATTGTAACGAGGCATGATAGGCTCACTATTGTATCTCACAGCCTCAAGACCGGACATCATGTTTAGTGTATGTATGTGTGCAAGATACCAATCATGTCCAAAGGAATCACACTTAAAAGCCGTAAAAAGAATTCTACGATATCTACGTGGAACCACTACATATGGTCTATGGTATCCTAAAGGTAATGAATGTTATTTGGTGGGATTCTCCGACTCAGACTTTGCTGGATGCAAATCCGACAGAAAGAGCACCAGTGGGACATGTCATCTATTCTCAAATTCATTGATAAGCTGGCATAGCAAGAAACAAGTATCAGTTGCATTATCTACCGCTGAGGCAGAATACGTAGCTGCCGGAAGCTGTTGTGCTCAGATATTACGGCTCAAGCAACAACTCATTGACTTTGGTATTAAGCTTGATCGTATACCTATCATGTGCGACAACACAAATGCCATAAACTTAAGTAAGAATCCTGTTTTACACTCAAGAACCAAGCATATTGAAATAAGACATCACTTCCTAAGAGATCATGTAGAAAAAGGAGAAGTTATATTTGAACATGTAGAAAGCAAGAAGCAACTAGCTGACATTTTCATCAAACCTCTTGCAACGGAGCAGCTCTTCAACATTCGTAGGGAATTAGGGATATTAGATATCTCTAATTTGAGCTAAATACGTTTGTTTTCTTAATATTATTCCTTTACTTTATATATATCGATTATGTCCAAGCTAACATTTGTATTAGTATGAAGGTAGTTCAGCATCAAATCAAGAATCTTTCCACATTGACTAGAGATGATGACGAGATACCTACAATTGAGAAAGTGGTAACATGTTTGTTGTTCATTTCCAAAAATTTTATTGATACTATAATATGATATCAATTAACATGCTTATAATGACGTCATATATGCTTTTCCATATCTCATTGTTTTGAATTTTTAATTAAGTTTGGATATTATATTGTGTCGTTCTATGTTATAATTCATACGCACTATTATGATACGTATGATATTGTTTATTATAATTATCCTGTTACCTTTTTGCTTCTCTCTTCTTGTTTCTATCTTTTGATGTTGTCAAAGGGGGAGATAAATTGAGAGTACGGGGGAGCTTAGTACGGGGGAGCTAACACATACAAGATATGAGCTATGAGTACGGGGGAGCTTTCGTCATTCAATCAAATATTTGCCATCATAAAAAAGGGGGAGTTTTTAAGAACAAGCATACACTCACAAATGAGTTTTTGATTCATGGCAAACATCACAAGCAACCAAATACAAGAGCACAAGTGAATGACTCAAAGAAAATGAAGCTTTGGCCATATTTGCATCTATTAGGTCGACCTAGTCCACAATCAGGTCGACCTAAACTGAAGCAAAAAATGCATACTTCTGTTAGGTCGACCCAGAGCTTCAGAAGGTCGACTCAAAGTGAAGCAAAAACAACATGTCTCTGTTAGGTTGACTCATGCTCTACATAGGTCGACCTAAACTGAAGAAAAGTCTCAGGAATGCAATTTAACTAATTTTAGGTCGACCTAAGCTACCAACAGGTCGACTCAACTGGAAGCAAACACAACTTGACCAAATCTGCATCTGTTAGGTCGACCTAACCAAAAAAAGTAGGCCGACCTATCTGCTCATAACCTGCTAAATTTTGTGTGTTTCCCTTCACAGAACCTTCTCCTTTATATATTCCTTCTTGTCATTTATTGCAATCAACACCAACAACTGAAAGATACACAAAGGCTTCTTATCTTCGTTCTTCATCAACTCCAACACAATTACACACAATCATTCTTGCGTTGAGGGTTTGCGATCTAGTTCGATAACGTCCATGGAACGGAATTGAAGATTCCTAGTGGGTGAAGATTTGTGGAGTTTTTGGTGAATAAAATCTGCGGGTTTTGTCCTCCAAAATTGGTGAATTTTGTGGGGTTTTTATCAAGAGGCTTCATCAAGGATCTAGCTGAGTGTGAAGATTGAAGAACAAGGGTTCCAGCAAATCAAGACACTGTAGAATAGGGATCAAAGTGAAGCTCTTGGAAGACCTTGATCTGGCTCAAGATTAAGGGGGAAGAAGATTCAAAGGATCGACAATATTGGTTTATCATTTATCGCTTTGTTATCTTCTTTGTATAAAATTCTTTCAATAATAATGGAAGACTTCCCAATTCCCGTTTGGAATTGGGGGCAGATGTAGTCGTAGCGAGGACGATCGAAGAACTGCGTGATCAAATATCGTGTTCTTATCGCCTTTACATTTCTATTTATGTTTTGTTCAAACCTGGTAATAATTGCAATTTGATAAACGATTCAAGTGTTAAAATTGTGCATTAAGAGTTTGTTTAAACATCACAATTCACCACACATTGAATCACCATCAATTGAAATTATCACCAAGTGTTTGTCCTTTTGCTTCTACCATTATCAAAGCATTGCAAACAACGTTTATCAAATTAGAAGTTAATCGATTTTCACTAGAGCAACGAACTGATTCTATAGGCTATCTTTTTATTGTTAATCTCCAATTATTTTATGGTTTTATCACATATACAAACTTTTCAATAGCGGTCCGGAATAGACGCGAGTCGATTCAGAACCGCTTTCGCTTAAGTTTAAAAAAACCCCAAAAAACTCTGAGAGATCTATTCACCCCCCCTCTAGATCCTTAAGCATAGCGTCTAACAGCTCTCAGTTTCAAGAAGAGACAAGAAACAACCACAGGAACACCATAGCTTTAATAAAAAATCTGGAAGTTCAAGTGGGTTAAATAGCACAACATCTCACTCTACAGGCACAAGGTACCTTTCCGAGCTCAACTGTGAAAAATCCGAAAGACCAAGAGAAGATTAATGCTGTTACTACAAGAAGTAAGAAAGTGGCAGAATCGGAAAAAGAGAAAGAGGAAATAGATGACCCCATGGTAATAGAGGTGGATTTGGAAATTAGAGAAAATCCAAAAGAGCCAGAGGTTGTGGTACCGCCGGGTAAACCATTTGAAGAAAAAAAATAAGAAAGTTGTTGAACCGGTGATCAAACTACCTTTCCCTTCCAGAGTGACAAAGAAGGATTCAAAAGAGAAATACTTTGAGAAGTTTACTGCCTTGTTCAAAACGTTAGAGGTAAATCTACCTTTCTTCGAAGCACTTGAGCACATGCCCTTGTGTAAGAAATTTATGAAGGAGGTGATGGCGAAAAAGAGATCACTGGGAGGAGAACCAAAAATTGCAACTGAGAAGTGTGGTATAGTCTCGTCAGCAGGAAAGATCCCAATCAAGAGGAAAGACCCTGAAGCAGTGGCGATATCGTGCACGATCAAGAATATAATATTTAAAAAGGTACTCATCGATTTTGGTTCTAGTGTGAGTTTAATGGCACTATCTATTTTCAAAAAGCTTGAATTGGGAGAGATTAGTGAAAGTAAGACAAAGTTAAGGTTCGCTGATCACACCATTAAGAAATCACATGGGGTAGCTGAAGATGTACTAGTGGAGGTTGAAAATTTTGTATTCCCTATTGACTTCCACATCACGGACATTCCGGAAGATGAAGAAACTCCTATCCTTCTTGGGAGGCCATTTTTGTTGACAGGCCGCTGCAATTTCGACATTGAAAAAGGGACACTAACGCTGAAATCATTTGAGAAAGAAGTAACCTTGAAGATGTTAGGAGTGAAGAAACACAGGGCGACTGTAAATGATCAAGCTTCTGTTGGTATGATCGAAAATGAGGGAGAATACAAAAGCCCTAAACGTCTCCAAGAAAAAGTTTCAAGCATAGCCTCTCAGGTGGAACTAGCTAATGTTTCTATCAAAAGTCCTAAGGTCGCTATAGAAGTTAAGAAGAAAAAGAAAGAAGAAAACTAAGGTGAGAAGATGAAGGCGGAAAGTGAGTTAAAGAGAAAAGTGGTCCATGTTGTTCATCTTCATGAGTTCTTGGTGGAGGAAGTAACAAGAAACAAGGTTTGGAAGAGGAAGTACCCCCCATAATAAAGGGTAATAAACCGTCGAGCCATGCGACGTTAAACGAAGCACTTCGTGGGAGGCAACCCACGGTTTTAATAATTAATTTCTCTGTTTTTTTGTTTTTTTTCCAGGAAATAAAAGAGGGCATCTCTAGTGAAAGCTCGGAAGTGATCATTGGAGTGCAATACCCTCTGTAAGTAACCTCTCCAATGCTTGTTCTAAATCATTGAGGCCAATGTTTAGTTCAGGTGTGGGAGGGGTTCTTCTCATTTGCTTTTAGTTGTTTTCCTTTTTATTTTTGTTTGTGTGTTGGGTTGACATTGTGTTATAGATTGATTGATGGATGCCGAATGAATGACGAATAGTAGTTAGTGGATGAAAGGTGCAACCTGAACTTATTTCCCCGAGGAACCCTGGAAGTTGATGCAGCCGAAAGAAAAGTAACTGTTGGACGCGACTTGGTGATACTGGACCAAGAGGATTGTATGTTATACATGCGCCGAAAAAGAGCCACATGACACGAGGATTGCTTTGGAACCTGTAAGCTTATCTAACATGGTGAGGTTACAAAAACCCAAACACAACAAATAATCATCATGAGAGTTCATTCAGGTATGGCTTTATCATTCTGATTTTGCGTATGTTCTACTAACACAGCACAATATGAGGACAAACACTGAGGCATTTGTTTGTTTTACCACCTGAGCCTTTCTAGCCATCCTAAATGATATGTTTATCCTTTGTTACCCTTGTTGAGCCATATCTTTTTGTTTGTTATAACCATATCTGTTAACCCGCAGCCAAATACTTCCAACCCTTTCTCGGCATAAATGTTGTGGTTTTCATAATTGTGCAAAAATCTAAGTTTGGGGTGGTAATCATCAAAGAAGAAGGAAAATGTAAAAAGAAAATAAAAAGAGAAAAAAATAATGCAAATAAAAAAATCTTGATAGATACGGATGTATGTCCCGAAGAAAAAAAAAGAGACAAACACTTGCCCAAATGAAAGACTCAGTTACATTAAGCACTCATAGAAAAAATTGAGTGAAGCAGAAGAGTCTAAGTCGAATAAATCCCCAGTGTAACAAGCTGAGCACGAAACTAATTGTTTATCCATTTCCTTGTTTATCCAACCGTACCTAAGCCCCGTTACAACCCAGAAAGACCTCAAAAAGTGTGTGAACTTTGTTTGTCTAGTGAAGGTAGAATTTATTCAAAATTAAGAGTTGATATTGCTTACCTTTATTTTGTGAATGCAAAATACTTTAACCCTGAGAGAATTGGTGAGAAGTGTGAAAAAGCTTGCAGTTAAAAAGGTACTCTGATCTGGGAGTGTGGTAGAAAGTTCGGTTTGGCGAGCCATAGGTTCTATCAGAAAGGTAGACGTAAGTTGCGAATAACATCGGCAGTGTTGTGGAAAAAATTCAGGGTGACCTCTGTTTGGTCTCTTGCATCACTTGAGGACAAGCAATGAGATAAGTTTGGGGTTGTGATCGGTCACCATTTCTACCTAATTTCCGTCATGTATTCGGTCTAAATCTGTCGATTCGGTAACACTTTGATCAGAGTTTTATTGTTTTTGTTTAAGTATCTCATATTTGATTGCTTTTATGTTTACTTTGCATTATGTTTTAATTTAAGTTATTTAGATTCTTTTGATGCCGTTTGGTTGGTTTTGTACATGTTTCAGTTTTGGTTGAAGAGTCTAAAGCGTCAATGCAACAATGGAAGAAAATGGGAAAGGTTTGAAGATGAAGTAATGAAATACTGGAGTCTGGCACGGCCCGTGATTCCTACCACGGCCCGTGTCAGATGAATGACACTTCTCCATACAAAACTCCAGGGGGACAAAATGGTCGACCGTGTGGCTTAGCACGGCCCGTGTCAGGATGGCTGTAGTAAAAATAAAAAAAGAGTAAAAGAGCCACACGGCCAGTGCTGCCTAGCACGGCCAGTGTTGTTGGGAGCGAGAAAACTTCCAAGTTTAGGACTTTTTCATTAAACCTTCACTTTGGGGGCACTTTAGACATTCCATTTGGCTAAGATTTGTACCTAGACTATTTAGTTGAGTTTTATAGAATTATTTTGGGACTTTTGCATCATATGATAGAAAACCACAGAGGAGAGAAGATAGCTTCATCAAGAGTTTTGGAGACGGATGGATTCAAGGGTTTCCACCATTGAAGATCAAAGTCACCATTATTTTTGAGTAATGTCTACATTCTTTATTATGTGTTTCTGGAATATTATGAGAGGCTAAACCCCCTGTCATACCATAATTTTGAACCCCCCTGAGATGTCATATCCTCAGACTTTTCATCAGATCAAAGCAAATGCCCAGAGCAGTTACTTCTTCATCTGGCATTTAATCGAGGATAGTCAGAAGTAAAGAAACTCAGGCAAAGGATCAATCAATAGAAGAATTAGTCTCTAACACAATCATGGGACTCAGAAGCTTCATTTATATTCACCTATGATTGATTAGACACCCAGTCATCTGAGTACAGATTTACTCAGGTCACTAGACTAGGGTTTTGAGCCTATCAAGGACTGAAATCAGGGATCACCTTTGGGAAACCCTAAAAAAGCTCCAGGACATCTATTAAAGACTTCAATCATCTTCAAATGATCCATATAACAAGATCCATTAGGCATTACACTCCAATTCAAGATCCACAGTCATCAATTTCATCTGGTCGACAATTAGGGTTTTTGACCTAATTCATCTGGATAGTTGATTTTTAATCAGGGCATGGACCCAAAAATCAAGACATGATTCAAGAACCTTTACTACCTCAATATAATCCATTCACATCACTCAATTGAGGAGAAGATCTTGATTCCACACAAAAGTCCAAAATCTCACTTCATTTGGAAAAAGTCAACTGTATGGGATCACCTTTGACTTTTAAGATTTTTGGTCAAACCATGACTTTCAAAGATCAATATCATCAATATATGGATATTAAAGTCATTTGACCAAATAAATTCAAGAAGAATCATCAAGGAGCAAAAAGTCGGGAATTAGGGTTTTTGAGGGCATTGTGGGAACTCAAAATTTCACCTACACAACTCAAAAAACTTCCAACATGAAAGTTGTAGATCTTGCAAAATAAAACAACATCCTAAAAGATAAATTTTTTCAAGAAATCAATTATTTAAGAGTTTTGGAATTTTCAAGCTTTAGGTTATAAAGACTTGGAAATTTTTCTAAGTATTTTTAACCTAGTTTTCATCCAACTTTGGGCTCATTTTTCACAATTTTCCCAAATGATTCTGAAGAAACCCCAAACTAATGATTTGAAGTAGATGTTTAGGGCTTTCCAAATTGTGCTCAACCTTCTCCAAATTCATTTTGAGCTAGGAGTTATGTTTGTTCAAAGTTGGCCTCATGAACTGAAATTATAGGTCATGTACAATTTGAAACTTTGCAATTTTGTGCCAATAGCCTCACTTATGGATGCTACACGACCTCTAATACATCTGTAAGCATGCTGTCGTCCTCGGTTTTTGTGATACGCAAACTGACTCTACTTTTGTTTTTTGAGTTTTGAAAATCAGAGAGTCGCCACCGACTTTTATTTTATCCAATTAAGGAAAGGTTTATAAAAGAAACAGAAAAAGACCTTTAAGAGATTTTGGGTAAGGGGATAGGTTATACAAAGGGAAGGTGTTAGCACCCTTTGTATCCATGGTTATCCATGGGCTCTTAGTTGCTTAGCTCACTTCTTTGAATCGTTTGTCTTGCTTTGAAATGCTTGTATGTGGTCTTGAAATGCCTTTGCAAATTAACTTTGTAATGATCCTTGTGCGGATGTATACAAAGTGTTTTTGTCTTTCGAAAGATGTTTTGAAAAAAAAGATCTTTAACTTCGTAATGATCCTTGTTTGGATATATACCAAGTATTGTCTTTTTTTGAAAGTTTTGTTTTGAAAAACAGTGAATATGTGAAACATTTGTTGTTGTGATTTGAGCAAGCAATTAGGAGGTCTACCCTAAGTTTATAAGGTCTTTTCCTATATCTTTTAGAAAATTCTCCTTTTACCAGATGTAAACAAAAGTTTGGATTCGTATTTGAAATAGTAGAATTTGGTTTTTGAAAAGAGTAACAGAGGGATTACCCTAAGAGGTGCAAGTGTGATTGTGTTTTGTTTCAGATATTTTTTGTCTTTTGAAGTTAGTGATCTAACGCTTCAGTTTTTGTCTTTGACATACACGCAGTTTTATATGTACAGAAATTAAAGTGCGGGAATGTAAAATGCGGAAAGTAAATCTATGCTATTACATCGATTGTGCGAGAAATGTAAACTACGCTATTTACATGATTTTGACAACCTATACACTTATCTATGAATTTAAATTGCAATAAGATAAAAGGAAGTATTTTTTGGATTTTTTGATAGTTGATTTTAATTAGAATTAATGCACAATTAATTTAATTAAAATGCTTAGAATTTGAAATAAAATTTAAACCTAAAAATTAAGTCTAAAATATGTTCAAAATGCTTGTCAATTAATTTTAAAACAAAACTAATATTTTTTTTGGAATTTTTGAAATTGTTTTTGGAATTATTAAGTTAATTAACATATAATTATGCAAATAATTATACATATATATTAAACTTTTAAGATAAAAATATTATAAATATGTACAAAATTAGTTCATGATGTATAAACTTAATTTAAATAAAAATAAAATATTTTTTTTGGTTTTTTGATAGGTTGAAAATAATTAAAAGATAAATATACACATATTATCTAATTAATTATACAAAATATTTAAATTATGAAGAAAAATAAAATATTTTTATGTCAAAAAATAATATATTATTTTATCAACCTAGAAATATTTTTGTTATATTTTTTTGATTTTTTAAACTATTTTTAATTAATTTTAGAAGGTAATTAATTTAAATAAGAAAATAAAAATGAAAATAAATGGCGTTGGATCCTGTGTGAGTTGGATCATGGAGTTCATGGTGAGCCTGCGCTTTTGGTTCCTTGGATCAGATTACTAG
Organism: Vicia villosa; assembly: GCF_029867415.1. Classification (NCBI taxonomy): domain Eukaryota; kingdom Viridiplantae; phylum Streptophyta; class Magnoliopsida; order Fabales; family Fabaceae; genus Vicia; species Vicia villosa. The sequence continues at coordinate 19,693,028 of NC_081185.1, forward strand.
GAGACCTGATGACTTTGATTGGAGGTTGCATGGTATGCTGGCATTGACTGGTCACGTGGGATTACAAAGACTTTTAATAAGTTAGGTGGATTCCACTATGCGTGCGTGGACGAATAGAAAAAGAGGGGGAAGCACTGACTGGTTGACTGGCCAATGGGGGACGCACGCGTGGAAATCAACAAGTCCAGGGACTGTTCATCATCGTCTTCTTCTCTACTGACGCAGATAACGGCGGTTTTAAACCACCACTATTTGATAAGAAACCGCCGCTGTTTGATGCACCTTCCAACCTGCAAAAAATGTTAATTTCAAACAACAAAGCGACCCAGATCCCCTAATTGAGGGTCTCTGAGTTCAATGGAACCATTAGTTTGGACGGAAAATACATGGAACCATAAAAACGAAAGCTTCAAAGCTTTGAAGCTCAAAAATGGTGTCATGTGTTCTAGGGCTTATGGCTTCCATGTAACACGTCCAATCTCCTCTAAATGGTGTCAGAAACGAATTAGAGTGATCATATTACATCAACACAAGCATTAATATAGAAAACGAAAGCTTGTACATGTATGTTCATGGAAAACACTATGCACGTGTTATGACTCTCATGGGACCATATTAAGGGTTCATTCTTACTCTATATGATCTCAGAAGATGATTGGTAAGCTTTTTTTATTGATAATAGATTTTACAAAGAAAACGAAAATTACAAGTGTTTAGGTATTTTGTGAGAATTTTGTGATTTCTTGGCTATTCTCTTGCTATATTTTTGTGTCCCCATAATGGATGAAGTGTTCTACTTCATTTATAGGCAAAGAAGTGCTTCAAAACTAAGCTAAGAAGCATTGATGATCTTTGTTGAATTTTTGAATTTTTGAATATATCAAGCTTTGAATTCAAGCAACCATGGCTTGATTTTTCCACACCTCTTGCTCTAGGCCTGCCTTGTACCTCTCTTGCTGCAGAATTGAATCAATTTTGGAGGCTTTAGCTTAAGATCAAAGCTACTTGACATTATCTTGCACCATTTCTTTTTCAATTTAATATTAAATATAATAAAACTAAACCAAAAAAGAAATAAAAATGTTATGGGCCTTAGGTTGGTCGTGGGAGGCCCTTAACATTGTTAGGATCATGTTTGGATCATGAAAACTTGGCCCCTTTTGGAAAAAAAACATTTTTGAACAATGTTGGTTTCATGCATTTTCCCAAAATATGGTCAACTTCAACAAGGCATAAATCCCTCAATTTTGATCATATGAAGGAGTTCTTGTACTTTTAGAAAACATTTTTGATGTTATGGCCTTTGACAAAAAACCACTTTTTGTTGACTTTGAAAATGACATGTAATGTCTTGGCTCATATTTTCCAAATGGTGAATCCAATGACCATGGGACCAATTGAATTTGAAAGATAATTGAATTTCCTTCAAAATGAGCTTTGGTTGTAATTTTTTGGATGAATGATGAGAGAGTTATGGCCAGTCAAAGTTTAGTTGACTTTTTAGGAGAAAACCCTAATTTTGAAGCTTAGGGTTTTGCTGATTTCTGAGCTTTTCTTGATGAATTTTGATCAACCACTAGTCAAATGATGAATCCTTTGACAAAATATGGATGTTGACAAAAAATTTCATTTTTAACTGTCTGTTGACTTTTTGGTCAAACGGGTCGTCTGTTGACTGTTTGAGCTGTCGATTGCGCGTCCGAGCGAATCGAAGTTTGAAAATTTGTCTGGTGGTACTTTGATACATATGGAGGTCCATGAAATCCATTTGAAGTCTCAAAAAACTTGTTCTCCTGAAAAAAACAAAAACCCTAGTTAGGGACTGTTTGTGTAGGAGACAGTCGAGCGTACCTGATTTTTGTGCAATGCTGAGTCTTTGCTGATCTTGTGATTGTCATAAGACTTCTAGGACAAAAATCTTGGAATTTTGAAATGTGAAAGGTTGACTTAATTGATGGTACAAAACACGGAGAAACGTGCTGTCACCGGGTTTGACTGTTAACTGGTTGTCCGGGTATTAACGTAACAGTTAAAGTGAAAACTTAACAGTTAAAGTTAATTTTTCTTTTTGTTTTTTGTTGTGTTAATGGTGAGAAATTATTTACATGATTTGTTAGAAAAACACAAACATAATAAATAATTAAAATACACCATACGCGAACGAAATTACCGTCAATAATAAGATTGAAAATGATTTAATGCACAGAAAAATAAATATTTAACTAGCAATAAACACATATAATATTATCTTACTAGTTAAACGACGGTATAATAGATAGTGTAATACTTAATACTGACAGTACAAATATTACCTAAACAAAACGTAGCGAACAATACGGTAAACATAAAGAACGGTACATTCTAAAAACAGAAGATACGACAAACTTTACATATGACGATTAATAATCCATGCTATGACCAACAGAAAATAGATGATCGGGAGTGTAACCATCGTAGGTCCGCATTTTTCAGGACTATGCAGACATAAGAAGGACATGATCACCGTAAACACAGTGATGACTATAAGAAAAAGTGTATCCATCCACTTTGCCATTTTTGTCGGGGAAGAAGAGAAAATAGTATGAAAATTTGGGAGATTGAATGAAATTAGATGTGAGATTTTATGGAAAAAATGAGAGGTATTTATAGAATGAAAAGAAGGATAGAGACGTTGGGGAATGAAGTGATTCCGTACAAAAAAGGAAAATTTGAATGGTAGTAGGATTTGAAAGAAAGTGTATGGTAGGGTTTGAAAACAGAGATGTATAGAATAAAGTTAGGATTTGATTTTGAAAGAAAGAGATTTGAAAAGAAAGAAAGAGATTTTGAAAATAATAGAATATAGTACAAAAATTAGTGGGAAACAATAATAATTTAATTGTTACCAGTACAGCCTGAATCCCCGGACTCTGCGCCTGCAAAATAAATTCTATACCAATTGCGTTAGTACTATTTATCTGTAAATAAATCTCAAATAAATAGCGTGTGTGAAGTGATAAACAATACCTGGCGTTTGCGTAAGAATAAATTCAACAGCGAACCAAAATACCGTATAAGAAAAATTCTAAAAACCAAGTATTCATAAAATCGGGATATTTAATCCAAGATTATATGAAACTCCCAATTTCTAGACAGAAGTCTGTTGCCTTCTTTTTTGAAAAAGATGTGGGCAAATTTTGGGGGTATAACACATGTCATACATCAATTTCCATCATTGCATAAGGAGTGGAGAATATTCCCAAAAACAAAGACATGTGATTATGTAATGATTACATTTGGGAATTTATGGCAAATTGATGAATCACCAAAGGAATCTCTTCCCAACCAATTAGAGCTCACTTCTGCATCAGAATTGTCCCCTAAGATCAAGCAAAACTGATGGCTAGGGAGTGGTATCAACGAACTCATCATTGCACTTGGTATATTCTTTGAATTCCTTCATGCTTAAGAAACCAAACTTCCTTCACTAAGCAAGCTCACGATGACCAATTGCTCTGCATCCATTTGCCTATAAATACAAGTGCATTCCTCAGTATAATACACACCAAAGCAACCATATTCCTTTCTTTCTCTTTCTTTTCTCATGCTTATGGTTTTTCAAAGTTCTTTAGCAAGAAGAATCGTTTTCTTCAAACCAGAGCTTCTCTTTGGAAAGTAAGCATTCTAACATCTCAAGGGGGTTCATTTGAGGTGATCCAAGCACCTGGATCACTTCTGTAAGTGGAGGAACACCATTGTTGCTTTCACTTTGGAGCCGTTGCAGTTGGAGGTCCACAGAGCAATTCAGAAGTTTCCAAGCGAGGCCAGGCATCCAGGCACATTCCTTGGGGTATAGTGAAGCTATCCAGATGGTCGCAGCTCATCTGTAACTGCAGATTCGCCATCCTCCATGTTCACTTGAAGCTCAAATTGAAGGAGTCGAGTAGAGCAATTCAGAAGGATTTAGGTCACAATAAACATCCAGTTAGCATCACTGAGTCCCAAGGAAGCTTTTAGGATCGTTCGTACAAGCCCAGGTGCTCTCTAACATCCTCACGATCTCCATTTTCAGAGGTAAGTTTCTCAACTCCACCTCTTTAATTTATGTACCTTTTTGGTTAAAACTCAACACCATTTCATTCAGCATCATGAGAGGATTAAAAACCCTCTATCATCATTCATTTATCCTTCAGTATAGCCATTTAATTTGATTTTCGAATTTTAGGGTTCTTCACGTTTTTTAGTAAATTTGTTAGATGTAGTTAATATAAATCTGTGTTAGTTACATATTTGAGTTCGTGAGGAAATTTAGAGTGAAATCCATGTTTACATCACCATGTTTGGTTGAGAAATGAGCAAGTTCATAAATTCAAAATTTGAGAGCTTGAGGAAGAAGACAACCATGGCCATGGCGCGCAATTTTCAAATCTCTGGGCAAAGTTTGTTTTATTTTCAATGGTAGGCGTTTCCTAAACGAATGAATAACTTGCCCCAGTGGCCTCACATGCGCTCTTAGTCTCCTCATGCCTCAAGTCTGGGGTTCGAATCCCCCTCGCCCCAGACTTTTTGACTCTTTTATTTTTCAAAGATTTATCATTTGTTTTGAAACATAATCAAATGGGTGTGTGTTATAATCACCAAGCGTGCGTTGGCTCAGTGGTGTTATTTTGAGCTGGTGACTTAGAGGGCGTGTGTTCAAACCTTGGAGGAGACAAACCCAATTTTTTACCACTATTTTTCTTTGTTTTATTCACAAACTTCACACAATTATTTAACCTATCAAATTAATCTATTTTTATTTCATTTTTTACACACTTGTCATTTAATATATCTATTTTGTGAATAATAAAAAAAATCATAAAAATATTATTTATTTCATGTATTTTATTAGGTTTAAAATAGTATGTTTTTAAGTGTTTTCTTAAATACTTTAAATATACATTTTCATTTTGTTTTGACCTGATTATTTTGTGAATAATTTTATGATAAAACCCTAATCATTTAGGTCTTAATTAGGTATAGATTTTATCCTTACCTTAATTAAGTTGACTTTTGTCCATTTGCAAAACTGTTTTCATAACCATAATCATTTCAAAGAGTCAATAAATGATAAATCAAACAAAAAGCCTCAAGCTTGGGCCTCATACAAGCCAGCTAAAAATCAAATCTTTTATACAGTAGATAGACATAGCTTATCTCTATAGAGAGATCTTTCTTCTATCTCACCACATTCAAACAAACAAACATTACATTTCATTTTAATTTTAATCAAGTCTCCCATTTAGGATTTTGAAAGGCATGAGCTGGCAGTAAAACCCAGACATGTGGTAACTTTCCCTAATTTGGATGAGCATCTTTCTTTCATTTAAGAGGCATGTTGACTGGTATACTTGCACATACACAAGTAAGGTCCCCCTCTTGAATGAAATGAATTCAGTTATTTTGTCACTCTTTTAATGTTTGTGGTGGAATAGTAGAAATAACTTTCTGTAAAGATGATTTCATGCCTCTTTACTGTAAACAGAGATTTAATTCAAGCTTCAACCTTGAGCTTCAAGCAAGGCACCAAAAATAATTATTTTTCCTAATTAGTTCCCCGAACTACATTAAGCTCTGACTTCCATTAGGGATATGTAGGCATGAGGTTCACAAGGAATCTCAGCGAGCTAATAAAATACCAAAAAATAGTCTGTCTGTCTGTCTGTCTTTCTTTCTTTTAATCAATTCAGTTCCTTCTCCTAACACAAAGGAGAAACTTTCCCAATAATAAGCAACAAACAAAATCACAATGACACAGAGAAGGTTCCCGTAGAGTACTACGGATATGTAGGGCGCTTAAACACTTCCCTATGTATAACCGACCCCCCGGACTCCAGAATTTCTAGTCTAGGTGAATCCCCACACTTAGCAAACTCCTAGGGTTTAGTTGAGATCTTTTTTCCCCTTTCCTACTCGTAGGACAATAAGAAAGTTCGTGTTATATCGTAGGAAGAATTGAAACAAAATTCATCCCACCACGGGCGCATTCTCCTTCCAAATTTCGCGTGAAGGGTCTAGCGTGCCGTCCTCCCAAGTGAAACGGGGAGGTAAAAAAAACGACACCACAGAAAAATGGCGACTCTGCTGGGGAAAGTAATAACCTTGGTTTTTCATCCAAACCAATGGTTGACCTGTGCTGGTCCAGCCCCCAATGAGGAATTAGGGATGCCAAATTCCCCCTCAAACAAGAGAGGTCCTGCCTAACCTCTGTGTCATTTCATGTGTTTGCTGCATTTATACTTGTTTATTTTGTTTATTCTGTATCGGGAAAGGGCTTGATTCCCCCTTGTGGTGAGAAATCCTATACCCGGATTTGAGAGCAACATAAGATAGGATGGAGGATGTCTTCCCGGTGAAGACCCTCTAATCTTGGTTCACAATTCTACTCTTGGGATTTGCCTGGCTGGTTGTGATTAACTGCGCCAATGCATTCCGAGACTGATTTGTACCAGGAGGACCTAGAAACACATTAACCCCACTTAAAGCCTTTTCTTAGGATGTAGAGCGGTGATTACGAAAGTAATTGTCACGCAGATACTACACTCAGAGAAAACTCTCTTATAGATACCAGTCAACGTATCTTTAAGATTGAGCAAAAGCTCTGAGACCCCTAGAACCCGTTCTATAGGTACAAAAATCCTTATCCTTAGTTTACCATTGGGGCGAGGTTTGCTTTGTGACTTCATGACCACTATACCTTTCTACGCCATGTTTGTTTAAAAACTCTTGTGTGTGCATTCATGCATTCATGCGTCATTCATAATAACTAAAAAACAAAAGAGTCTTTTTCGAGTCGTTTTTCAAGGAAACTAAATAACGAACATTTTGAACTTCATAGAAAGAGAGAAACGGAGAAAGGACTTAAGGATCTATACCATGGATTCTGGAAGGAAGAGAGCTAGGAAATATACCTTCAAGATTCCCCAGGTCGAGGAACTGGGAAAGCTCGGAAAACTGGTGGTCAACCCCTAGGCTTTCAAGGAGAAGTATGGAAAACTTCTGCCTTTGCTCAATACCAACATTGTGGATGGGGTTCTTCCCACATTGGTACAGTTTTACGATCCAACGTATCACTACTTTACCTTTCCAGATTATCAGCTCATGCCTACGTTGGAGGAGTACTCTCGTCTGATTGGAATACCCGTGTACGCGCAAGATCCGTACTCCGGTTTGGAAAAGAATCGTGACGATATCATCATTGCTGCAACTACTCCCTTAAACGTAGTCGACATCAGAACTCGTATGGTGAGTAGAGGAGGAATTCAAGGATTGCCCTCCAAGTTCTTGTTTGATCAAGCTCGGTACTTCGTCAGCATCCAAGATATGAGCGGTTTCGAGGAAATCTTGGCATTGCTTATCTACGGATTGTTTTTGTTTCCTAACATTAACGATTTCGTCGACATCAACGCAATTAAGATCTTCTTAATTGGAAGTCCAGTTCCAACCTTGCTTGCGGATGCTTATCACTCTGTGCATTCAAGAAACCTGCAACTAGGAGGATTAATCACATGCTGCGTACCGTTGTTATACGAATGGTTCGTCTCGCACCTGCCAAAGTCTAGCACTTTCTAGAACATGAGGGATGGCCTTTACTGGTCACAGAAAATCATGTCCCTCACTCATTCGGACATTGAGTGGTGTAGTCCTGACAACGACGAAACCAAGATCATCTTGAGTTGTGGAAGTTTTCCCAACGTACCCCTTATTGGAACTAAGGGAGGAATCAGTTACAATCCAGCTTTAGCCCGTCGTCAATACGACTATCCCATGAAAAATATACCAAGTAGTATTCAATTGGAAGGTCTGTTCTTCAAGAACATCGACGATCATGGTAACCTGCTAAAGAAGGAAATTGTCCAAGCCTGGCGTCTCGTTCACAACAAAGGGAGAAGATTGTTAGCTAAACATCTTTGCATCTCCCTGGATCCTTACCTTCAATGGGTACGCGTCAGAGCATTCAAGCTCAGGATGCCATATCAGCATCAAGAACCTATTCCCCTAAGGGAACCAATATACCTTTTATCCACCGATGTTGAAAAACTGCAAGCGGCATTAAACAAGGTATGCCAAGAAAGGAATGCTTGGAAAAACAAGTATCAAATCGTCAACACGGAAAACGTTGAGATTCATAACATCCTAAGAAGGAAGGATGAGTTACTTGAAGTACTTGATCGACAAGTGGCACAATCGTCACTTTCTCATCATATCCCTCCTGCTTCCTGGATCATCGATCAACTCACGTCAGAGAATGCTCAGCTCAAGAAACAGAAGAAGATGTTAGAACGTGAAGTCGGCTCTTCATCAAAGTTTTAGAGTCCTTTCTCTCAGTTTCTCTGTATTTCTTCTTTTCAAAGTGTGTAAAAAACGGCGTTCTCGCTTAATTAATAAAAGTTTGATGTTTCATAACGTAATTATGGTGTTTCCTTGAAAAATATTAACTTAATTACATATCATGCATCTCTTTAGTCGTACGCACTGACACGAGAATTGTCGCGGATCTAATAGTCACTTTCCTTTCTCCAGAAAGAGAGGAGGAGAAGGAGGTGAACCAAGACATTCAAGCTGTCTCATCCATACAACACTCGTTCAAGTCGCAAGAAAAGAATGGAAGACTTTGAGCAAGAGAATGGAGAACTCAGAGAAGAGGTTACTACTCTCAAAGATGCTGTTGAAAGGCTCAATAGTATGGTAGAAGCCCTGGTGGTTGCAAAGAATCGACCAACGCCAGAAGAACCACAAAGGACTGTGGTTTCCGAGATTGTTTCTACTCCTATTCCTCAGTATACCATGCCGCCCAACCGACCTTGGGGCATGCCGTATAACTTTATTCCAGACGGGTACATACCCCCAGTTTCTGAAGTGCCAAGAGCTACAACGGAGATACAACCACCGGAGGGTTACAAACCTCTGGAAATTGAAGTTCCAAGAGCAACGGCAATGGGTTACGGGCAACAGAACACTGAGATTCCAAGATCTGCTGTCATGGCTTCTCCACAACCCATTATGCATACTTTTCCTCCACAGGGCGGACAAGTATATAATCACGCTCCCAGTGAGGACGCTGGCGTGTATGAAAGATTGGGCGAGTTCCAGGAACAGTTTCTACAAATGCAGAAGGAACTCAAGACTCTCTGAGGACAAGATCTATTTGGAAAGAATGTTGCAGACCTCTGTCTGGTTCCAAATGTTAAGATTCCTCACAAATTCAAAGTACCAGAGTTCGAGAAGTACAAAGGGAATTCATGCCCACAAATTCACCTCGTAATGTACGCTCGAAGAATGTCAACTCAGACTGATAATCAACAATTTCTTATTCATTATTTTCAAGACAGCCTAACTGGTGCTGCACTCAAATGGTACATGAACTTGGACAGTTCAGAGATTCGTTCTTTTCGAGACCTCGGAGAGGCCTTCGTCAAACAGTATAAGTACAATCTGGATATGGCTCCCGACAGAGATCAACTCCGGGCCATGACTCAAAAGGATAGAGAAAGCTTCAAGGAATACGCTCAAAGATGGCGTGAAGTTGCTGCTCAAATTTGTCCACCACTTGAAGAGAAAGAAATGACAAAAATCTATCTCAAGACATTGAGTCCATTTTACTATGGACGAATGGTTGCAAGTGCACCAAGTGACTTTACCGAGATGGTAAACATGGGTGTACGTTTAGAAGAAGCAGTTCGAGAAGGACACTTGAACAAAGAACCAGAATCTTCTATTGGTCCAATGAAGTATGGAAGTTCTTTCCAGAAGAAAAAGGATCAAGATGTCAGCAATATCTTGCACAAGACCAAGAAGAGGTTTCAACCTCAAGTTGCATCAATAACACCGGTTGTTAATTCAGCGCCAGCTTATCAACCTCAAGTTTCGCAACAACAAATTCAACAAAGGTCGCAGCAACCTCAGCAGTAGGTTCGACCTCCAAATTACAACAATCGGGCTCCAAGGTATCCTGCCTTTGACCCAGTACCAGTGTCGTATGCGGAATTGTTTCCAACACTACTGACGAAAGGACTCATTCAGACAAGGAGTCCTCCAAATCCTACAAACAGTTCCTCACCATGGTTTAAGGCTGACCAATCTTGTCCCTATCATCAGGGGGCACCAGGTCACAACATTGAGAACTGTTTCCCTTTCAAGATTGACGTCCAACGATTAGTAAAAAGCGGAATGCTATCCTTCAAATATACTAATCCAAACGTCCAAGCAAATCCTTTGCCGCAGCATAAAGAAGCTTCAGTGAATTTAATAGATCAACACCCCAATGTCATTCAAATCTACGACATTCGTCAGATAGGGGAAAATCTTGTTAAGATGCACGCTAAACAAGCTGGGTACGGCCACGTACCACCTCATAACTACTTCGCATGTGATATTTGTTCAAAGAATAATCAAGGATGTGTCGTAGTTCAAGCTGCATTGCAAGAACAAATGGACTTAGGATGGATTCAACACATCCGAGTCAAAACTGAATGCGACATCAACATGGTTCAAGAATGTCCAGGAGAATACAAGATCTACAGAGTTGAAGACTTAGAAGGATCGGTAGTCAGGTTCCATAAGACATTAAATGGACTTGCCTACTTTGGAACGGATTTCCACGCTTATAGTAGATGCAGAATTTGTCGAAGAAATTCACGAGGATGTTTGCGCGTTCGCAACGACATTCAAAAGCTGATAGATGACAATACCATTACAGTTCTTGCCAACAGAGAAGATGACGAAGTCTTTACCGTGTCTCCTCAAAATAATCAAGTTGAACCAATGCAAGTTAAGTATGACAGCAGGAAGACAGCAATTGCTCCGTTAGTCATCTACTTACCAGGTCCTGTACCGTATGAGTCCAGCAAGGCTATACCATACAAGTACAACGCTACATTCATTGAAAATGGTAAGGAAATACCATTACCGTCTGTTGTCAACATTGCTGATGTTAGTCGAGTCACCAGAAGTGGACGAGTCTTCAACAGAACAACAGAAAATGTGGAGAAATCTTCGGAAGAAGCACCACATAAGCAAGACAATCATCCGACCAATGTTGTTCAAGCGAAAGAAAATGATGAGATCTTGAAATTAATCCAGAGGAGTGAATACAATTGCTACATACTCCGTCTAGGATTTCTGTTCTCTCCCTGCTATTGAGTTCTGAAGCTCATAGGGAAGCTCTACAGAAAGTTTTGGAACAAGCTTTCGTAGAACCTGGCGTTACAGTAAGCCAATTCAACAACATCGTTGCCAACATCTCCGCCGGAACTAACCTGAGTTTCTGTGACGAAGATCTTCCTGAAGAAGGAGTGGACCATAATCTTCCACTTCACATCTCAGTTGGCTGCATGGGTGACGTACTCACAGGAGCCCTAATAGACAATGGATCCTCTCTCAACATCATGCCAAAATCAACATTGTCAAGATTATCTTTCAAAGATTACCCGCTAAGGGACAGTCATGTCATTGTCAAAGCATTTGATGGATCAAGGAAGACAATTGTTGGAGAAGTGGATCTTCCCATAACTATTGGACCTCAGACGTTCAAAATCACTTTCCAGGTTATGGATATTCTAGCACAATACAGTTGTTTGCTAGGTCGCCCATGGATTCATGAGGCTAGGGCAATTACTTCAACACTTCATCAGAAACTGAAGTTCATTAGAAATGACAAATTGGTAACCATATGTGGAGAACGAGCTCTGATCGTCAGCAATCTGTCATCATTCTCCGATATAGAACCAAAAGAAATTGTTGGAACTAAATTCCAAGCACTTTCCTTGGATAAGGAAAAAGGAAAGGAGAAAGCAGCGTCTATTTCTTCCTACGAAGATGAGATCCAAGTTGTAAAGGATGGCACTAAAAGTGGTTGGGGGCACATTAATATTCCTACCAACAACAAGAACAGAATAGGAGTTGGTTTCTTTCCAACATCATCAAAGGCTATTCCAGGAATTGAAGTAGTTCTTCCAATTCAAGAAACTTTCCACAGCCGAGGTTTTCTTCAACCTGTTCAACAAACAGTCAATACCATCGGTACGGAAAACTCCGATGAGAATTTTGAAGTGGAATGTATGTCTTACCTTCTCGAAGCAGGATACATATCCCTATCAGAGTCTGATTCACCTTGCTGTTATCCAACTAAAGGATCTGAAAGTAAGACTCAACCAAGCAGTGACGAAGTTGCAAACAGCTTCACCACCAAAATTCATGGTTCATCAGAAGAAGTTCCTCCTATCCCCGAAGAAACCTGGGATATATTAGGAGAACCAAGCGGAAAATTCGACTACATGGTGAAATACTCCGCTCCTGAAAGTTAAAAAATCTCTTTTGAAGATATTGTTCCAACTGGATGGAACATGGATTTTGAGTACTTTACTCAGCCAAAAGAGATATATAACCCTTGCTATTCATCATCATCAACTGGTGAAGTCATCATTGAGGATTACATCCCCAAGTCGCCTTCCGAGGCTACGGATCTAGAGTTCACATACCTAGTCAATGCCATCTTGGGAGAAGAGCAAGACCAAAATACAGAAGAGGATGATCTCGAAAGTGTCTCCGACAACGAGTCTCTCCATTCAGAAGATTGGAAGTTTCCTCAAAAGAAAGTCCGACATACTCCACTTGGGAATGGGTATGCTCACACTGCTCAGTCTGCTGAAGTAGAAGAAGATCGTCTGAGTGTTGCAAAGACAGTGGTTGGTAAATCAAGACCTACCACAGACCAGCTTAAGCCTAAGGTTCTAGATTACTTAGTGCACAATGGGGTTCGCCACTATTGGACAGCTGTTGAAGTTACAACTGTTGTTCGCACTCCTAAGTAGGAACTTTCACCGTTATTTTGTCCTCTCACCATAGCCCAGGGTGAAGAGATGTTTCATAGGGCTTTGCATTTTACTATTTCTTAGGAAAATGTCCCTCTTTGCTTCGCCCAAAGCAATAGAGTTTTGTTTTATAGGGTCTTTGTTTCAAGGAATGACTGTCGATAAATAAAAACGTCATTTTGTTCCTTCGATTAGTTTTTTCTTTTCTTTTTTAGGAAATTGGTAATCCTAAAAAACACCCTTAAAAAACATCAAAATATTCCATTAACTGCATACACCGAGTCTTCCCTCGTTGTCTAAATAAAAATCATCACATATATGCAGATTAATCATAAAACACCCCGTTGAAACGTGCGATCGTATGACTTCTCCAAGCTTTGGGTTTCCTGTATTTGAGGCAGAGGAAGAAGAAGACGAAGAAATATCAAAGGAAATTTCACGGTTACTCCAACAAAAGGAAGAGGCCATTCAGCCATACAATGAGCCTCTAGAGATCAGTAACCTCGCTTCCGATGGAAATAGGAAAGAGGTTAAGATTGGAGCTTCGCTCAGTTCAGAGATCAGAGAGAGTTTGATACAGCTACTTAGAGAATTCTCAGATGTCTTCGCTTGGTCTTATCAAGATATGCCAGGGTTGGATACCAGTATAGTGGAGCATCTCTTACCATTAAAAGCAGAGTGCCCTCCGGTCAAGCAAAAATTGAGAAGAACTCATCCGGAGATGGCTATGAAAATCAAAGAGGAAGTTCAAAAGAAAATCAACGCAGGTTTCCTCGTCACTTCAGAATACCCTCAGTGGTTAGCTAACATTGTTCCCGTTCCTAAGAAAGACGGAAAAGTCCGCATGTGCGTCGACTATAGAGATTTGAACAAAGCTAGCCCTAAGGATGATTTTCCTTTACCACATATTGATATGTTGGTGGACAGTACAGCAAAATCCAAAGTTTTCTCATTCATGGACGGATTTTCGGGATACAACCAAATCAAGATGGCACCTGAAGACATGGAGAAAACAGCTTTCATCACCCCCTGGGGCACGTTCTGCTACCGCGTTATGCCTTTTGGACTAAAGAACACAGGGGCAACTTATCAAAGAGCCATGACTACACTTTTCCACGACATGATGCATAAGGAAGTGGAAGTCTATGTAGATGACATGATTGCCAAATCAGAAAATGAGGAAGATCACATACAGAATCTGACAAAGTTATTTCAACGCTTACGGAAGTTTCAGCTTCGCCTGAATCCCAACAAATGTACCTTTGGTGTCTACTCAGGAAAACTCCTTGGTTTCATCGTCAGCAAACAAGGAATTGAAGTGGATCCAGACAAAGTCAAGGCAATTCAAGAAATGCCTTCGCCCAGAACCGAGAAACAAGTTAGAGGATTTCTTGGACGTCTCAATTACATCTCGAGATTCATATATCTCATGACTGCAACTTGTGCTCCAATTTTCAAACTTCTACGGAAAGATCAAAGTTGCGTCTGGACAGACGATTGTCAGAAAGCGTTCGACAGCATTAAGGAATATCTGCTCGAACCACCAATCCTATCTCCTCCAGTAGAAGGAAGACCTTTGATAATGTATTTAACTGTCTTAGAAGATTCCATGGGTTGTGTCCTTGAACAGCAAGACGAGACGAGACGAGAAGAAAAGAGCATGCCATTTACTACCTGAGCAAGAAATTCACTGATTGTGAATCCCGCTACTCCATGCTCGAGAAGACGTGTTGTGCTTTGGCCTGGGCTGCCAAGCGTCTCCGCCAGTACATGATTCGACATACTACTTGGTTGATCTCCCATATGGATCCAATCAAGTACATCTTTGAGAAGCCTGCCTTAACTAGGAGAATTGCCCGTTGGCAGATGTTGTTATCAGAATATGACATTGAGTATCACGCAGAGAAAGCCGTGAAAGGGAGTATCCTTGCTGAGCACCTAGCTCACCATCCACTCAATGGTCAAGAATCAACCAGTTTTGACTTTCTAGACGAGGACGTCATGTACCTCAAGATGAAAGATTGCGACGAGCCACTACCAGACGAAGGACCTGAGATAGGATCCCAGTGGGGCTTAATCTTTGACGGAGCTATCAATGCTTATGGACGAGGAATTGGGGCAATCATTGTTACACCTCAAGGTACCCACATTCCATTTACCACCAGATTAACTTTCAAATGCACGAACAATGAGGCCGAATATGAAGCTTGCATCATGGGTCTCGAAGAAGCCGTGGATCTAAGAATCAAACACTTGGATGTATACGGAGATTCTGCTTTGGTCATCAATCAAATCAAAGGAGAATGGGAAACACGCCAACCTGGGCTAATTCCTTACAAAGACTACGCGAGAAGATTGTTACCATTCTTCGACAGGGTAGATTTTCATCACATTCCTCGTGAGGAAAATAACTCGGCTGATGCATTAGCCACACTCTCTTCCATGATTAGGATAAATCATTAGAATGACATTCCTCGGATTGATGTTATGCGCCTGGATAGGCCCGCTCATGTTTTCATAGTAGAAGCAATCATCGACGACAAACCGTGGTATCACGACATCAAGAACTTCCTTCAAAGACAAGAGTACCCTCTTGGGACGTCAAAGAAAGATAGAAGAACTTTGAGAAAGTTAGCATGCAGATTCCTTTTGAATGAAGATGTTCTGTACAAGAGAAATTTTGACATGGTTCTGCTCAGATGCGTTGACAAGAAAGAAGCAGAAATACTCATGAGAGAAATACATGAAGGTTCCTTTGGTACTCACACCAATGGACACACCATGACCAGGAAAATACTGAGAGCAGGATATTATTGACTGACGATGGAGTCAGATTGCTACCAGTATGCAAAGAGGTGTCATAAATGTCAAATCTACGCTGATAGAATTCATGTGCCACCATCTCTTCTCAACATACTCTCTTCCCCTTGGCCTTTCTCCATGTGGGGAATCGACATGATCGGAATGATCGAACCAAAAGCGTCCAACGGACATCGCTTCATCTTGGTAGCCATAGACTATTTCACCAAATGGGTCAAAGCAGCTTCGTATGCAAACGTCACAAGACAAGTTGTCGTCAGATTTATCAAGAATCACATCATCTGTCGCTACGGCATTCCTAGCAAGATAATCACTAACAATGGGTCAAATTTGAATAACAAAATGATGAAGGAGCTTTGTGAAGAATTAAAGATTGAACATCACAATTCATATCCTTACAGACCAAAGATGAATGGAGTTGTAGAAGCGGCTAACAAAAACATCAAGAAAATCATTCAGAAGATGGTCATTACTTACAAAGATTGGCATGAAATGCTCCCGTTTGCTCTTCATGGTTACCGTACATCTGTACGTACTTCGACTGGAGCAACTCCTTTCTCCCTTGTATATGGCATGGAAGCAGTCCTACCCATAGAGGTTGAGATCCCATCAATGAGAGTCTTGATGGAGGAAAAATTAACAGAAGCCGAGTGGTGTCAAAGCAGATTCGATGAATTGAACTTAATCGAAGAAAAGCGCATGACAGCTTTATGCCACGGACAGCTATATCAACAAAGAATGAAGAAAGCTTTCGACAAAAAGGTTCGACCTCGCACAATCAAAGAAGGCGACCTCGTACTCAAAAAGATTCAATCTTTTCTCACAGATTCGAGAGGGAAATGGGCTCCCAATTATGACGGCCCATACGTGGTCAAGAGAGCTTTCTTAGGAGGAGCCTTAATACTCACGACTATGGATGGAGAAGAATTCACCCGTCCTGTGAGCGTCGACGGAGTCAAGAAATACTTCGCCTAAATAAATAAAAGAACAGCTCGCTAAGTTGAAAACTCGCAAAGAGCGGCTTAGGCAAAAAAAGAGCGTCTCGGTGAATCGAAAACCCGAAAGGGAGATTCAGGCAAAAGTTAGAGACATAAAAAAAAAAAATAATCAATCCCGGTAGACTTAAAACCCGAAAGGGGTAGTTTACGCAAAAGTTAGGGATATATGGCAAGTAACTGTGTTCAGGACAACTTGATCATTCAAAAATCCATAGCGGAGTATTCATCATCGGTAGGTCATCTTCTACGAAGCACGAATACAGAACAACTCCGAGTGGAAGGGAAAGATAACGGTCGTCACGTTTCATCGTAGCCCTTTTCCCGAAAATTACCAATTTCCAACTTTGTAAATACTCCATGGAATCAAGCATTTGGCTGGTTACCATTCCATAAATAATAATTTGAGCCTTGTGCCTTTTCTTTGCAATTGAGTCTTTTTCAGTTTCTTAAAATGCGTTTTTAATTTAAACAGTCATTTTCTTGAAACGAAATGTTTTCATAAAATAAAATGAGTTTACTTGCAAAATAAAGGTGAAATTTTCTTTCTAAGGTTTACAAACAATAGGAAGAATGCAAACAGTTGCTCCGAGAACGGTTGAGACTACGGGAACCAAGATTTCCCCATGAGGTCGCTTTGCGAACATCTCCCGATGACGGATCTTCACTTCAATTCATATCACTCACTTCGAGCAGTGGACGACTGATAACCAGGTATCCCCAATGGAGTGCAAATTGCAAGAAGAAGACATCTTCTGATCATCACAAGATTCAAGTCGTATCATAGGATTTCACATCCGCGACAATTCTATTCACATTCACTTTGCATTTTATAATCATCATAATATTCATGCATTCTGTCTTACATCATATTTGCGTAATTAGCATATTCTAGTTAGGCTTTGATCGTGTTAATACCCAAATCACTAGGGCATATACTCGAGATTCCCCTGCAAAGACATGGAAGGGTTTTCTTCTTCAGAAAGAAGATTCATACACCCAAATTCCCCAAGCAGGTCAACAAATGATATATCTCCCTCAAAGAGATAGTTTGTTCACTTTTGGGATTCCCCGACTGAGATTCTCCTGCAGAGCGACGCTCGACAATCTTCTTCAAATAAGATAGTTTGTTTCGCATTTTGAATTCCTCAGAAGTTTGGTATTTCCCCAGCAGATCGACAAATGATCCCCAACAGAGTCAGTGAATGGTAGTCTTCGTCAAGAAGATAGTTCAAATTCCTCAGCGAAAGTCGATGAATGGTGGTCTTCGTCCTGAAGACAGTTCGTCCGCTTTCAAGCAAAGTCATTAGCCCCTCAAAAGAGCACGGGACCATATGACAATCCTTCAAAAACTTCATGTTGGAAGAAGAGAGGGTGAAGTTTCTTTATTACCATCAAATGGTATCTCATCTCCAAGTGCTGATGAGAAGTTTGATGAGGAAACAAACCTTTGAAGTTTCTTTATTGCCATCAAATGGTATCTTACCTCCAAGTACTGGTAAGAAGTTTGGTGGGGAAACGTACCTTTGGAGAATTTCTCTTTATCTGAGATATTGTCCAAAATCACAACTTAGACCAGTTTCGAGATACAGACATCCGAAACGAGTGGAGGTTGTTTACCTTTTTCTGAGTATCAACACTTAGTTAAAGAAGATGGATTGCGCATTCCACATTGCCATCCATTCACCAGAGCCCGCATGACGTATTTCTACAGGAGTTTGTCTCCTCATCCCCCGCCAAGCGCGACAACGGGATCCAGTCATGTGAAGATTTTATCACTACAACATCTCAGGAGCGCCCAAAATTCAAGCATTCTTTGATATTTAAGTCTCTTTCACGCAGGAGAGATCGAGATGTCAATCTCTCTCCCTCCGAATAAAAGAAACTTAAATAGGGGCATCTGTCATACCCTAATTTTGAACCCCCCTGAGATGTCATATCCTCAGACTTTTCATCAGATCAAAGCAAATGCCCAGAGCAGTCACTTCTTCATCTGGCATTTAATCGAGGATAGTCAGAAGTAAAGAAACTCAGGCAAAGGATCAATCAATAGAAGAATTAGTCTCTAACATAATCATGGGACTCATAAGCTTCATTTATATTCACCTATGATTGATTAGACACCTAGTCATCTGAGTACAGATTTACTCAGGTCACCAGACTAGGGTTTTGAGCCTATCAAGGACCGAAATCAGGGATCACCTTTGGGAAACCCTAAAAAAGCTCCAGGACATCTATTAAAGACTTCAATCATCTTCAAATGATCCATATAACAAGATCCATTAGGCATTACACTCCAATTCAAGATCCACAGACATCAATTTCATCTGGTCGACAATTAGGGTTTTTGACCTAATTCATCTGGATAGTTGACTTTTAATCAGGGCATGGATCCAAAACTCAAGACATGATTCAAGAACCTTTACTACCTCAATATAATCCATTCACATCACTCATTTGAGGAGAAGATCTTGATTCCACACACAAGTCCAAAATCTCACTTCATCTGGAAAAAGTCAACTGTATGGGATCACCTTTGACTTTTAAGTTTTTTGGTCAACCTTCTCCAAATTCATTTTGAGCTAGGAGTTATGTTTGTTCAAAGTTGGCCTCATAAAGTGAAATTATAGGTCATGTACAATTTGAAACTTTGCAATTTTGTGCCAATTGTAACGCCCCAGACTTCTTTCGGGATGATCGACTGACCCCACAAACCAACACTGGTCTTTTCAGCATGCTTTGACCTCACTCGCACGCTTTCCGGGAAACTTCCCAGAAGGTCACCCATCCCAATACTACTCCAAGTCAAGCACGCTTAACTGTAGAGTTCTTATTGAACGGGCTCCCGAAAAGAAGATGCATCTTGTTGGTATAGGTAGCACCCATCAATCCTTATAAGCTTTCCTTCAACCATGCAGTCCCATACCTGCACGGCCTCAGGATTCCTCTCATTCCGATGTGGCGACCACCTTTGCCCTCTTCGGCCTCAGGTGTTCCATGCGGTGCAACCAACCATCGCCTTCTTCGGCCTCGAGTGTTACATGCCCACCAGCTTCCGCATGGTTCGTCCTCGAACCACATCGTACTGGGAGAGGTCTGGCTCTGATACCATTTGTAACGCCCCAGACTTCTTTCGGGATGATCGACTGACCCCACAAACCAACACTGGTCTTTTCAGCATGCTTTGACCTCACTCGCACGCTTTCCGGGAAACTTCCCAGAAGGTCACCCATCCCAATACTACTCCAAGTCAAGCACGCTTAACTGTAGAGTTCTTATTGAACGGGCTCCCGAAAAGAAGATGCATCTTGTTGGTATAGGTAGCACCCATCAATCCTTATAAGCTTTCCTTCAACCATGCAGTCCCATACCTGCACGGCCTCAGGATTCCTCTCATTCCGATGTGGCGACCACCTTTGCCCTCTTCGGCCTCAGGTGTTCCATGCGGTGCAACCAACCATCGCCTTCTTCGGCCTCGAGTGTTACTAGCTCAATTGGTAGTGGGAATGGATTGAACATGTACTTGAACCCCAGGGTACATGGTTCGATTCCCACGGAAGGCAAAAACTCTACTAGTGAGGGGGGTAGAGAAGATCATGAGGTAATAGTGCCGGGAACGCCGAAGGCTCGGGCTGTTACACCAATAGCCTCACTTATGGATGCTACACGACCTCTAATACATCTGTAAGCATGCCATACATCAATTTCCATCATTGCATAAGGATTGGAGAATATTCCCAAAAATAAAGACATGTGATTATGTAATGATTACATTTGGGAATTTATGGCAAATTGATGAATCACCAAAGGAATCTCTTCCCAACCAATTAGAGCTCACTTTTGCATCAGAATTGTCCCCTAAGATCAAGCAAAACCGATGGCTAGGGAGTGGTATCAAAGAACTCATCATTGCACTTGGTATATTCTTTGAATTCCTTCATGCTTAAGAAACCAAACTTCCTTCACTAAGCAAGCTCACGATGACCAATTGCTCTGCATCCATTTGCCTATAAATACAAGTGCATTCCTCAGTATAATACACACCAAAGCAACCATATTCCTTGCTTTCTCTTTCTTTTCTCATGCTTATGGTTTTTCAAAGTTCTTTGGCAAGAAGAATCGTTTTCTTCAAACCAGAGCTTCTCTTTGGAAAGTAAGCATTCTAACATCTCAAGGGGGTTCATTTGAGGTGATCCAAGCACCTGGATCACTTCTGTAAGTGGAGGAACACCATTGTTGCTTTCACTTTGGAGCCGTTGCAGTTGGAGGTCCACAGAGAAATTCAGAAGGTTCCAAGCGAGGCCAGGCATCCAGGCACATTCCTTGGGGTATAGTGAAGCTATCTAGATGGTCGCAGCTCATCTGTAACTGCAGATTCGCCATCCTCCATGTTCACTTGAAGCTCAAATTGAAGGAGTCGAGGAGAGCAATTCAGAAGGATTCAGGTCACAATAAACATCCAGTTAGCATCACTGAGTCCCAATGAAGCTTTTAGGATCGTTCATACAAGCCCAGGTGCTCTCTAACATCCTCACGATCTCCATTTTCAGAGGTAAGTTTCTCAACTCCACCTCTTTAATTTATGTACCTTTTTGGTTAAAACTCAACACCATTTCATTCAGCATCATAAGAGGATTAAAAACCCTCTATCACCATTCATTTATCCTTCAGTATAGCCATTTAATTTGATTTTCGAATTTTAGGGTTCTTCACGTTTTTTAGTAAATTTGTTAGATGTAGTTAATATAAATCTGTGTTAGTTACATATTTGAGTTCGTGAGGAAATTTAGAGTGAAATCCATGTTTTACATCACCCTGTTTGGTTGAGAAATGAGCAAGTTCATAAATTCAAAATTTGAGAGCTTGAGGAAGAAGACGACCATGGCCATGGCGCGTAATTTTCAAATCTCTGGGCAAAGTTTGTTTTATTTTCAATGGTAGGCGTTTCCTAAACGAATGAATAACTTGCCCCAGTGGCCTCACATGCGCTCTTAGTCTCCTCATGCCTCAAGTCTGGGGTTCGAATCCCCCTCGCCCCAGACTTTTTGACTCTTTTATTTTTCAAAGATTTATCATTTGTTTTGAAACATAATCAAATGGGTGTGTGTTATAATCACCAAGCGCGCGTTGGCTCAGTGGTGTTATTTTGAGCTGGTGACTTAGAGGGCGTGTGTTCAAACCTTGGAGGAGACAACCCCAATTTTTTACCACAATTTTTCTTTGTTTTATTCACAAACTTCACACAATTATTTAACCTATCAAATTAATCCATTTTTATTTCATTTTTTACACACTTGTCATTTAATATATCTATTTTGTGAATAAAAAAAAAATCATAAAAATATTATTTATTTCATGTATTTTATTAGGTTTAAAATAGTATGTTTTTAAGTGTTTTCTTAAATACTTTAAATATACATTTTCATTTTGTTTTGACCTGATTATTTTGTGAATAATTTTATGATAAAACCCTAATCATTTAGG
This sequence comes from Vicia villosa, assembly GCF_029867415.1. Lineage (NCBI taxonomy): Eukaryota > Viridiplantae > Streptophyta > Magnoliopsida > Fabales > Fabaceae > Vicia > Vicia villosa. Next base: position 19,715,157 of record NC_081185.1, read on the forward strand.
TCTTAATTAGGTATAGATTTTATCCTTACCTTAATTAAGTTGACTTTTGTCAATTTGCAAAACTGTTTTCATAACCATAATCATTTCAAATCATTTTTCAATTATTTTTCATAAACAGTAAAACATTTTTCTTTCTTTTCATGGTTTGTTTTCATAAACTGTATTTACAAAATCTTCTTTCTGTTTTCAAAACATTCTTCTGGTATTTGAAGGGCATTATTCCCGGTGAAACTCTTCAGATACCTATGTGACCTATGTCCATCTTCACTTCTTCTGTTTTCAAAAACCATTAACTATTTATCATATATATTCAACTGTTATCCATCAATTGCTGGTGAGGCTCTGTATATACTTCTTCAAAGGCCTCCACTCCATCCAGGTTAGGCTTTACAAGCTTTCCATTTACAGTCTTTGTTTAAATTACTGTCAAATATAAACTGTACATATATTTGTTTAGAACTACGTCTGAGTGTGAACCTTAGGACAATTAAACTATATATATATATATATATATATATATATATATATATATATATATATATATATATATATATATATTATAGGAATGTGGCCTAGGATTGAGAATGTCTTCCCGGTGAAGGCTCTTTCCTAATTAGAGATCTGTAGTTCAAACCCCCAAGATGAATTATTCCCAGTGAAACATCTTGGCAAAAACCTTAGAATCCAAAAAAATAGGACACATCCACCCAAGAGGAATTATTCCCGGTGAAACCTCTTACCCATTTGCTTAGAGCCAAAATAAGTTCAAAACCACATAGCTTTCTCTTGTGCTATAACAAGGACCCTCGATTAGCCTCCTCTTGGGCTTTGTACAAGGACCCATAGGCTTCTTAAAAGCATTTCCAGACTTTTAAACCAGACTTTTAAACAAGCTAAGATTGTCTCAACCTCACATTGAGCACACCTTTTGGAATGAGAGACATGGACAGTCTCTGTCACCCTTATCTTCATTAATCTTCCTTAGCAGAGTCTAGGATCAATATTTGTTTATCCTCAGTAAGTGTCAGCCTTCATCTTGGGCTTTAAACAAGAAGTCTCAATTAGATAATCTTTCTGCCATCAATTCTTTCATTTTAATAAAATCCCCTGGAAAGGGTTAGCCTCCATTCATTCCTTCATTTTAATAAAATCCCCTGGAAAGGGTTAGCCTCCAAAATCTGTCTAAAAAATGTCAATCCCCTGGAAAGGGTTAGCCTCCAAAATCTGTCTAAAAAATGTCAATCCCCTGGAAAGGGTCAGCCTCCATTAATACCTTCATTTTAACAAAATCCCCTAGAAAGGGTTAGCCTCCAAAATCTGTCTAAAAAATGTCAATCCCCTGGAAAGGGTCAGCCTCCCCTAATTCTTTCATTTTAACAAAATCCCCTGGAAAGGGTTAGCCTCCAAAATCTGTCTAAAAAATGTCAATCCCCTGGAAAGGGTCAGCCTCCACTAATTCTTTCATTTTAACAAAATCCCCTGGAAAGGGTCAGCCTCCATTAATACCTTCATTTTAACACAATCCCCTGGAAAGGGTTAGCCTCCAAAATCTGTCTAAAAAATGTCAATCCCCTGGAAAGGGTCAGCCTCCACTAATTCTTTCATTTTAACAAAATCCCCTGGAAAGGGTCAGCCTCCATTAATACCTTCATTTTAATAAAATCCCCTTGAAAGGGTTAGCCTCCAAAATCACTCCTTTAAATCCAAAATCCCCTGGAAAGGGTCAGCCTCCAAAATCTGTTTAAAAAGTCAAATTCCCTGGAAAGGGTTAGCTTCCAAAATTCATTCTTTTCAAAAGACAAACTCTCCAGTAGAATAAAACTCCCTGTTAAGAGTCAGCCTCAACCTTGGGCTTTGTACAAGGCAGATAATAGAGTCTCCCCAGTGAGTCCTTCATCATTAAGTAGCCACAACCTTGGGCTTTGTACAAGGCAGATAAACCCCATTTCCTGTGTCAAAGATTTCTAACCTATAGGATCTTTTCCCCATAAAGTCATCCATACTCAGTTTATTTAAGAGTCCGCCACAACCTTGGGCTTTGTACAAGGCAGAAAATAATGTTTTCCCTAGCTAGAGTCAGCCACAACCTTGGGCTTCATACAAGGCACAAATAGAGTCTCCCTAAGAAGAGTCAGCCTCAATTCTGGGCTTTGTACATAACACCAAATAAAATCCATCAAATAAACACTCTCCAAATAGAGTCAGCCTCAATTCTGGGCTTTGTACAGAACACAAAAATTCCCTGTAATTAATCCCCAGTGGAGTCATCTCCTAGAGTCAAGAAATGATAAATCAAACAAAAAGCCTCAAGCTTGGGCCTCATACAAGCCAGCTAAAAATCAAATCTTTTATACAGTAGATAGACATAGCTTATCTCTATAGAGAGATCTTTCTTCTATCTCACCACATTCAAACAAACAAACATTACATTTCATTTTAATTTTAATCAAGTCTCCCATTTAGGATTTTGAAAGGCATGAGCTGTGTTATACCCCAAAATTTGCCCGCATCTTTTTTCAAGAAAACTCCAATCTGAAAATTAAAAGTCTCATATAATCATGGATTTTTACAAAGATCCTGATATATGAAATACTTAGTTTTTAGAATTTTTCTTATACAGTAATTTGGCTTGCAGTTGAATTTACTCTTACGCAAACGCCAAATGTTGTTTATTACTTCACACATGCTATTTATTTATTTACAGATAAATAGTACTGACACAATTGGTACAGAGTTAAATCTTTTTGCAGGCGCAGAATCAGGAAACTCAGACTGTACTGGTAACAAGTAGATTATTATTATCTTTTGTTTCCCACTAATTTTTGTACTATATTCCATTATTTTCAAAAATCTTTTCAAATCTCTTTTTCAAAAAATCAAATCCTAACTTTATTCTCTACATCTCTCTTTTTCCCAACACTATCATACACTTTCTTTCAAATCTTATTTCCACTCAAATTTTCCTTTTGTACGGAATCACATCATTCCCCAACGTCTCTTTCTTTCTTTCCACTCTATAAATACCTCTCATTCTTTCATAAAAAAATCTCACATCAAATTCAAATTCATCTCTCAAAATTTCTACTTCATAATCCATCCTTTCTTCTTCCCCGACAAAATGGCGAAGCGGTGGGAAACGTGTTTTCTCATGGTCATCACCATTGCTACGGTGATCATGTCTTTCTTCTGTCTACATAGCCCGGAACACTGTGGACCTGGGATGCTTATGCTCCCAATCATCTACATGTTACTATTTGTAGCATGGGTTATCAATCGTCATTTTTAAAATTTGCCGTATTTCTTATTTCTTAAATGTACCGTTTATTCGTACCGTTCAATATAGTATGTAATATTTGTACTGTCAGTATTAAATATTGTACTACTTGTCATAATATTGCTTAATTACCCAGATAATATTTTATGTGTTTTCTGCCAGTCAAATATTCATTTTTCTGTGCATTAAATGATTTTCAGGGTTATTATCGGTAATTTTGCCCGCATACAGTAAATATTAGTTATTTATTATGTCTGTGTTTTTTTAACAAGTCATGTAAATAAACTTTCATTTTTCACATAAAACAAAAACAAAAACAACAAAAAAGAAAATTAACCTTGACTGTTGATTTTACACTCTAACTGCTACGTCAATACCTGAACAGTCAGTTGACAGCCAAACTGCTGGCAGTACAATTCTCAGTGTTTTGTATCATCAATCAAATCAATCTTTCACAATTCAAAATTCCAAGATTTTTGTTCTAGAAGTCTTCTGAATATCACGCGATTAGCAGAGACTCAACACTGCACAAAAATCAGGTACGCTTAACTGTCTCCTACATAAACAATCCCTGACTAGGGTTTTCTTGTTTTTACAAGAGAAACAAGTTTTTGAGAGCTCAAATGGATTTCATACACATCCATATATCTCAAAGTACCATCATACAAATTTTCAAACTTCAATTCACTCAGACGCACCGTCAGCAGCTCAAACAGTCAACAGACGACCCGTTTGACCAAAAAAGTCAACAGACAGTCAAAAATGAAATTTTTTGTCAAAGTCCATATTTTGTCAAAGGATTCATCATTTGATCATTGGATGATCATAATTCATCAAGGAAAGATCAAAAATCAACAAAACCCTAAGATTCAAAATTAGGGTTTTTGCCTGAAAAGACAACTCAACTTTGACTGATCATAACTCTCTCATCCTTCATCCAAAAAATTCAAACCAAAGCTCATTTTGAAGGAAATTCAATTATATTTCAAATGCCATTGATCCCATGGTCATTGGATTCACCATTTGAAAAATATGATCAAAGACATTACAGGTCATTTTCAAAGTCAACAAAAAGACACTTTTTTCAAAAGGACACACAAGGAGCATCAAAAATCATTTTGACATGAGACCAAATACATTGGTTAGATGACTCTTTGAGGTTTCCAAAAAGTGCAAGATCTCCTTCATATGACAAAAATTGAGGGATTTACACCTTGTTGAAGTTGGCTAAATTTTGGAAAATGCATAAAATCAACATTGCTCAAAAATGCATTTTTTCCAAATGGGGCCAAGTTTTCATGGTTCAAACATCATTTCCATAATATTATGGGCCTCCCACGACCAAGACTAAGCCCATAACATTTTTCATCCATTTTTGCTTGATTTTTTCTTATTTTAAGATTAAATTAAAAGGAAAAATGAAAGGATAATGGATAGCTTGTATTCCAAGCATGACTCATCAATATGACTCATTCAACTCTGTCTCAAAGCAAAGTACAGCAGAGGGAGAGAAGAAAATCAAGCCATAGTGGCTTAAATGCCAAGCTACATATGTGGAAAAGTCAAGATTCTAGCAAAAGCACTTATTGCTTTCTAGCTTAGATTTTAAGCACTTCAATGCTTATAAATAGGCTAGCATACTTCAGTAACAAAAGAGAGAAGTTCAGAAAAAAAGCCTTACTCATAATACACTTGTAACCACTTGGAACTTTTTGAAAGAAATTCAAAATTCGAATTTTAGTTTCTAACTAGTTTCAGTTCAAACAAAGCATTCAAACATCATCTTTGAACATCAATAAACGTATCCCAATCAATTACAAGCCTTGAAGCTCACTAAATCGAGCTATACAGGTCATAATTTGTTCGAACTTAAATCAATTCGTATCTGGTTATCCACGCATGCTTAACAAGATGTAGACATATAGTTGAGTTTGGTTTGATGTGTAGATCATTTCTGGAAACTTAATTGAAGTTTGAACACGTATACACGAAACTACCATTTTAGGGTTCTTCATCTCAAAATTAGGGCTTTCCAAATTAGGCAAAATTACAGGTTCAAACATGTCCTATTGAATTCGTATGGACCAGACGAATTCAACCATGGTATCGCGCCAGATTTATATCACGTTTTACTTGTATTCGCTATTTTTTGCAGGTGTAATAGGTGGGAGTTTTTACACCACCTGCAAACGCAAGGTGTAAAAGGGTGGTTCTGATGAAGAAGATGATGCGTGGCTCCTCCCTATTGGCCAGAGAGCGCGCGTGTTTTTTTTAAAATAACTTCTGATCCTGTGCTTTGCAGCCCACGCTTTTGCCATGTGTCTCAATTTAATCACCTTCTGATCCACTTGCCAACTCATCCTGCGTACCAGACACGCTAGCCCATGATATGGACTCTCAATCCAACCACACCTGATCAGTATCCTTTTATTTTCTATTTTTATTTTAATTTCTTTGTTAAATTAATTAAAATAGTTTTAAAAATCCAAAAAAATACACAACAAATATTTTTAGACTTCTAAAATAATATATTATTTTCTGAAATAAAAATATTTTATTTTTCTTCAAAATTTCAATATTTTGCATAATTAATTAGTATATATTTATATATTTGCTTTTTAATTATTCTAACCAATCAAAAAAATCATTAAAAAAATTGTTCTTTGTGTTAAATATTGTTTATATATTATAAACTAATTTTGTACATATTTTGAATAATTTTCTCTTTAAGTTTTAATTATTGGTATAATTATTTGCATAATTATGTTTTAATTAACTTAAATCAATTTCAAATCCATTCCAAAAATTCCAAAAAAATTAGTTTTGTTTTAAAATTAATTGACAAATATTTTGTACATATTTTAAACTTAATTTCTAGGTTTAAATCTATTTTCATCTTTTTTCTTCATTTTAATTTAATTAATCATGCATTAATCATAATTAAAATCAAATCATAAAAAATCCAAAAAAACATGCCTTTTATTTTTCTTGCAATTTAAATTCCTAGATAAATGTATAGGATGTCAAAATCATGTAAATAGGCTAGTTTACATTTCCTGCACAATCGATGTAATAGCGTAGATTTACTTTCCGCACTTTTCATTTCCGCATTTTAATTTCCAGCAAATATAAACTGCGTGTATGTCAAAGATAAAATTGAACCGTTAGATCACTAACTTCAAAGATAAAATATCTGAATCCAATCACAATCACACTTGCACCTCTTAAGGTAATCCCTTCTCATTCTTTTCAAAATCAAAGTCAAAATTCTACTGTTTCGAGTACAAAATCGAACCTTTTGTTTGTATACGGTGAAAGGATAGATTTTTAAAGGAAATAGGATAAAGACCTTACAACTCAGGGTAGACCTCCTAGTTTGCTTGCTCAAATCAAAACAAACAAAATTCTCATACACTGTTGTTTTTCAAAACAAAACTTTCCAAAAAGACAATATTTTGTATACATCCAAACACGGATCATTACAAAGTTAACGTTCTTTTAAAAACATCTTTCGAAAGATAAACAAGTATTTTGTATACATCCAAACACGGATCATTACAAAGTTAACGTTCTTTTCAAAACATCTTTCGAAAGATAAACAAGCATTTTGTATACATCCGCACACGGATCATTACAAAATTCAATTTACAAAGGTATTTGAAACCACATATGAGCATTCTAAAGCAATTGAAAAGTGATCGAAATACAAGTGAGCTAAGCAAACTTAAGAGCCCATGGATAACCATGGATACAAAGGGTGCTAACACCTTCCCTTTGTATAACCTACCCCCTTACAAGGAAACTCATGAAGTTCCGATACGATGAAAACCCACCGCTAACGATTCATTCCCAACAGGTTTGACATGTCCAAGGAGAATCCGAGATTACCCTTACTTCTACAAGTTCATTAACTAATTTCTTAAAGGTCTTTTTTCTGTTTCTTTTATAAACCTTTCCTTAATTGGATAAAATAAAAGGTCGGTGGCGACTCTGTGAATTTTCAAAAATGCGAAAGCATTAAGCGATAAAAAGAGTCAGTTCACGTATCTCTCCCGAACAGAGGTATGGCCCGAATAAAAACGGAGGTCCACAGAACTGGCGACTCTGCTGGGGAGATACTTTCAAAAACAAAATGTTTTCAAAAGGGGTTACCTTAAGAGAATAGATCACTTCGATGTTTTCAATTGATTGACTTGAATGCTCTATTTTTCAAAGGTTTGTTTGGGTATTTTGCTTGTGTGAAAGATTCTAACCCGAATCTCGAGATACCTTAAGTATATGACAATAGACCAAGGAAACTGTACGGCATGTACCGATACGGTTGATCTGGTAGTCATCGTTAGTGCGATACTTTGGTTTATACTGATGTCCCTTGAAAACGATCAAGGAGTATATTAGGCTTCCGAAATGTCATTAAACACTAATTTGTCTTAGAACCTTTTTAGTTGAACTTGACTTGTGGCCTATTAAGTGGCTAGCTTTGAAATTGATCGAAGTTAGTTATCCTCGAGGAATATTTTGATCGGCCGCTCGAGCGCCGTATTGAGATGTTACTTCCAAGGATCATAGAACCCGAATACTATTCTAGGACAGGTTTTAACCAACTCAACTTCAGTGGGGAGGGTATCACCTATCAGCTCCATGCAAGCCTTTAAACCTAAGGCTATTGTTTGATTTGTTTTTGTGTGCCACATGTTTGCATCATAAGCATATCATTTTCTCACAAAACACTTCAAGGATCAAAGAGTTTACCTTTGTTTTTGCAGGTAATGGCTCCCGCCACCAAAGATTACATCCGAATCAACATCTCAACGGTACCATCTGAACTAAAAGACTTAGTGTCAGAATTCCCCAGGAATGTTCAATTCACTGAAAGGCATGGTCACCTACTCCATTTGGTTACCTCAAAATTTGAAGAAGACATGATACGGGTCCTGTTCCAGTTCTTTGACCCTGAACATCATTGCTTTACCTTTCCTGATTACCAATTGGTACCCACTTTGGAAGAATTCTCTGAACTAATGGGATTGCCTGTTCGAAATCAATTACCTTTCACTGGTTTAGAAAGGATTCCAAAACCTGAAGTCATTGTTGCTGCTTTACATCTGCGAAAATCAGAAATCGAGTCCAATTGGGAAACAAAGAGTGGAATTAAGGGTTTGCTTGCCAAGTTCTTATTGGAAAAAGCTCGACTACTGCTAGAAAACAAAAGTTATCCAGCTTTTGAGGAAGTTATGGCACTTTTGATCTATGGGTTGGTTTTATTCCCTAATCCCGACCAGTTCATAAGTGTACACATCATCAACCTTTTCCTAATCCGTAACCCGGTACCAACATTGCTGGGAGACATTCTACATTCTCTACACACTCGTACCATGAAGAAACGAGGAACTCTCATGTGCTGTATACCACTACTGGCTAGGTGGTTTACATTTCATCTTCCCCGATCAGTGTTGAGAAATGAACAAAGAATGCAATGGTCTCGCAGGATTATGTCTTTGTCTCATTCAGATATCCGGTGGAATAACTTCTTTCAAAGAGACATTACTATCATTGATCATTGTGGAGAGTACCCTAATGTGCCACTCCTTGGCATCAAAGGAGGCATCACTTACAATCCCTCTTTAGCTCTACGCCAATTCGGATATGCAAGGAGCAACGGTCCTCATGACATGATTATCCGTGGCATTGTGTTTGATTACGAGAATGATTCTCATAGACACCGACGAAGGTTCATACGTGCATGGGACAGTGTCTATAGAATAGAAAGTAAAACTTTGGGGCAATGGAATTCTATCCCTATGGAACCTTACCTCAGATGGGTCCGCACTCATGCTCAGAAATTCATCATGCCATATCCCGCTATTCTACCTGTGACTATTGAACCAAAGGTCGAAGGATACGAACCTCAAGTTATTCTACACCCGGATATGCCAACTGACCTAGAAGAGTTGCAAAAATCTTGGGTTCAACTCAAAGAGGAAAGAGACACCTTCAAAGCATACTGTCAAGACTATGAGAGAAGGATATTGGAGCTCACCGGACAGCTTCAAGAAGAACAGCAGATCAACACATTCCTGGGGGCAAAGAGAAAGCGTCCACGGGAGACCTGAAGGATCATTTATTTTATTTCTGTCTTGTAAGCCCAAATGAGGCAAAGAAAAAAGAGAATAAATTGATTAACTAATGTTTGTTTCTTCTTTAACAAATCTAAACTCTAAGATCCTTGAAAACATTGCACACACATTTCACTTCATGCATTGCATATACATTTCATACCTTGCATTCATATACATTTCATACATTGCATACACATTGCATCCAGTCATACACATTGCATAACAGGTTCACATGACGGATTTCTCATCTTCTCGCTGTTTATTTCAGTCAGAAGAGATGGAATCTGAAATGAGCATCAAGAATCTCGAAGCACAGAATGCCCAAGTTCAAGTGGCAATTCTGGAACTGGCAAAGGGGCAACAAGAACTGAAAGCCCTGATAATCAAGAAGAAAAAGAAGCCCAAAGGATCTGTAGGCTTGAGTCACCTGAAAAGGAAGATCAAAATCCCAGTCAAAAAGTTCAAAAAGCCACCGATCCCTGAAACAGTCGGTGATGGTGAACCAGAAGACAATCAAAGCAACCAGGGTTCTGCTAAACCCTCTCTCTCTTCTAATGAAGAAGATGATCATTCTGAGAACGAACCGGATGATGACAAATACCAACAGCTGGAAGACCGTATGAAAGCTATGGAGATACAAAAAGTACCTGGCTTAGATTTCAATGATCTGGGGCTCATCTCGGATGTTGTTATCCCTCCAAAATTCAAAGTTTCTGTCTTTGCAAAATATGATGGAGTTTCTTGCCCGAAACTACATCTGAGATCCTATGTGAGGAAGATACAACCTCATACAACGGATAACAAATTGTGGATTCACTTCTTCCAAGAAAGTCTGTCGGGTACACAACTCGAATGGTACTACCAGCTGGAAAATACCAAGGTTCATACTTGGGAAGAATTAGCTGCTGCTTTTTACAAACAGTACCAATACAATGCTGATCTTGCGCCAACCCGTACTCAACTAAGGGGCATGTCTATGGGACCAAAAGAGAGTTTCAAAGGATATGCACAAAAGTGGAGAGATATGGCTGGAAGGGTTCAACCACCCTTATCTGATCGCGAACTAGTCGACATGTTCATGGGCACTTTAACTGGCCCTTTCTATAGCCATTTGCTGGGAAGTTCATCATCAGGTTTCACTGACCTGATACTGACCGGAGAACGTGTCGAAAGTGGCATTCAAAATGGAAAAATTCAAATAGGTTCCTCCTCTGGTACTACAAAAAGGCCCATCGGCGGGAGAAATGAGGTCAATGCAACACAAATTCAGAAAAGTTGCAAAAGTGAGCAGCATCAATCTGTAGGGGCAATTCTGATCTCCGCATCTGCACCTCAAAAAGATCAACAGCCAAAATACACGCATCGACCAGATGCACCAAGAAGAAATTTCACCAGAATCAACATGCCAATTTCTCAGGCATTACAGCACTTGCTAAAAGCAGATCTGATCACATTAAAAGGTCCTCCAAAGAATGTCAACACTTCCTCTCCAAATTATCGCCCTGATGCGACATGTGCCTATCACTCAAACTGTCCAGGACATGACGCAGATCATTGCTGGGCCTTGAAAAATAAAATACAAGATATGATAGATGCTGGGGAAATTGAGTTCGATACTCCAGAAACTCCAAATGTCATCACAGCACCTATGCCAAAGCATGACAAAACTGTTAACGCTATCCTGGACACTGTTTACATCTATGATGTGAACGAATTATCAACTCCACTCTGCGAAGTCAAAGGAAAGCTAATCCGAGCTGGTTACTTCCCAGGATGTGACCCCGACTGCTTTTATTGCTCATGCCTGCCCAATGGTTGTGAAAATCTGAGGATGGGAATTCAAAAGTGGATGGATCGCCGTATCATTATGTTTGAGAGACTCCCTTCTATGGACGTGCTGTGAGAAGTCTTTGCAAACGGGATGAGAATAGAGGATGCCTCAGTGATATCCAGCTTACCGTTCAAAATCTCTGCCAAGGCTCCATTCAAAATTTCTGCTACACTCAAAGTGGCATCAGTAGTCATTGCTAGTCCAACTCCATTTCCATACTCCTCAGACAAAGCTGTCCCATGGGGATACAACGCTAATGTTTACGTTCATGGAGTTAAGCAGGGTACCTCGACTGAAGAGACCGCAAAGTTAACTACTCCAACTGTGGGTAATATTGTGGGTACCAGCAAGATCACGAGAAGTGGAAGAATCTTTTCGCCAGAAATTTCTCCAAATGTTGCTGCTGGTCCAGTCCGAGTCCCAGTTCCTAATCAAGATAACAACGCTCGAGGCAAAGAGCCACAAGTTGAACAAGTTCAAACCCTGGTGGAGATCACTGCTGAGGATCCATCAAAGCAAGAAATGGAGGAAATATTGAAAATCATCTGCAAGAGTGATTACAATATTGTTGAGCAACTGGGGCACACCGCTTCAAAAATCTCAATGCTATCTCTGCTAAAATATTCAGAAGCTCATGCCAAAGCTCTGATGAATTTCCTTAAAGCTGCGCATGTGCCTCAAGAGATCTCAGTCGACCAATTTGAGAATTGTGTTGCCAATCTAACCGTGAACAATGGTCTCGGTTTCTCTGATGTGGATCTAACTCCTGCTGGAAAAAATCACAACAAAGCCCTACATATCTCCATTGAATGTAATGGCACCACTCTATCTCATGTGCTAGTAGATAACGGTTCTTCTTTGAACGTGTTACCGAAAACAGTACTAGAAAAGCTTGACTTCGAAGGAATTGTGTTACAACCAAGTGATGTTGTGGTAAGAGCCTTTTACGGATCAACCAGAACAGTATACGGAAAAGTGAAT